>NC_133619.1:27620389-27920389 GCF_048593235.1 Sminthopsis crassicaudata | reverse complement strand
TCCTGAAATTACTACTCTGGAATTCTTTCCGACATTTTGTTGAATTCAGCTTGTCAAATAAAGCTTTATATAATATTCTTTTTATGCTGCCTAGTCACTCTCTGGGAAAAGTTTGTACCAGATGTTCTGTATATTTTTATTAATTTTAAAACAGATAAAATAAATATTCCATTACATTGTTTTCAGGAAAGAAAGTGAAGAATTATTGGGGGGGAGGAGGGAGAAGGAAATAGTTATGTGTAGAACAGGAAAGAATTGGCCAAACAGCTCAATCCTGGGAGTAGCACGAGGGAATGTGTCTGCTTGGGAAACCAGCTTTGTCTGCCAGTGACTAAAAGCCACCTTCCCTCTTAATAAGAATATAGCATTGTACACCATGATAGGGAGGGGACCCATGATTTCCCTGATTCTTATTTCACTGGTAAAAGGAACTTCCAGGTGGCAAGACTCCCTCTACTTACTCCAGTCTGTTTTTTCTTTGAAATTTGTAACCTTAGCACCAGCCCTGAATTCAGGAGGACCTGAGTTCAAATGTGATCTCAGACACTTAACACTTCCCAGCTGTGTGACCCAGGGCAAGTCACTTAACCCCAGCCTCAGGAAAAAAAAGAAATTTGTAACCTTAGGGTTGCTTAGAGCAGGGCTTCTTAAACTTTTTCTACTTAAAACCCCTTTTCATCAGAGAAATTTTTACATGACCCTGAGTATATAGGTATATAAACATGATATACAAATCAAGTATTTATTGACAAGAAGTTGTAATTTTGCAAAAAAAAAAAAAAAAAACACATTTATTTATGAGAACCCATATAGGGTTGTGACCCACACAGTTTGAGAAACTGGGGTAGAGCAGTGAGAGGCTGTGTGATTAAGTACTCCATAGTAAACTATTCTTTCAAATGACCACTTTAGGATCCTACAAACCATATAGCTCATATTATGAGGACTAAAAATATATTTATTTTGTAGTCTTAATTTTTCTTGATGGCTTTTCTTTTTATTTTATTTTTACATCACCTCCACTTCTGTATATATGTTTTCCTTCTTTTATGCCTCGAAAGCTATCTCTAATTTAAAAAAAAAACAAGACAAAAAGCAATCTAGTGAAACTAAGACGTCAACCAAAGCAGACCTAACATGCAATTCTTGTCTACAAGATGAAAAGGAGGTGCGTTGATTATCCATTTGTGTAAAGGGCTAGAACTGAGCAGATGCACTTAACGTAAGGTAACCTAGCACTTAAGGCTAATTATCAATTGGACAATTCTCTATTAACATGCTTAGAGGATGACCCTCACCAACTATTCTGTGCTGGCTTGATCTGTGGGTGTGGACAAAGAAGGGGAAGAGAGATCAGAGGGTGGAGTAGGACAAGCAGTATCATTCTTTGGTGGTGGAGAGAGAGGAAGGAGGTGTGGAGATTCCTATATCTAATCCCCTGACAGAGACCCCAAAAAACCAAGAATAAAGACTTTTGCTTATCCTGACTCCAGCTGATTCTAAGATATCCAGGATATTAACACAACACAAATGGACTTGAAATAATAATTTAGTATCCAATGCTCTACAGTGATGTATAGTGATTTACTTCCCCACTGTGATTTACCAACTAGCATTTATTAAACAATTACTATATCTGAGTCTGGGTAGCTACGTGTTATAGTGGATAGAATGCCAGACTTGGAGTCAGAAAGATCTGAGTTCAAATCCAGCTTCAGATACTTACTAATTGTGGGATTCTGGGCAAGTCACTTCACTCTCTTTGCCTTAGTTTCCTCATGTGTAAAATAAGCTGGAGAAGGAAATGACAAAAAGCTCCTGTGTTCTTGTCAAGAAAACCCCAAATGGAGTCAGGAAGAGTTAGATATGACTGAAAATGACTGAACAAACACACACAAGTCATTGTATTAGGTCTTGGAGATAGGCTGTGATAACAAAACAAAAAAACACTCCCAGTCCTCAAGGGCAGGGATAGGACAATACGACATAATCTGAGAAAAAAGGAGAAAGAACCATAACGTTTGTCCTCTAAGAAATAACATGGCATATAAACGTATACATAAATATATATTTGTTGCCTTCTTTGGGGAAGTGGGGAGAGGAGTGAGAGAGGAAAAAAGAATAAAATTAAAAGTATACAGCAAAGAACAAAAGAAAATCTGCAAAGAAGTAAAGATGGATGGCTCTGAACAGTACATGTAATATTTCTTGTATAAACTTTCTTGAAATGGAAATTTATTGTTTCTTATTTTGAATCCTCTCGTGTTCTGCTGTACACATGAAAATTTTAATTCCTTTTTCTATTTTTTTTAAATTTGGTGCCCATTTTTAAATAATTTTTTTTTAAAAAATGGGGAAAAAAATGACATGATCTGAGAGTCTTGAAAGAAGCTAGTAATTCTGTAAAATAGAAGTGAGTAGGGACTTTTTTTACAAGTATGCAGAAAATCTTGTGAATAGGCACCAAGGTGAGAGAGTTTGGAGCAAGTAGACCTGCTTCTCTAGCATATGGATTTTCTTGTCTTTAGCCACAAGGAAAGGACCCCATCTCTGCTCGATCTAGCATGGTTTCAAGGAATACCTATTTTTAGAATTTCCAAACCAACAGGAAATGAAGTTAGTCCCCCTTCCTTCTTATTGGTCACCTCAAGAAAAATAGGATTATAGATTTAGACCTATAAGGGATCGTGGAGGTCTTCAAGTTCAAGCTCCTCATTTTACAAATGAGGAAACTGAGACTTAGAAAAGTTAAGTCTTTCTCTGCTATTTGCTAGGGTCACTTAGCCAAGCAAGTTTTTAACTTGATTCAGTACCTACCTTTCCCAGAGTAGGAAAGATTAGTCCCCTCCCCTTTCTGATTATTTAAACTCCATCCCTTCTTGAAAGGAGAGACTCAAAATTCCCTTTTCCCTTAAATCCAAGGGAACTACACAGATCCAAAATGATCTCTCCTTTTATGAATTCCTATGCTATATAGAGGGCTTATTATATTGTATATGTATTATTTTCATGGCTATATGCTTTCTTTACCCAATTAAATTATAATCTCCTAGAAGGCAAAGATCAACAGGGAAGTTAAGTTTCAGAAGTTGGGAAGCAAGTAAGTCTGAAAGGCCTGGATTCAAATTCTACCTCAGACACTTATTGTGTGAGTCACTTAACCTCTGTTTATCTCAGTTTCCTCCTCTGTAAAGTGAGGATAATAATAACACCTGCCTTCCAGGGTTGTTGTGAGGAATACATGAGATAGCATTTGTAAAGTGATTAGTACAGTGTCTGGCACAAAGTAAGTGCTATGTAGCTATTAGCAAAAAAGAATCTCAAAGACCATTGAGTCCAGACCCCTAATTTTATATCTGAGGACCACGTATTTGCCGAAAATTACACAGGACGTAAGGATGAGAATCAGCATTTGAATCTGGGCCCTGAGTCCAGAGATAAAGCTCGTTCCATTCTACCATCCTGTTTATGCTTCTATCATTAGCCTATGGTGCTGGTTAATCCATCCTGGAATATTCTCTCTCTTCCTCTCTGCCTGCTGGCTTCCTTGGCTTCCCTTCAGTCCTAGCTAAGATTCTACGTATCAAAATAAAGAAATAGATGAAATGAAATTCTACTTATCACAAGAACTCTTTCTGGGCCCTCTTAATTCTAGGGACTTCCTTCCATTGGCTAGTTCCAGTTTATCCAGTATGTAACTTATTTGAACAGAATTGCTTGCATGATGTCTCCCTCATTATTAAGTTCTTTGAAGACAGGAAGGAATTGCCTTGTGGTTTTTGTTGTATCCTCAGCACTTGGTCCAGTACCTGGCATATAGTAGGTACTTAATAAATGTCCACAGACTGCATATAATAGATGTTCCATAAGTAATCCCAAAGATCCTGAAATTTGCCTTTATTTTAAAAATGGCACCAAAAATATAATTAAAGGAGCAGAAATTAGAAACTAGAAATTCTGTTTTTAGACATTTCTTCTGCTGTAGAAATTTTAGAGATATTGCCGTTTTTTTCTAATTGACTGTCTCAGAGATATTTTTATATTAACTTTTAGAAGGGAAGCAGCAGAATACAGTGAGGAAAATACCAGATTTGGATTTAGAGAGCTTGATTCTGAATTCTTGTTCTTTTATCTCCAGGATTTTGGACAAGACATTTCCCCTATAGAAGAGAAAGTTGAAATATTTCACTTCTAAACCTATAATTTATTTAGAGTGTCACATAGAGATGCACAATTGGGAATTGAAGAACTAAATTCATGCCTTAGATACTTACTAGTTCCTGAAGGACAGAACTGGATTTTCCAGTTGGAAAAGTTATAAAGTCATCCTGCACCTCAATTTTTCTTTCTATAAATGAAGGGAGTTGTACTCTTAGGCCTCTTCCAGCTGGGAAGCTGGATCCCAAGATCCTCTAAAGCTATGACTCTAATGTCTGAGAAGAAAAGGGAGATTGGGCTTCCCCATCCCCCAGTACTCGTCACTCTTTCCCAAGGCCAAGGGCAATTTCCGAGACTGGCAGGTAGAACGATGACATTCCATTTCTGAAACCCCACCCACTGCCATCTTGCCGACTGCGTACAGGATGCCCTTTGGAGCCAATTGAGGTGGCCACAGGCCAGTCTGGAGCAGGGCACTTCCGAAACCCCACCCTGGAATGTACTTCCTGTGCTGATTGATACTCAGAGGGACAGACTCTTATCACTGAATCCACATGGTTATCTGCTGAGAAGAAATACTGGGGGATGGGGGAAGGCGTGGTCCCCCTCAGAGGATAATGGATCCCAAAAAGACTCCCAAAAGAGTTGGCTAGAACTTTACACCCCACCTGATCCATCACTCTCATTTTCCAGACAAGAAAGCTTGAGACTCAGAGAGATTACATGATTTGTATAAGGTCAAGCAAGGTCATGGTAGAAAGGGGCTAGAACTAGAATCTTCTGATCCTCTCTCTTCTTGCTTTGCTACCTGGATCCACATAATCATTTCAAGGCTACAAAAACTGACCAGGCATCAGATTGGATTGAATAAAGCAGGACATCCCAGGAGCCTCCTGAAAAGATCCCATACTCTGCCTTAGTTACCACCATTCAGGGTAGCCAGAAGTTATCCAGGGTATAACTTCTGTGCTCTGAGGCTCCCACTTAGCAGTTTGCTTGATTCTCTGGTCAGCCAGCCTAAGAGTATCCCAAGGACCACAAATAAACCAAACCGTTGTCCCCAGCAACAAGAAGTCATTCCTTCTATTGTGGGCGTTGGGAGTCTGAAGGTGAAAGATGGATGAGCGATCCGGGTCTTCCAGTGTTTTAGGATTGGGGGACCTCTGCCTGAAACCTGGTTCTGATTTCTTAGCTTATTATGAAAGTGAAGTTTTTAATCTCGATCTAAGACAGGATTAAACTAACCTCAAATGCAAAGCAAGGCATTTTGTTTAGACACATAACATTCCATGATGCTGCCATAATCCCAACTTCAACAAAGCATCTAGGAAGCCATCTACAATCTCAGAAGTCAAAGAGAGTTTTCAGCCTGGATAAGCTGGTGCTGCTCCCTTCCCCCACTCCCAAAAGTATAAAAAGGGCAGGTTCCCCACCCCAGGTCACCAAGCAAATGCTTGGCTGCCCTTTGGAGTCATCCAACCATGCACTGTCAAATCTCTCAGCACATTGTTTTCAGTGACCACAATTCCTTTATGTGAATTCGATTAGAGCAGCTTAATTAAACACCAAATTGATTTTCTACTCTCTAGGGTCATTCTAGCACAAATAGACCCTTGAAGCTTCTTTATTGGGTTGGGAGAGTATTTCCTTCATATAGGGGTCTATCCAAAACTTAATCACAATCCCCTTGGGATACCTTTGACCTGAATCTTTGTGGCAATTATAAGCCAGAGACAGAAAAATGTTTGTACCAAAGGAGACATGTATCATCAGATGCATTGGATGCATTGGATGTTCTGCCCTAAGTCTCTCCCCACTTCATTCCATCCTCCACTCCAACTGACAAAGTGATTTTTCTAATGTGAGGATATGACAATACTACTGACTCTCCTAAATAAACCCCAAGGCTCTCTATTATCAAATATAAAATCCTATATTTGGCTTTTAAAACCCATCGTAACTTGACCCCTTCATACTTTTCTAGTCTTTTTAAAATCTTAATTCACTTCCACGTATCCTACTATCCAGTAACTGATTGTTCCTAATACTTCACATCCCATCTTTTCAACTTTATAATATATAATAGTATATTATATTATAATATAGATTTATATGTAATATATAATATTATAATAATGACAATCCCCCATGTCTGGAAAGTTCTCCCTCTTCCTCTCACTTCTGCTCTTTCCTGGGCTCAGTGTAGACCCAACTCAAATCTCAACGAATGCTAGAAACCTTTTTCAGCCACCAGCCTAGCCCTTTCTCAATCACACCCCCCCCCCCTCACCAAAGATCTCAAAGATCACCTCCCATTTACTTGGTAGACACAGTGAATCTGCATATTTATTTACATGATGTGTCTCCTCATTACAACATAAGTTCCTTGGGGACACAAACTGTGTTTTTCTTTGTACACTTAGCATAGTGTTTTGCATATAATAAATACCTGTATCCTCACTCAATTTTAGTAATCCACAGGGATGATCATCCTTGAGAACTGGCTAACTCCCCTCTCCATGGCTTTGCACTGGACAGGCTGCATTGCCTAGAACACAATCCCTTCTCGCCTCTACCTCCTATAACCCTTTGCTTCCTTCCAGCCTTAGTTCAAGTACCACCTTTTACATGAAATCTATCCCTATCTCCTTCCCAGCTACCCTATCTCCTCTTCAGCTAACAGTTTTCTTCCCCCCCAAAAAAAAATTCCCTTGGATTATTGACTATATATGTGTGTGTGTGTGTATACTTATTTACTATTATTATTATTATGCACTTATTTACATATGTACATGTTATTTGCCAAGTAGAATGCCAGCTCCTCAAGGCATTGTTCTATCCTGACCTTTGTGTGCCCCACACCTAGGACAGTTCTTGGCACAGACCAAGCACTTCCTAATTGCTTGTGCTTTATCAATTGATCCATAACTATTCTAGGATCTCAAATTCTGGAGTTCCTCTTTCTGATCTTTTCCTCTTCATTGCTATTCTTGGACTCCCTATGAACTCCTGTCCCACTCTCGATATTCTATCAATCGCCCTCAAGCTTGGCTTTCCCTCAATCCTTGTAACAATTACTTTAGATGTTCCTGTAGCTTCAATGAAAGGAATACTGGGCCTGGAATCAGGAAGAATTAAATTCAAAGCTGTAATTTACCGTTTATCAACTGTGTGACCCTAGATAAGTCACTCAACTTTTTCAAACTTAAATGGGTATACTAGCATCTACCTCATAGAGTTGTTATAAGGATCAAATGAGTTAGCACAGTGCCCAGCACATGGTAGTCTCTAATAAATGCTTGTTCCTTCCTCTCCTCCCTCAGTCTCTTTTCTACAAATAATCTTATGCTTCTGAGCCTTCCTGGAAAAATTCTCAGGATGGATGGATAAATGGATAAAAAAAATTAAGTATTTACTGAGTGCCAAACATAGTGCTAAATGATGAGCGTACAAATGCAATAGCAAAGAGAGTTTCTACCCTCAAGCTTATATTCTAATGGGAGATAATGCACATAGGAGAATGGCAAGGCAATTGAAAGTGAAAGACAAGTTCAGAGTGGAGAATGAGATGAAGAATGGTAACTGGGGTTTTCTTAAAATAGTGGCCTGAGAGGGGCAGTGACCAATTAGGACATCAGGATCTAGGAGTGAGGTGTAGTTTCTTTGGGGCAACAAATTCAGGTTATCTAGGCACAGCTGGGCCCTCATTGCTGCAAGAAAATTGTCATTTGTTTCTTCTCTTTTGGAGACTGGAAGGGCCATTTCGAGAATGGGCCCTAACAGGAGGCAGTCAGGGTTAAGTGATTTGCTTAGGGTCACACAGCTTAGGGTCTGAAGTTGGATTTTAATTCAGTCTACACCTTCTTGCTACTCCAACTGTCATTATTTTCTGATCGGCTAATAGAGAACTGTACTTTGAGGAAGTAGTTATTCAGCTGTTTTTCCCTTCCCCAAGCTTCCTTTCCCTTCCTAACTCCTTGTTTTCTCAGCAAAAGATCTCACCTCCTTATTTATTGAGAAAAATCAAAGATACGCACTGGTGCTCCCTAATCTACCCTACTCCATATCTCATATATTCATATATCTATACTCTCCTCCTTTCCTCCAACCTCTGAGAAAGAGCAGGTTTTCCTTGATTCTTCAACCTCTCACTTGTATCTTTGAGATTAGTCCTTCTCAATTGTTCTAGGATCCATTCCCTATGATTATTCCCTCCCTCTCATTCATCTTTAGTCTCTCCTTTTCTTTTTGCTGCCTATAAACATGCCTGAATCTCCCTTTAAAAAAAAAGCCCTTATCCTGAGTCTTCCATGCCCTCAAGTTGTCATCCTAGATTGTTTCTGCCTTTCACCATTAAAACTTCTAAAATTGCCTCTTCTCCTTGTCCCCACTTCCTGAAACCCCACTTTTTCTCAGACCTTTTCCATAGGCTCTACTGAAATCACTGACTCCACAATTACCTTTTTTGTCCCCTGAGGCAATTGGGGTCAAGTGACTTGCCCAGGGTCACACAGCTAGGGAGAGTTAAGTGTCTGAGACCAAATTCCAACTCAGGTCCTCCTGACTTCAGGGCTGGTGCTTTAGCCACTGCACCAACTAGTTGCTGCTACTTCCTTTCCTAAGGTCTCATCCATCTTGAGTTCTCTGAATTATCTCCTGCCTTAAAACCTGAGGGTCTCTCAAGGACAAATGCTGCAGGCTTTCTTCTCTGAGATCTCCCACATTGATTCAACCTTATTGATTCAACCACCACAATTTCTCTCCCACATCCTTCTGCCATCTTTACTCCCATTACCTTAGCCCCATTCATATTCTCATTATCTCTATCTAGCCTGGGCTATTATAATAACTTCCTAATTGTTCTCTAATTTCTAATCTCTCCCAACCTCAGGACATCACACAAATGCAGTTGCCAAAAATAACCTCCTCAAGTGGCACACTGCTCAAAAACTTTCAATGGCTTCCTCTTGCCTTTGCCCTTCCCAGTCTGGCTCCAAACTACCTGTAGAGGTTTGTCTCCATTCATCCTTCTAACTCTGACCCCCTACACAATGCCCTCTACGTGTTAGCCTTTTAGACTTTTCACTGTTCCTACCCTCATGCTTTTGTACAAGCCATCTCCCATTCCCTTATTTCCTCTTCTCAGAATTCTTACCTTTCTTCAAAGCTCTGCCCTGCAATCCAATTCACTTGCAAATCAAAATATTAGTTTCCTGATGTCATTGGTTCTCTTCAAGAATGAAGAGCAATGGGACAGTTAGATGGCTCAATGGATAGAGCACCAGCACTGAAATTAGGAAGACCTGAGTTCAAATTTGGTTTCAGGTACTTAATAATTCCTAGCTGTGTGACCCTGGGCAAATCACTTAATCCCAATTGACAAACACACACACACACACACACACACACACACACACACACACGAATGAAGGGCAAATAATAAGGGAATAATAGTAGTTGCACCACTGGGGACCCAACTGCCCAGTTCCAATTAGGCAATGCTACTTCTTCCTTCTTTCCTCCCCCATCAACTTCACAATCTGGGATGGAGGGAAGAGGAGTGGGAGGGGCAATGATACCACCAGCACCTCCCCCCCAGCAATCACCCACTCCTATGACTAGATTGCAAAAGGCTCTACTTTTTTTTAAATAACTTTTTATTGACAGTACATATGCTTGGGTAATTTTTTGCAACATTATCCCTTGCACTCACTTCTGTTCCAACTTTTCCCTTCCCTCCCTCCACCCCCTCCTCTAGATGGCAGGCAGTCTTATACATGTTAAATATGTTATGGTATATCCTAGATACAATATATGTGTGCAGAACCATACAGTTCTTTTGTTGCACAGGAAGAATTGGATTCAGAAGGCAAAAATAACCTGGGAAGAAAGACAAAAATGCAAACAGGTTACACTTATTTCCCAGTGTTCCTTCTCTGGGTGTAGCTGATTCTGTCCATCATTGATCAATTAGAACTGAATTAGATCTTCTTTTTGTCCAAGATTTCCACTTCCATCAGAATCCATCCTCATACAGTGTTGTTGTTGAAGTGTATAGTGATCTTCTGGTTCTGCTCATTTCACTCAGCATCAGTTGATGTAAGTCTCTCCAAGCCTCTCTGTATTCCTCCTGCTGGTCATTTCTTACAGAGCAATAATATTCCATAACCTTCATACACCATAATTTACCCAACCATTCTCCAATTGATGGGCATCCATTCATCTTCCAGTTTCTAGCCACTATGAAAAGAGCTGCTACAAACATTTTGGCACATACAGGTCCCTTTCCCCTCCTCAGTATTTCTTTGGGATATAAGCCCAGTAGTAGTATGGCTGGGTCAAAGGGTATGCACAGTTTGATAATTTTTTGGGCATAGTTCCAAATTGCTCTCCAGAATGGTTGGATTTTGAACAACTCCACCAGCAATGTATCAATGTCCCAGTTTTCCTGCATCCTCTCGAACATTCATCATTATCTTTTCCTGTCATCTTAGCCAATCTGACAGGTGTGTAGTGGTATCTCAGAGTTGTCTTAATTTGCATTTCTCTGATCAATAGTGATTTGGAACACTCTTTCATATGAGTGGAAATAGTTTTAATTTCATCATCTGAAAATTGTCTGTTCATATCCTTGATCATTTATCAATTGGAGAATGGCTTGATTTCTTATAAATTAGTCAATTCTCTATATATTTTGGAAATGAGGCCTTTATCTGTAAAAATGTTTTTCCAGTTTGTGCTTCCAAAAGGCCCTACTTAAAACCACAGAAGAAGGGCAGGATGTAGCTGATTTGAGAATAGAAATGTATCTGTGATTCAACAGTTTAACTCTTCAAGTCAAGAAAGTAGAAGATGCACTCCTTTTGATCTAGAAATCCTCAAAGACCTGTAAAAGGCTTGCCCTCTTTATTGGGCTACATCAGCTTATGTTAAGATGCTATTACAGAATTTGGCTTATGAAGTCTTAACCCCTAGGGACTGGAAATCTATAGCAAGGACATGCTTAGAACCTGGACAAAACTTGTTGTGGCCTTCTGAATATAGTGAGCTCTGTAAGATACAAGCCTAACAAAATAGTCATAAAGGAGTTAATCCTACTAACAGGTGTAGGTTCTTATGCAGACATTTCAATACAGATTAATTACCCCATAGCAGCATATGAGCAAATTGCTACCAAAGCTATCAAAGCACGTGCTTTTCTCCCTGGTAAAAATGACAAGGGAGAGACCTTTACACAAATGGCACAAGGGCCAAATGAATCCTTTGCTGATTTTGTGGGATATTTGCAGACAGCTGTCATACAAACTAATGGTGAAAATTCAGTAATAGAAATTATGATAAGGAAAACAAAATGCTAATGAGGTTTGCAGAAGAATTATACTAGGACTACTCAAGGATACTCCTTTACAGGAGATCATAAGATGCTATGCCACAGTGGGCACAAATACCTTTTATAGACAAGCTATGATGCAGACTTCCCAAGATCCCAACATGGGAAGACAGGGTCCCTTTTGGCAAGGGACTTCCAGAGAGATTCGTCAATGCTTTCAATGTGGTAAAGTAGGGCATCTGAAATGCCAATCTGTTGGCATAGAGACAGAGTGAGAAAACAGGGCAGGAGAACAAGATCCAATACCCCATGTCCAAAATGCAACAGAGACTTCCACTGGGCATCAGAATGCAGATTGATTCAGGTAAACAGGGCCCAGGGCCCAAGGCAAAAAATACTTGGGGCATGATGGCAGCTGATGCTACACCCAGAGAGTGCCTAGAAGTTCAGTACCCAGACATGACCAATCAGCCAGGAAGCCATCTGATGGGAGAAAGGGATTACACAACCAATCAGCCAGGAAGCAACCTGGTGGGAGAAAGGAATTACAATTGGGGAGAACAGAGTTGTATGCAGCTGGGACAACTGAGATGCCCCCTGGAGAGGTAAAATCTGTTCCTCTCCAGCTTTTGGATCCCTTGCCTCCAGGCACAGTAGGCTTGACCATTTCACCTCCTGAGAGTACTTACAAAACAGTGTCCATCCATACACTGATGTGGGGAACTGGGAAATGTATAGATAATATCCCAGTCACTAACACAGGGAGACAATGTGTGACTTATCAACCAGGGGAAGTAGTAGCATCAGATTTATTGATACAGACTTCTAATGGGCAATCTGGTGATAGTCGCCCAGGTTCTGACTCCAAGCAACAAAATCCAGGAATATACTGGACAGCAGCTGTGACAGCTGACCGACCTAAGCTCACCATCTATATAAATGGCATAGCATTAGAAGGACTGGTAGACACAGGTGCAGATCACACAGTCATTAGAGGTGCCAACTGGCCCAGTCACTGACCAAAGATTAAGGCAGACACTTACATGTCTGGCATAGGAGGATAAATAGCAGCTGAAGTTAGTGCTACCCCTTTGAGATGGATATTTGAAGGTGAAACAGGAGTTTTTACTCCTGCTACAGTTGAAAAAAATCCCCATCCCCACCAATCTGTGAAGAAGAGACATTTTACAACAATGAAGATTAAAAATGAGTACTTTGTTTTTTTAGGCAGGGCTGCTGTTGAAGGCCTGCCAACATTCTCACCTGTTCCTATCCAATGGAAAACTGATACACCAGTGTGTATAGAACAGTGGCTCTTAGGTAGAGATAAAAAAATATTGGGTGGTTCCATTGCTGACTGTGCCCACCACTGAAAGAGCCAGGCAGTTATGGCATTTGACTCATGGACATCAAAAATTGTTGGACTTCAAAACCCTCAGGAATTATTGGAATCCCTGAGACATGATAAGGTTGTTATAGGACTTGAAAAGCCTCCGGAATCATTGCATTCTCTGAGACATGATAAGATTGTTGTAGGATTTAAAAACCCTCAGGAATCACTGTATTCTCTGAAATATGATAAGATTGTTGTAGGATTTCAAAACCCTCAGGAATCACTGGATTCTTTGAGACATGATACGACTCTTGTTGGACTTGAAAACCCTCAGGAATTATTGGGTTTTCTGAGACATGATAAGACTGTTGTAGGATTTGAAAACTCTCAGGAATCATTGGATTTTCTGAGAAATGATAAGACTGTTGCAGGACTTCAAAAACTTCCAGGGATCATTGGATTCCCTGACACATGAAGCAATGGACGATAGATTGGTTTTGGACTGTCTCTTGGCTACTGAAGAAGGCGTATGTGTGACTTTTGTTTATATACCCTCCTTCTAGGACTTCTGGAAATCTTTTACAACACCATGTTGATTTGTATTGTTTGTTATAGCACTACTTACATGTACAATTCATGTTTATTACATCACATCTAGCCTGCACTGACTGTGGGGAGAGTCATCACTAATAGCCTGTGTGTTATTGCTATGTGCTTGTATAATACCTCCCTGCTAATGGGTTTGTGCATACCTGTCTCTAATAAGACCCTTCACCTGTGACCACCTGTGTTCTAAAACAAAGGAAAGCAGGAGATGTAAAGGGCTGAAACTCTGAGTAGGTGCACTTGGACAAAGGAGCACTTAAGGCTAATTACCAATTGGACAATACTCTACTAGAATATGCTTGGAAAATGGCCCTTGCTATTATTCTGTGCTGGCCCAATCATTTGGTGTATACAGAGAATTGTGGGAGGAGCTAGAGGATGGAGTAAGACAGGCCAGGAAATGAAGAGAAGAGACATGGTGCTGATCCTGTGTCCATTCCCTTCACTTCTACCCCTAAAGACCAAGGACTTTTGCTTACCCTGACTCCAACTGATTCTAAGGCATCCAGGGTGCTAACTCAGTCTTCCCAATGAGGAGCTAGCAATAAATCCTTCCTTTCTTCCCCTAATTAAGAGATGTTCATTGCTCAAGTCCACCTGCCAGGTTAAAGGTAATGTACCAGACTTCTTTGGATAACAAACCAGGTATCCTTGAAGGAAAGCTTGGTGGTATACCAGATTCCCTTAGGTCTATTTGCTTTTTCAAAGGTAACAGATTTTCTTGACACAGCACAGTAATTAACAAGAGATCTGGATTTCTAAATTTAACTCAATACAGGACAGCTGAATTTCTAAGTTCTGAGACAAAAAATCATGACTTAAGCAGTTACAGGTTGATCGACCAACTGTACATAGAATCAATTGAGAATGATACAGAATCAGAATCAACCTGATTATTTCAACATGCACATATAAACGCAGGAAAACTCATATCTCTGGTAGAACATTAATGTTAAAATAGTTGCATATATTAAAAAGATATATCAACATGGCTAATGCAAAAATGATTTGCCTGTGATTTCATATGTTTAATGGGTATTGCATTTCTTGCTTTTTCAATGGGTGGGAGAAGCGTGAACAAAAGCACAGAACTTGAAACTAAAAAAAAGAAAATTAATTTTAAAAATCCATATACATGTATTTATATATTATTTATAAGACTGTGTACTTGTATATTTAATACTGACATTTTACTAGGGATGCTATTTAGCTGCAAATGATAGATCATTGCAATCTTGGAAGAAATAAAGTTGAGTATCAATGGAGAAACCCCTTTTGCACATAGTAGGGGCTTGATAGAGGTTTGTTGGATTGAATTGAGTTTCCCATCCATCTTTAAAAACAGTTTTGGCAAGACATCATGATAGTTTTCAGGTCATGTTTACTTAACAGTTCATAATTTATACAGCCTGACTGACTTGCCTGTAGATTTTTCATTTTTACATCCTGCTAAATACCTTACAGGGGTGTTGTTCCTCTTAATTAGTTGATGTTTATAAGGCACTTCGCAGATGAAAGTGCTGTATAAATGCTAAGTGTTCACATTTGGGTATACTCAAACTGTCCTGGGTCTATTCATGGAATGATTTAAGATAATTTGATTACTGACCGCCAAACTCAAGGCAACGAAGAGTGGAGGGGACCAGAGGAAAGCAAACAGGAGCCCAGAACTCCCCTCCTCCAGCCCCCCATCCCTCTCACTCCACTGAGACGAGGGAAAGCATTCCCTGCAAACTCTGCTGTTTCGGTAACATGTAGTCTTCCCGATATGTAACAAGTATTGGGTGATGTTTTCCTTTGCTCAGTGAGTGGGTGAAAAGATTTAGCTACATTCTCAAGTGTCTGGATGAGGGGAGAGGAGGAGGATGGGTAAGAATCTCACTTAAAATTGCCAAATGTTAAATTAAGTATTGAGAGACTTTTTTTACAAATAAATGAATATCATGGCTACACATACTTATTC
Organism: Sminthopsis crassicaudata; assembly: GCF_048593235.1. Classification (NCBI taxonomy): domain Eukaryota; kingdom Metazoa; phylum Chordata; class Mammalia; order Dasyuromorphia; family Dasyuridae; genus Sminthopsis; species Sminthopsis crassicaudata. The sequence continues at coordinate 27,904,999 of NC_133619.1, read as the reverse complement.
ATCTAGTTAACAAACTTCTAAATGTGAAAAGGATTATGTTTAATTTAATAATTTAATAAATTGTAAATTTATATTTATTATATTTAATAGATAAACTCTTTTTAAAAGCATTCTTTACCTGCATTTCTCTCCCATTAGAGTGTAAGCTCTCTGAAGGCAAGACTGTCTTTTGCCTATTTTTGTATCTCCATCAGTTAGCACAGTGGCTGGTACATATGTAGTATGTGCCTAATAAATGTTTACTGATTGATTAAATAAAAGATGTTCTCTTTTTTTTTCTTTTTTTTAATTTTTTTTTTTGTTGTTGTTAATGAAACTCTGTCTTCACTTCCTTCTACCTCTTCCCTTTCCCTCACTGAGGAAGAAATACAAAACTCCTAAATACAAAATATGCTGAGTCAAGCAAAACAAATTCCCTCATTCGTCATGCCCCAAAAAATATGTCTCAATCTGCACACTGAGTCAATCACTTCTTTGTCAAGAGGTGGATAGCATGTTTCACCATGAATCCTCTGGAATCATGCTTGACTGCTGTGTTAATCAGAGTTCCAGAGTCTTTCAAAATTGTTTATCTTTATATTATCATTGTTGTTGAATAGATTGGTCCCTTGGTTCTGCTCGATTTATTCTGGATCAGTTTATACACAGCTTTCTAGGTTTCTCTGAGACTATTCTCTTTATCATGTCTTATAGTACATTTATATCTTGTTTGGTTTTTCTGAAAGTGATGGGCACTCCCAACCCTCTACCCAGTTGCTAATTATTTGCTATTACAAAAAAATAAAAATAAAAAATAAAAAAAATAAAAGCTCCTAGATAATATTTGAAAAGTGGTTAGCACAGTGCCTGGAACATAGTAGGCAATATACAAACATTTATTTGATTAAACATTAACATATTATTTGTAGTAAGTGTTATTTAAATTAACATTCTTTATTTATATTAAATGATTATTCCCTCCCCTTTTCCCTCTTTTCACCAGTTCACATAAAAGTAAGTACACTTCTGCTTCCTTGTTTGCATAGACTTTTACTTGCCTATCCAAATTATATAAGATAAATTTCTCTAACATTGCTTTCCTTTCCCCTCCTCTTAATTCCTTTCTGTCCCTTTCCATTCTCTTTTTAAAATAATCAGAATATAATAGAACCACTCTCAGTCCTTCTATCTAATTAAAAAGCCTCTATGGCTCCTAATGTTCAAAGGATCTTGAAAGAACATCTTCCCATATTTGAATGAAAACAATTTATCTTTGTTAAGTCCTTTATGACTATTCACTCATGTTAACCTTTTTGTTTCCATTACTCTTGTATTTGATCTTTAAAGTTTCTATACTGCTCTGCTTTTTCAATGCTGCTGTTGTTTTTAATCAGGAATACTTGCAGCCATATTGCATTAAAGATCCATTTTCCCCACTGTATAATTAAATTATATTCAGTTTTGCTGGGTACATTATTCTTGGCTGTAAGCCTATATTCTTGGCTTTTGGCAATATCACTTTCCAAGTTCTCTGTTCCTTTATAGTGGTGGCTGTTAAGCCATATGTGATTCTAACTGTGGGTTCTCAGAACTTGAATTCTTTCTTTCTGACTACTGAGGATATTTTTTCTTTAACCCTGAAGATCTGGATTTTGGCTAAAAGCCTTCTAAAGGTTTGATTTTGAGTATTTCTTTTAGGAAGTAATCTATGGCTTCTTTTTATTTCCACTCTTCCTTTTGATCTAGGCAGTTTTCTTTTATGATTTTTAAAAAAATATGTATAGGTCCCCCCCCTTTTTTTTTTTACCATCGCTTTCAGGCAGTCCATTGATTCTTTTTTTTTTCTTTAAAAATTTTTTTATTGATATCTACCTCAGCTTAATCCTTCTTTATATCCTTTCCTCCTCCCCTGAAAGCCATGCTTTATAACAAAGAATGGAGCATTAGAACTTGAAGGCAGTCCATTGATTCTTAAACTACTTCACTTTGATCTGTTTTCTAGGTCAGTTATCTTTGTTATTAGATACATTTCTTGTTATCTTGTTACATCATTACTTTCTATTTTATTCTACTTTTCAGAAATTTTGTTGCTTATGTAAGATTTTGTATCTCTTGAGCCAAGCTATTAATTCCCTTTCCAATTTTTTTTCATTTACACCATTTTTCCCCAAATTTTTTCTTTAAACCTCTCATTTCATTTATTAAAACATTTTTCACCCTTGAAAACAAACAAACAAACAAACAAAAAACCTCTTGCCTTTATTTCTTCCAGGAATTCTAGATAAACTTGTGCCCAAGTCACATTTTTCTTTGTGGTTTGTCTGTAAGTATTTTGGAGTCATTCTTTATTTCAGGATTTGTGTCTTGAGTGTCCATGTAATCATAATAGCTCTGTATAGTGGGATTCCTTTTTTATTTGCTTATTCTTCTTCCCTACTTCCTTACTCCAGATATTACATATAAAGCTGAGCTCTGAGAGTAAGTATTATCTTTTGCTTTCCTTTATCTCCAATACTTAGCAGAGATTTTACACATGGTTGACAAATCCATATAGTGAATAGACTTTATCAGCCTTAGAGTCAGTAAGCCTTGGATTCAAATCATGCCCACAATTTGCTAGCTAAATAACCACGAAAGAAGCCATTTAATCTGTATTCCAGGCAACTTTCCAAGACTGTAAGTTACAGATGAGATGCCCATCTGCATTGCTTCAGGGACTTCTCTGTCTGAATGAAATTACAGGTCAGGGCCAAATGTGTCCATCAGAATGTGTCTTAAACACATTTGTGCCCCACCTCCTGGTCACAACCCTTCATTTTCAGATCCAACGTGATACTTTAGTTCCTGACTCTAACTCAAGGTCAAGTTGAGTAGAGACTTGAATTAGATTATTTAAAAACTTTTTTAGAGGAAAAAAAAAACTTTCACCTAAAAGATGAGGAACAGGAAATTGTAAGGGACAACATGGTATTGGCCCTTCTATAGAAAAACAACTTTAATGGATATCACAAAATCTAACGTCCTGTTATCTTTGTCTTCCAACCTTCCAAGGCAAAACCCAAAATAAATTAACAAACAAACAGCCTCTGGTCAGTTATCTGTGGTCTCTGCCTTGTCCCTCCTTCAGTCTCACAGACTCATGGGAATGAGTCAAACCAGAAGTTCAGTGTCTTATAATAGACTTTCTTTGTCCCCCACCACACCCCCAGGCAGGAAGGAAATCATCTTTGCTGTAGCTAAATACTAGGCTGAAGGCAGGACTTTCTCCAGCTGGTTTTTGCTGTTTTCCCAGGCTTTCATTCAATCAAGATAACTATTTCCAGTGTTCCGGGCTCCATGGTGCATCAGCCTGGCTTGTACCTCATCCGGAAAGGACGCTGCTCAAAGGCTTCAGAGATCAATGTCACTAGGTCCCTCCCTCCAAGGCCAAACCCACAAGTGACAGATGTGGGACTAGCAGCTAGATGCTGTCTCTACCTTTGGGCTCTGTCCTTTCCTCATTAAAAGTCCAGCCCTGTGTCTAATACCGTCCCCCTTATTCGATGTCAGCCAAGCCTGGGAATCCCAAGAGACAAAATGGTCAGTGAAGCTATGCCAGGATATCAGAGCCCTGGCAGCAAGCTAGAGTGCCTCGTTAATATTTAATTGCCATAACTATGAGAAATAAATGTCATGGAGAAAGATGGAAACTTTGGGGTTTATTTGTTTCACAAATAGTTATTTACCTAATATTCTTTTTTTTTTTTCTTTGTTTTTAAAACTTTGAGTTTCAGATTTTCCCCCTTGCTCCTTCCCCACCTTAGCCCCTCTTGGGAAAGAACACTTACATCTTATTTCTTTACACTTACCTCCTATTTCTTTATCAGACACCAAAAAAATGAAATGTAAACATGTAGTCTACAAAAATATAACCATTCATCTCTAATTCGTACGTTGTAATTAGTCACAAATAATTTATAGTGGTAGCAATAATCATAATAAGTGACTGGTTCTTGATTTAATTGGGGTGGGAACACTCTACCCAGAAGGACCTAAACCCCTCTGTAGCTCCCAGTCTCAGTGAGCTGCCTAAGGCATTAAGAGGTTAAGTGATTTGCCTTGTGTCTCTTAGGTAGTGACATGATTCAACTTACATCTTCCTGACCCCACCACCGTGACAAGCTGCCTCTCTAATAATAGTAATAGTTGACATCATAATAGCTGACATTTGAGATTTGCAAAGTGTTTTCCACATAATCTTCATGACACTGTGATATAACTGTTAGAGATATGCTATTCCCATTTTACACATCTAGAAATTGAGACTCAGATAAGTTGCCTCAAACCCCAGGGTTATTAGCAAGTGTCAGGGGGCAGAATTTGAAACCAGAGCCCTCCTGATTCTGGATTAATCATAATAACCATAGCTAGCATGTAAGATTACTTTATGAACAGCTTTATCTAGAGAATTTCATTTGATCCTCATTATTATGTGATCTTATTAATTCCCTTTCTCTTATGAGGAAATGGAGGCATCAAGAACTTGCCTAAATCACTCAGTTAATAAGAGTCTGAGGCAGGGTCTGGATTCAAGTCTTTTTTGACGGTAAGTCTTGCCCTGTAATTAGTGAGCCAGCTGGTCCCTTCAGAACCCAGAACTCTCTCTGCCAGGCCACATGGTGTCTGAAATAACAACTCATGCTAATCCAGTGCTTTGCGATTGGCAAAGGTATCCTCAAAGAATTTTATAACAGAAAAGATGGTGGCCACATAGAGCGAGGGATAATTATAACAGCTGATATTTATACAGCTCTTTAAGGTTTATCTCACGTTATCTTCACAATAACCCTGGGGAGGGAGAAGGGAGGTGTTGTTACTATCTCCATTTCACAGATGAGGAAACTGAGGCAGGAGGACTTGTCCAGGGTCCCACGTTTGCTAAGTGGCAGAATTTGGACTCAGGTCTTCCTGACTCAGCTCTAGAATGGCAGGTGACCAGTGAGAGAGCTTTTCTAGCACCGGAGAAAGCCAGGAAGGTGTTGAGCCTGTTGAATGGATCCCTCATGGAGGACTTTGAGGAGGACACGAAACAAAGTCTTAGCAGGAGAGCAGCTTTTGGATGAGTCATGTCAATAGATAACACAATCATTCTCATTTCAATCAAAGAGTTCACCAATCCAAATGATAGACCTCTACTCTGGTGAGTAGAGGTGTCATCCCCTTTTACAGATAAGTAAACTGAGGCTTGTGGTCACTCAGCTAGCAGATGGCAAGGGCAAACTTCCCAACCAGACTAAAGTTCAGCTCTCTCACCGCTGTCTTCCTGGGAAGTTCCTTCCTACAGCCCCCTCCCTATTCCTCTTTGAAAAACTCTAAGCATTATTTTTTAGTTTAAGACTAAACAACCTTAGGCTGATTTTCAATGACCAGAATTGGTAACTACTGCACATGGGGCTCCCATCATTGCACATCTCCGTAAAGCTCCTACCAGCCAGACGTTGCTCATCTATAATTAGCAAGACTGTTACTGGGGAACTGGAGTCTTTCCTGTAGGTAGCTATGGGTACAGCCTCACATTACTGTCTAATCTACCTGGCATTTTCCCTCTCAAGTCAAATACCAGGTCCCAGGGACACAGACTGGTTGTGTGTGATATGGTTCAGCGAATAGAGGCAAGATAGACTTGAGTGCAAATCCAGCCTTAGAAAGGCAAATCACTTACTCCCTGCCTCAATTTCCTCATCTGTGAAATGGGAATAATAATAATAATACCTATTTCCCAGGGTTGTTGTGAGGATCAAATGAGGTAATATTTACAGAGCATTTAACACCCCCTTGAAGTGTTATGGAATGATAAATATAAAAAGAAAGCTGCTGTTTAGTAATAATAATTATATTAGCAAATTCCATATCTCATTACCATATGATCTCTTTCACCAAAAGAAAGTGGCTTCTGAAGGACTAAGGTACTAACAGGTACCTCATTTGCTACTTCCTCTCTATGTATCTGGTATTAACTTACCAGAATATGTTATTTTTCCCCAAAACTACTTGAATAGAATATAAGTTCTCTGAAGAAGTGAACTGTTTTTCACCTTTGTATCTGCAGCACTTAACACAGTTTCTGGCACAAAATAAGCACTTAATAAATGCTTGGTGGAGTTAGGCCCAGGAGAAAAGTTGGGAGATATGTCTCTCTCTCTATGCTTTGCAGACATGGAGGATTATGGATGTAGAATACAACATACACTAACAAATTCAGCTGAAGTGTTCAGAATTTGTGGGGGGGTTGCCTTTTTCTCTATTATTCTATACTATAAGAGATGACTGTCATACAGAAATGGGAAGGGATATACTGAGAGATGAAGGTAATATAAAAAAAGAAGATATCAATATAAATTGATGGATGAATAAATGAGTAGAGATAGATAGATACATACACACAGGGAGAGAGAGAGAGAGAGAGAGAGAGAGAGAGAGAGAGAGAGAGAGAACTAGATAGATAGATAGATAGATAGATAGATAGATAGATGGATAGATAGATAGATAGATAGATAGATAGATAGATAGATAGATAGATGAATAGAGAGGCCAACTAACAGTAGACAGATGAATGGATAGATAGATAGATAGATAGATAGATAGATAGATAGATAGACAGATGAATAGATAGATGAACAGAGAGACTAACTGACAGATGGATGGATAGATAGATAATAGGTAGACAGATGGATAGATAGATAGATAGATAGATAGATAGACAGATGGATAGATAGATGAACAGAGAGACTGACAGATACATGGATGGATAGATAATAGGTAGACAGATGGATGGATAGATAGATAGATAGATGGATTGATAGATGAACAGAGAGACTAACTGACAGATGGGTGGATAGATAGATAGATAGATAGATAGATAGATAGATAGATAGATAGACAGACAGACGGATAGATAGATGAACAGAGAGACTGACAGATACATAGATGGATAGATAGGTAATAGGTAGACAGATGGATAGATAGATAGACAGATGGATAGATAGATGAACAGAGAGACTAACTGACAGATACATGGATGGATAGATAGATAATAGGTAGACAGATAGATAGGTAGATGAACAGAGAGACCAACTGACAGACAGACAGACATATAGATAGAGGTAGATATAGAGAGAGATAGAGATAAAAAGAGAAAGAGAGATATAAACAGAAAGATGAATGAATAAGTCCTTGTTGAATTGTACTGAATTGAAATGCTGGGCCTCCTTACAATGCATAGTTTTTTTTCCTGCCTCTCAAGGTTGTTCAAGTGCTGTTAAAAATACCTACAAGAGCCCACCTATTAGCACAATCAGCCACCAAGCTTTGGAGTGTTTTCTCTGGCAGCCATCCAGCGGCCAATGAGTCACACCTTCCCATACGCAGAGCTTGGGGACTCTCAGCCCCAATGGAGCAGAGTGGGACCCCACCTCCAAGCATCACAGCAGTTATGGAGGGAGTTTAATAGGGTGAAATCAGATAGAGCAGCAAACTCAAGTCCTTTCTCTTGGCCTTTTTCCCTCCTACAAAAGAAGCTCCAGGACATAAAAAGGACCCCTTGGGGTCAGGAAGATAGGGAGCAAAGGCAGCGAGATTCGGGATTCCAGAGGACTGCTCCTGTGGCAGGTGGAGCTGGTTCCAACGTGGGCTTGGGATTCCCCTTCCTGTCTGCTGCCTCTGTGCCACCTGAAAGCCTGAGGAGACATTTCTGACCCAGCTGCACCACACTGCTGGCTTAGATTCTTTGTAAAAAAATAATAATAATAGCTTTTAATTTCAAAACATATGTAAAGATAGTTTTCAACATTCATCCTTGCAAAACCTTGTGTTCCAAATTTTTTCTCCCTCCCTTTTCCCCTCCCCTAGACAGGAAGTAATCCAATGTCAAACATGTGCAATACATATTTCCACAAATACCATGCTGCCCCAGAAAAATCTGATCAAAAAGGGAAAAAATGAGAAAGAAAACAAAAAGCAAGCAAACAATAACAAAAGGGCAAAAATACTCTGTTGTGATCTCATTCAGTCCCCATAATCCTCTCTTTGGATTCAGACGGCTCTGTCCATCACAAGTCCATTGGAATTGTCCTGAACTACCTCATTGTTGAAAAAGTGGCTAACTCTCTTGACCTTGGATAGAAAGCAGTGGAAAGAACTCTTTGGTTTGGAGTAAGAGTACCTAGGATCACATCCCCCTCTGATGTTTACTATTTGTGTGGCCTTGGGAAAATCATTTAATTTTCTTGGGCCTCAGTTTCCCAATTTGTAAAATTGGCCTGGGAAGTCTCTTTCAATCAAGGTATATGATTTTGTGATTAAAAAAGCCTTTTTAGTGATTTTCTATTATGTCTGATTCTTCATGACCCCAGTGGGGTCATATTGGAATGGCTGGCCATTTCCTTCTCCAGCTTATTTTAAAAATGGGGAAACTGAGGCAAAAAGAGTTAAGCGACTTGCTCGGGGTCATATAGGAAGTGTTTGAGGCTAGATTTGAAAGAAAAAGAATCTTCCTGTTTCTAAGTGGAGTGCTCTATCTAGCACTGCCTGCCAAGCAAAAAGTCTGTACTTAGATACACGTGGACAAAAGAGAAAACAGGGAAGAATGTCTAGCATCTGAGACTCAGTTTCCAGGACCTTGAGTGTCCTGGATTTAAAGCCACAGAAGCAGAGAGTCAGGAATCAGCAGTGGTTCCGTGGAGCAGCTGCCCACCCAGCATATAACCTGATTCTGCTGAATTCTCTGCTCTCCCTTCAGCTTCCTCTGGGCTAAAAGACTTGGTGTGCACACAACTGCTTAATGGGAAAGCAAGAAAACTGTATGAGACCAGTTCCGGACTCCCAAAAAGTCATCACCTGTTCCTCCTTCCACTAGAGGTAACAACAGAACCTTGGACAGAACCTGCACATCTTGCAGTGGAGTCCCACTGTTGTTGAAAACTATCTTTGCATGTATTTGGAAAAATAAAAAGCTGCTATTCTCATTTTTTAAAAAAGAAGGAAAATAAACATATCAGAATTTACACATCTGAATGAATGTCATCCCTTTCAAATGGGTCCTAAAGGGAGGCTGGTTCTAATAATGTTGCAGTTTCTCAAAAGCTTTTTGGAATTCATTTGAAATGTAGACCTTGTCCTGGCCTTCTGGATAGCCAAGCATGGCTGCTGGTGGTTTATTCCTATAGCCTGGGCTATTATACTTGTTCATCATTTACTTTAATAGATAAAGTCATAGGGGGACAGAACTGACTGTCACAATTGAAAGGGACTTGGGATGGAGTCGGGAGAGCCAGTTCTGGCTGGACTGGAGCTTTCCTTTTTTTTGAACACTAACTGTGCCTCTCACTTTAAACTAAGATTAAATTAGCATTTTTTTGTTCCATGCTTTACTGTTGATTCATAGTGAATTCATTATATACTCAAACCCCCAAATCTTTTCCAGACAAATTGTTAGATAGGTATGGATTCTTGTGCTGGTGAACCCAAGAAGAAGACTAGATTTATTTTTATTAAATTCCATCTTATTAAACTTGGTCCCAAATTTCACTAGTCCAGTGGATCTTTTGGAATCGAAGTCCTGCCTTCCAAGATTCTCGTTCTCTCTCCATCTACAAGTCGCCCTATGACTTTATCTATTAAAGTAAACGATGAACAAGTATAATAGCCTAGGCTATAGGAATAAACCATCAGCAGCCATGCTTGGCTATCCAGAAGGCCAGGACAAGGTCTATATTTCAAATGAATTTCAAAAAGCTTTTGAGAAACTGCAACATTATTAGAACCAGCCTCCCTTTAGGACCCATTTGAAAGGGATGACATTCATTCAGATGTGTAAATTCTGATATGTTTATTTTCCTTCTTTTTTAAAAAATGAGAATAGCAGCTTTTTATTTTTCCGAATACATGCAAAGATAGTTTTCAACATTCACCTTTGCAAAATGCTATGTTTATTTAAGAAACTGGTCACAGTGATTCAAATAGGTAGCCAGATTTCATCAATGTAATGAACTTTTGGTCTGGAAACTTTCTCTCCTGTGAAGATGAGCCTTATTTCAAAGAGTTGCCTGGGAGACCAACAGGTTAAGTGATTCATTAAAATACATATCAGAATCAGAATGTGTATGTACACAGATCTTCCAGCACCCAGAGCTAGCTCTTGTACTCCAAGTTAGCTCTTAGCGAGCAAGAAACCCAATCACATACAATCATGACTACAGGGAATCTGTGAAGGCACTAATGTGGACAATCCGTCCATTTTTTGTTTTATATCATATACAATCAATTTAGAGTTAGAAAGGATCTTCCCCAGAAATGCAAATTAAGACAACTCTGAGGTATCATTACACACCTGTCAGATTGGCTAAGATGACAGGAACAAATAACAATGAATGTTGGAGGGGCTGTGGGAAAACTGGGACACTGATGCATTGTTGGTGGAGTTGTGAAAGAATCCAACCATTCTGGAGAGCAATCTGGAATTATGCCCAAAAAGTTATCAAACTGTGCATACCCTTTGACCCAGCAGTGCTACTACTGGGCTTATAACCCAAGGAACTACTAAAGAAGGGAAAGGGTCCTGTATGTGCCAAAATGTTTGTGGCAGCCCTTTTCATAGTGGCTAGAAGCTGGAAGATGAATGGATGTCCATCAATTGGAGAATGGTTGGGTAAACTATGGTATATGAAGGTTATGGAATATTATTGTTCTATAAGAAAAGACCAGCAGGAGGAATACAGAGAGGCTTGGAGAGACTTACATCAACTGATGCTGAGTGAAACAAGCAGAACCAGAAGATCATTATACACTTCAACAATGATACTGTACGAGGATGTATGCTGATGGAAGTGGATTTCTTCAACATAGAGAAGAGCTAATCCAATTCCAATTGATTAATGATGGACAGAACCAGCTACATCCAGAAAAGGACTGGGAAATGAATGTAAACTGTTATTTTTACCTTCTGAATCCAATTCTTCCTGTGCAACAAAAAATTCGGTTCTACACACATATATTGTATCTAGAATATACTGTAATATATTTAACATGTATAAGACTGCTTGCCATCTGGGGGAGGGGGTTGGGGGAGGAAGGGAAAAAATCTGAATAGAAGTAAGTGCAAGGGATAATGTTGTAAAAAATTACCCATGCATATGTACTGTCAAAAATGTTATAATTATAAAATAAAATAAAAATTAAAAAAAAAAAAAAAAGAAAGGATCTTCCCCAAAACCATCCAGTTCAAATTCTTCATTTTCCAAAAGAAAGTTGGTGGCTTGCTCAAAGTGAATTAATCAATTAGACAAAATACACATTTGTTGATTGGTTGACCGTGGCCTTAGAGATATACTGAATACAATTACAAGGAATGACACAGTCCCTCCTTAGAACAAGTTTCTATCTAAATTGGAGTAGGGATTTGAATACAGGCCCTCTGATTTTGATGTTCTTTTTGCTGTTCCATGCTATCTCCTTTTACTGTACGTCTCTATTAAAGCTTGACTTGCTTATGTCCAGAGCTATCACTCGCCATTCTTCAGATATGGCCACAAAGAGTTGCTTGCTCTCCTGATGGAATGGGACCTAAGTGGAGCATGGGTGGGCCCTGGAGACTCATTAAGTTCCCAGAACTGTCAAAAAGGAACCAGAAGCACCTTCTCTCATTTCTCTACTACCTGTTCTGCGGGCTAATTAGTCACTGCCACTAACAAGCAATTTTGAGTCAGGGCCTGTCTACAATCTCTCTAAAGTGAAACAATTTTTCAAATTACAAAATAGATGAGGTAGCATCGCCACTTTCCCAGAGCCAGAAGTTTCAAATTTAAGTTTCAAACCCAACCAAGTTGGGTTTATTATATCACTTAGTTTGACTTGGTGATCGATGGGTGATTTCACTGATACAGAGAACTTCCAGGGAGGAATTTCTCTCTAGAGAGCAGTTGGACACTTTCTCTGCAACTTGAAGTCTTAGGGTTTCTTGGTCATAGGTCTTGTCCAGGGTCAGACAGCCAGATTCAGTGATAGCACCTTCTTACTTTGAGGTTAGATTTCCATTTCTATACTGAACTGCCACCCTAAGCAATTCTGGCTCTGTATGACCTTGTCAGGAAGTTCTGTGGGTATTGCCAATATTTATTAAGAAGGAGGACACAAGACAGGACCTCTTCTAGAAATCCCTGGCGGGGCAGCTAGTTGGTGCAGTGGATAGAGCAACAGCCTTGAAGTCAGGAGGACCTGGCCTCAGACACTTAACACTTCCTGGCTGTGTGACCCCTGGGCAAGTCCCTTAACCTCAGTTGCCTCAGCAAAAAAACAAAAAAGAAATCACTGGCAACATCCATCAAGCCACTGGAATGTCCATCATTTTAACTCCTTCTTTGGCAAAAATTTTCAATTTACCCTAAAATAAGATTTTTTAAAAGGGTTTAATTTTGTAAGAATTTATAAAAATTTGTTTTATATTAATTTTTCTTTTTTTAAGGTTTTTCTTTTCAAAACATATGCCTAGTTTTCAACATTCACCCTTGCAAAACCTTGTGTTCCACATGTTTTTCTCCCTTCTTTCCCTCCATTCTCTCCCCTAGCTGGCAAATAATCCAATATATGTTAAACATGTGCAGTTCTTCTATACATATTTCCATAAATATCATGCTACACAAGAAAAATCCAATCAAAAAGGAAAAAAATGAGAAAGAAAAGAAAATGCAAACAATAACAAAAGAGTGAGAATACTGTGATGTGATTCCCATTCAGTCCCCGCAGCCCTCTCTCTGGGTGCAGATGGCTCTCTCCATCACAAGACCACTGGAATTGGCCTGAATATGATCATATTTTCTAAAAAGTGTACAATCTATGAAGAGAAGTGTCACCTGGGTATACAGCTCTAGACTGTATGGCTAAAGACAGTGGTTTTAGAGTGGAAACAGAAGGAAGGAAGTCAGTACGTCCCATAATCTTGGATGCAGGAGAGCTAAAGCTGTTTGAGTTCGGAGTTCTGGACAAGAGAGCTAAAGGAAGGAAAGGAGTATTTGTGGAGTATCTGCTGGGTGCCAGCAGGGAAGGGGTGGACGAGATCTCCAGGAGGACTTGGACTTCTGGTGTGAGTCACTTTGAGGGCTGCTCATCCATCCTTGGTGTCTGCCTGATTCACCCAGCTCTCACCTGTGGTTCCAAGAAGCAGGAGCCTGTGCGGCAGCCACACCTTGGTAGACAGGCTGAACCAGGTGGAGGATAACTGGGGCTTCAAACCTGTTGGTGACTTGGAGGCTGTGAACCCCAAACATGCCAGGACTTCCTCTGGCAGAATGGGAGGAGGAGAACAATTTGTCCCAACAGCCAGGAAGGTGGCAAAAGCTAGAGTTTGTCCAATGTGGAAGATACCAAGGTCACCCGCTGCCTCTCAGACCTTGTCCAGTCATCCTGACTTCTGCCCTGCCACCGGACCTCAATAACTCAGGAAGAGACAGGCTAATGACTGGGCAATTCTGCCTGGCTTGAATCCAACTCCACCACCAGTCCAGACGTCATCCCGAGACATTATTGGTTCTCTTCAGAAATGCAGAATAAACAGCCAGGCACAAAACATAATAGTATGTGTTTTCAGTGTGAACATTTATATCTTGGAAAGCTTAATATACTATAAATCAGACTTGATCTATTGTTTTGTTGATTTCTAGACTTAAGAAAGTGATGGAGAAAATGTTAATGATGCAAAGTAAACTTAAAAGTATGTCTGCATGCATTTTTTCCCCTGGGAGAATCCAATTGTTAAATATTTAACAATATACCCTGAATCGGGGGCAATGGTGGCTAAGGAGGGAGTTTTAGTCTGAGGAGTGACAGAAAATTAGAAGCTGGCACCCCAGAGCACTGGAAGAACATGGTCTTTCCAATGATAGCATTGATTTGATCAGTTAACAGAACAAGAAATTATGGGAATTGGTGGAAATTGGGAGTGAAGAGGAAATGGGGAAAATTATGGGAATTGGTGGAAATTGGGAGTGAAGAGGAAATGGGGATACAAGACAGCAAGGTAAATAGGTATCCAGGGATTTCCTTGTGATTTTTAAGACTATAATAAAATATTTATAAAGTGATTTAAGAAGGCATGTTATAATGGAATATTGTTCTTCTATAAGAAATGATCAGCAGGATGGTTTCCGAAAGGCCTAGGGAGACTGACATGAACTGATGCTGAGTGAAGTGAGTAGATACAAGAGAACATTGTACAAGGCAACAACAAGATTAGGTGATGATCAACTCTGATGGGCGTGGCTCTTTTCAACCATGAGGTGATTCAGGCCAGTTCCAATAGACATGATGAAGAGAGTCATCTGCATCCAGAGACTCTGGGGACTGAATGTGGATCACAACAAAGTATTTTCACCTTTTTTGTTGTTGTTTACTTGCTTTTTGTTTTCTTTCTTTCTTTTTTTTCCTTTTCGATCTGATTTTTCTTGTGAAGCACAATAAATGTGGAAATATGTATAGAAGAGTTGTACATGTTTAATCTCTATTGGATTACTTGCTGTCTAGGGGAGGAGATTGGGGAAAAGGAGGGAGAAAAATTTGGAACACAAGGTTTTGCAGAGGTGAGTGGTGAAAATTATCTTTGCGTGTATTTTGAAAATAGAAAGGTATTATTTAAAGAAAATAAAAGAAAAATAAAGTGATTTAAGAATTACAAAGGCTTTCCCACATAATCTTATGAGATAGGTAATGTGAGTATTATTGTTCAGGGGCACCCCCAAAATATAATAGGGTTCTGGACCAGTGTCTCCTATGCCCCAAAAGAATTTGGGAGCTTAGCAAATTTCTTTTTTTTTATTCATTTATTTAAAGCTTAAATACAAAATAGAAAAAGAAAAAAACACTGTCATGTGCACAGCAGAACATAAGAGTATTCAAAATAGGAAATAATAAATTTCCATTTCTAAAAAGCCTATATAATAAATACCACATATTGTGTTCAGAGCTGTCCATCTTTTCTTTGCTTCTTTGTAGATTATTTGTTCTCTGCTGTGCATTTTTAGTTTTGACAGTTTCTAAGAGGCAAAGCTTTATTATAATTGCAACAGCAATTAAGGCAAGCTAAATCCTAAAACGGGAAGATAGCAAAGAGCAGGAGGGGAAACAGATAAATTTTTAGGGATTTGGGGAGTACAGAACAAAGGACAGAGCAGAGTAAGTGGCATATGGGGTTGGGGTTCACATGATTGGAGAGAAGTTGGGTAATGGGGGCTCACAGAAACCCACTTTCTTCTTTCATGAAACTTAAAAGTTCTCATTGTTTGAGTCCTGGTGTGAGATAGCAGCCCAGACTTTTGGATGACAGACCAGACATCCTGGAAGAATGGCTTGGTGGAATAAAGCTATCAGCCTAACTCCCTTTCTTTTATCCAATTCTCCAAGGCTGTTCCACATCACAACTGATAGCTACAATCCTAAAATATCTACATCATTGCCAAGGTCAGGTGACTTGGGGAATTTCTTTGTGTGGAGATCACTACTATTAGGGTTTCTGTGCCATCATTATTATTCCCATTTTTAAAAGAAAAACTTCAGAGAGATTAAATGAGAGCCCATCTCCAAGAGCTAGGACTTACAGCTGAGTCTCCAGGCTTCCAAATTTCCATCCTCTTCCCATTTTGTTCCTTCCATCAATGCAGTTCCCAATGTCATAGCCTTTGATTTGCTGACATTAAGTGATGATTAATACTGCTTTTTTTTTTCTTTTTAGAAGGAAAGAGAGAAATATTAGAAAAAGCGGATAGGAATTTAAGGAGCCCTGGTAGCTTTCTTCCAGTGATTTGCCATTATTACTGACTTTTTTTTCCCTCTATAGCTTGTATTATGTCTCCTACCATAGTGAGTGTAGCACATAAGCTAATGACTCTGGTCCCCTTGGGGTCAGTAACCTTTACTTCAACTCCCTGGGTTCTTGATCGCATTTCTTATTTGCTCATTCTGCTTCTCCTAGGCAGGAGTTCTTAACATGGAGTCTAGGAACTTGTAGCTTTTTTTTTTTTTTTAAATATGTGGATATATATTTTAATATAACTAGAGATAGAGGATAAAAGTTAAGGTTTCAAACATTAATCTTCCATTTTTTAAAGCCTTATTGGAGCCCTCCACCCTCCAGTCTAATCCTTTGTAATCCTATTTATTTTATGTGTGCATCATTCAGGATAGGGATTTCTAGGCTTGTCAGACAGTCCAAGGGATCCATGACACAACAAAGTTAAGAACCTGATCCGTCTCTGACCCAATTTCTCATTGTTCTCTCTATAGTCAACATTCTTGACCCAGGACTACATGTGTGGGCTTCAGTTTACCCTGCCATACTAGCTCAGCAAGAAGGGCTCAAACTTAATCCTTTGACATCTTCTACCGTGACATCTGGTGACTCTTTAGTCTTATTACATAGATAACCCTTCTGAAGTTCTAATGCATCCTAAGGCATGACCTCATCCCCTGCTACTCTTATTCATTTCCTCCCATAAACTTTTCACCGGAGGACCATCCACCATACTGAAGCCCTCCTTCTAGGTCTTTTGTCATTCATTGCACTGCTAACATTCAAGTACTCGAGATGTTTATTGGCGATCTAGTACACTTTCTACCTCATCAATCCAACTTTTCTTTGTTAGTCTTACATCTCTTTTCTACCCTAGTGGGACTGAGATTTAGATCCCTCATAAATTAAAGCTGAGTGTGTCTCCTCATCCAGGTTGAAGCCTTCCCAGTTAGGTCTTCCTGTTCATGGTTGGAACAGTGGATGTACAATAGGCCATAGTTGGTATCCAGGAATAAGGTGTCCAAGGAAAGAGAAAATGTCCCAATCAGAAATGAGGCTGGGGTTGGTACCAAAATTTCATCAGGGTCTAAAGGGAAAGCAAAGAAATGTGATGAGGGAGGAGACAATTTCTGGTGTTCAAGACCAGAATAACCTTGAGAGTCTGTTTCACAGTTTCCATATTTTACTCTATTTTCTGTGAACATCTTTATTTTTACATGTGTACGCCTAGCCATGTGAGTTCAGATGTACCTTCTAGCTTATTCCAATCAACCAATAAGCATTTGTTAGCCACTTGCTGTGTTTCTCTCATTCTGAAGACACACACAAATCCCAACAATCCCTGTTTTTAAGGAATTTAACTTTTAATAACAGTGACAACATACAAAATACATAGAGAATAGACCCAAGGTCACAAAAGAATAAGAAACAACGGCAGCTAGGGGATTTGAGTCTTCTTTTAGGACTTACTTTGTATTACTCCAAGAAAACAATGGAAGTTGAAGGCTTAGGAAATGAAAATGCAAACAGAGAGAAAGTAAAACACAGGAGAATAAATTTCAGCAAAAATTAATTGGAAGATATTTACCTCCTGCCAATTACATGAATAGTAGACATCAGAGTGTTGTCATTAATGGGCATCTACAATTTAGCATATTGATCATTGATTCACAGGTTTTCAGCTTGTCCTTAAACTTACAATGATTCTCAGAACCACCCACCAAAGTGGAAATGTATTTTTTTTTCAGCCACTGGGGTAAATAATATCAAGGGCAATACCAGGTCCTGTGACCTTTGAGACTGACACACCCAAAGGGAGAGGAAATAGCTCAGAAAGTATTCTCTAAGAGGAAACTCTTTCGTTGATCTCATGGTAGTTTCATCATGACCACATCCCAAAGGGTAATGGAGATCTCGTGTCTGGTTGTCATGAGTAGGAGATAGCATATTAACTATGATGACCTCAAAAACATCAAGCTCTAAAAAGGATTTTGGCCACTGGGTGTAGAGAGATTAGAGAACAAGAGACACAGTTATGAAGCTCTATGAATAATCACAGATTTTCAAAGATGGAGAAAAAAGCCTGTAGCTCATTGGTTAGAACCATCATCGAGGATTTCTAAGACAACATGGGTAAGAACTACATAGAATGAAAAGTCATAGATGAGGTTTTTCAACTGAAATTGTGAGGTTGGTGGGCCCCAGAAAAGAGATGTAATTTCAACAGCCCCTAAGGATGGTGGCCTGAGACCTGAGACTCCGAAGACATGTTTCAAATTTCAACACTGCCACTTACTACTTGTCTGATCTCAACTTGACATATCTTTTCTGAGTCTCAATTGCCTTAATTATTAACAAAAGGAATTGGACATAATGATCTTACTAGCTCTAGGTTCCCTAATTAATTTTAATTAATTATAAGGGTTACACAGTGTTTGAGATGGGACACCCTTCATAAATTTCTCCAATATTTTAGAATTTTCTCCTCTTTTAGGTCTTTATGTGCCTTTAAAAAATGGTTTTGCTTGCAGAGTAGAATTTTTTCCTGTATTTAGTCAAATGAAACTACTCTTCTCAATTTCTTAATCCTTTCTCATGGAATATCTTGGGTTCCAAGTGGGTAAGATCCAGATATAGTCATTCTATTACCATCACTGATGATAGTCGATTCATAGAAAATACTGGATTATGATTAGATTATAGAGAAATATTGACAAATGTGTTCCATTTTTTTGGTCCCTTTTTTGTCCTCTTTCTCCTTTCATGTATACATGTTTTCAAAGTGGTTTTAGCTTAGCTGGGTTTCATGGCAAGTCTTGTATTTTTCTCTTTTGATGCTGTGTGAAGTCATGTTGCTGGTATCCTGTCACTTTCTTCCTTATTCTTTTGCTAATGTTCTTGTGTGGCTGTCCTATCAGTTTCCTTCCTTCCTTCCTTCCTTCCTTCCTTCCTTCCTTCCTTCCTTCCTTCCTTCCTTCCTTCCTTCCTTCCTTCCTTTCTTTCTTTCTTTCTTTCTTTCTTTCTTTCTTTCTTTCTTTCTTTCTTTCTTTCTTTCTTTCTTTCTTTCTTTCTTTCTTTCTTCCTTCCTTCTTCCTTCCTTCCTTCCTTCCTTCCTTCCTTCCTTCCTTCCTTCCTTTCTTTCTTTCTTTCTTTCTTTCTTTCTTTTTCTTTCTTTCTTTCTTTCTTTCTTTCTTTCTTTCTTTCTTTCTTTTCTTCCTCCTTCCTTCCTTCCTTCCTTCCTTCCTTCCTTCCTTCCTTCCTTTCTTTCTTTCTTTCTTTCTTCCTCCCTTCCTTCCTTCTTTCCTTCCTTCCTTCCTTCCTTCCTTCCTTCCTTCCTTCCTTCCTTCCTTCCTTCCTTCCTTCCTTTCTTTCTTTCTTTCTTTCTTTCTTTCTTTCTTCCTTCCTTCCTTCCTTCCTTCCTTCCTTCCTTCCTTCCTTCCTTCCTTCCTTCCTTCCTTCCTTCCTTCCTTCCTTCCTTCCTTTCTTTCTTTCTTTCTTTCTTTCTTTCTTTCTTTCTTTCTTTCTTTCTTTCTTTCTTTCTTTCTTTCTTTCTTTCTTTCTTTCTTTCTTTCTTTCTTTCTTTCTCTCTCTCTCTCTCCTTCCTCCCTCCCTTCCTTCCTTCCTTCCTTCCTTCCTTCCTTCCTTCCTTCCTTCCTTCCTTCCTTCTTCCTTCCTTCCTTCCTTCCTTCCTTCCTTCCTTCCTTCCTTCCTTCCTTCCTTCCTTCCTTCCTTCCTTCCTTCCTTCCTTCCTTCCTTCCTTCCTTCCTTCCTTCCTTCCTTCTTTCTTTCTTTCTTTCTTTCTTTCTTTCTTTCTTTCTTTCTTTCTTTCTTTCTTTCTTTCTTTCTTTCTTTCTTTCTTCTTGATTTCTAGGTTACTTTGGGCTTCTTGTTAACATTAATCTCAAGATGAAAAATTCAGCTTTATTTTTGTTCTTTTCTCCCAATTTAGAGTCAATATTCTTATTTATACATGTTGACATAAGGATGCTGTAATTACCTTTATGGAATTCAATAAAGAAGAATCCATGATACAGTTAGACATCTAGCTTTGCAACCTTGAAGAACTGTTTTCACGGTTCACACCTCTGACAGATACTGGCTGCTCATGGTGACCTCTGAATAGACTACTCTCAGGGCAACTCTGTAAAACTTGAACTTCAAGAAGACACCTACCTGAATCGATAAACTACCAAAAATCCACCCATAGGTCTAGTGCTTGGCCAACTGGAACTCATTGTGTTTATATATATATATATATATATATTATATTATATATAAATATAATATAATATAATATAATATATATGTTAATAAATACTTGTGGATTGATTACTACAGTTTCTGTTGATCATTATTATCTTCTTCTCATCTCGTATTTTTTACTCTTCCTCTAAGTTTTTATCCTTTTTCTAGTCAGCCAATAAACTATTCAACTGCACCAAACCCTGTTTCTGAAATGACTCTCACCTTAAAACCTATCATTTCCTGTCTGCTAAAGCACAGTCAATTTCACTTTCTGTTTAAGTGATATTCCTTACTTCTAACCATGACTAATGGTTTCTGACAATTTTCTTTTAGAACAAGAATCCATGAGACATAGGTCCTTCTTTCCGAGTAGTCTTTCGTTTTCAGATTTTGAGATCCTAAAATGACCGTGGTTTTGCCGTCTGCCTAACTATAGTTACCAATTATCAAAATGTATATTGAAGAGCAGTAAGGAACTGAACCAGCTACACCCAGAGAAAGAACTCTGGAGATGATTATGAACCATTACAAAGAATTCCCAATCCCTCTATTTTTGTCTGCCTGCATTTTGGATTTCCTTCACAGGCTAATTGTACTTTATTTCAAAGTCCGATTCTTTTTGTACAGCAAAACAACTGTATGGACATGTATACATATATTGTATTTAACTTATACTTTAACATATTTAACATGTATTGGTCAACCTGCCATCTGGGGGAAGGGGTGGGGGGAAGGAGGGGAAAAGCTGGTTTTGCAATTGTCAATGCTGGAAAATTACCTATACATCAAATTTTTGTAAAAATTAATTAAATTAATTAATTAATTAAGAAAATTTTTAACCATATATTGACCTAGTATGGAGGACCTTACTAATAAAATTCTCTGCTTATCAATTAATTAGTCGTTCTCTACTTCTTTGCCCTTTCTACAGAGACATGAGCTGCAATTACCCAGAACTCTATCCACTTCTCTAGCTAGCTGTCTTCCCAAACAAGTGTCCCATGAAATATATTTCTTGTTTCCTTTGAGTGCATAAAGAGGAAAACATGGTGGTCATCGTTCTATTTATCTACAACTTCTTGTCTCCTGCTTTTATTTTGGTGAAAATGCCATTCCTGTTAATCTAAGCCCTGTGGGATTCTTAGCACCTCTCTTCTGTCTTTAATCACTCCACAGCTTTCACCATGGAAGCAGAAAGGGGACTGATGATACAGAGGGCATGGGCTCTTTTTACCTATGTCACTGATCCCCGTAGCTGGACAATCAATCTCCTATTGGCCAATCTCTGGGTTCTTCCCAGGCTCCTAGAATCTTTATTTGCTAGAATAGACTTGGGAAATCTCTGACCACCATGACAAGCACTATCCTTGATCTTTCAGAAGGAAATTATGTTTATTTCCAAATTAATCATGCGTTGTTCTTAATCTTTTACTCCTTGAACCATGTGGTTGTCTAAGGTTCAGTTCTTTGCGGCAAGTCACCCAAGTTTATTTGAGAGATGAAGAGATTGCTTTTGAAGGTTGAGTCTGCACATGTGAACTTGGAAAGTGGTGACAAAAGTCCTGCTCTCCAGGATAAAGAGTGGAGTCAGCAGGTTGTCTGAAAAAGATTTAGGGATTTGAGGAGGAGATGACAAATTCTCCACAATGGTGCCAAATGAAGCACTAATCTGCCCTACAGAGCTGTGCAGGCTGCATATACTGTTACCTAGATTTTATTGCATTTCATTTTTAGTAAGTATTTTCCAATTATTTTAATTGTGTGGGGTTGCGCTTGGAAAGCAATGAGAATGGACATTTCTACAGCACCCAGCTACTTGCCAGACAACATACAAAAAATGTTACACCTATCTCATTTGATCCTTAAGAGAACTTTTTGGGGTAAATACTGTCACTATCCCCACTTTACAGTTGAAACAAATAGGGTCATACTGCTAGTAGAGTTTCCTGACTCCAAATCCAGAGCTCTGTTCACTGTGCTACCTCGCTGCTAGGGAATGTCGTGGGCTGGATATAATCTTAATGTGTGGGGTACTGGTAACCAGGCAGCCAATCAGAGAGTGAATCAGCATTTATTAAATACGTATTATGTGTCTCTATATACTCTATCCTTGTCCAAACACCTCTGAAGCAACCCGTTCCCCTTTTGAGCATCACAAGTGAGAGAACATCCCCAAAAAAGGCAAAGAAGGGAGGTGAGCCCTGGAGACCACAGCACAACAGAACGGGTAATGTTGAGCGTGGGGAAGACTTTTGGGGAATGGAGTAGCTTTGTTCCAGCATCACAAGGGCTGGAGGGATTTGTCTTGATCCGCTTGGACTCTGAGAATAGGACAGCAATGGATGGAAGTTATAGAAAAGCAGATTTCAGCTCAGTGTAAGGAAACTCTTCCCATAATTTTGACCTGTTCCAACATGGAAAACTTACCAGAAGCCTTCATATGGAGGCAAGAGTGAAAGGATATGAATCCTAAAGTAGCATCATCTTTCCTTCCTTCACAGGGAAAAGAATAAGACTCTTTTTCTTTTAAGACTGCCTTTTGTTTTTAGCTATTTGTTCTTAAGTCTCTCTTCTCTCATGATTGATTAAAAAAATAAAAGATAGTGAAAGAAATCATCCACTAAACTATCACAGGAGCCCCTGCCTGATAGCATAGACCACCTTCTCCATGTATGGCTGCCATCTTTCTACCGAGAGGAGAGTACTTTCCTTTCAATACTGTCCTTCCAGGAAGGAAATTGGTCGTTCAAACTAACCAGAGTTTAACCAACTTGGAGTATTAGTTTATTTTCTTTTATTGCAGATGTGTATATAGTGTTTACCAAAGTTCCAAACCAAGGCCAAGTTTATCAATCTAATTAAGTGTGACACAGGTGATCCAAAGTCCAGTCAGGTAGGGTGAGGCAGTAGGTAAAAGGGACCCAGAAACAAGCAGTTAGAACCTAGGAACAAGAAACTTAGTTCCTACATGGGCCTCAGAGGCCCAGGAAAAGTTATGCAGGACCTGAAGTCCAAGAGAGGAATGTGGAATCCCAAGAGGTTAGAACCATAAAGGAGATTTTAGACTTTTGTGTGTGTGGTGACCTCTGACAGCCGTCTGATGAAACTTCTGGACTTCTTCTCAGAATAATGTTTTGCAATAAACAAAATGAGATTCATAAGATTGCCAGGAAAACCAATTTTAGTGAAACATATTTTCAAAATATCTTTAAAACAAGTTTCCGAAACCCAGGTTAAGAATAACATTTTCTTGCCCAATATTCCCATTTAAGAGATGTGAAACCTGTTTGGTTTTTTTTTTTTTTTTAATCTTTTTAGGACTTGAAAGCAGGGAGGGATACACGGTTTAAAATATTGGTGCTGTTATCTGCATGCTGAATTTATATTACAATTCAAGGCGGCAGATAGAATTTGCTGTGTCAAACCATCAATGGGAATTCATAAAGATTTTATTAGCAGAGTAAAATATTTGACATGAGGAATATCCTGATTAATTAAAGGTATAAAAATTCATAGGTGATAGGTGCTATGGAACTACTGCTAGGGGATTAAATATACAGAATCATGACTTGGTGCAAGGGCAGAAGCTTCAAATTCTGTTCATAGTCCAAAAGAAAGTGTTTCATCGGCCTCATTTTGGGAAGCTACCTCTGTCCACAGAGACCTTAAGCTGTGAATGGACTGAGACTCCAAGAGAACATCTTACTCCTGTATCTCTTGGTTGGCCATGGGTGCAGAGTGGGGTCATGGAAGCCCACCTTGTTCCTAAACATCTCAGTACTAACCCCATGGGATTGTCCATGCGTGTTCAACTATTTTGACCAAAAAGTCTAATAAATTTTAAATGTTTAACTGGGTTCAATGTTTAAATTTTAAATGTTTAAAAATAATAGCTGTGAGACTCGAATGATTAAAGTGACCTGGTAAGTAAGATGGTAAGGAGAAGAGCTGGAATCTAAAGTGTTCTGATTGCAAATTCACTGGTTTTTCCACAACCAAACAGGATCAGTAGTAGAGATTGACTCATTGCTGAACTACTGAACTAGGCTCTCCCTATTCACCTGCCTAAGGGAAGGATCAGTCCCAGAGCTTGGGGTGGAGCCAGACCTACAGGTGGGGGTTGTGTCCCCAGAAACTTAAAGACTGAGGAATGCAGGGGTGGGAGACAAGCAGGTCATGACATGTGTCTCCTATTCTAGTAAATCTGGATGGCTCCTGAGGCCTCCTAACCAAATGTAATGACCAGACCTGTGCTCCATGTGAGATAGTGCTTGTTTTCCTGCAATCAGAGGATTTCCTAAAAGAGTCAAAATTTTGTTTCAAGTCATGGTAGAAAGAAGCCATTTCACCCTATGGAACAACATTTTCACTTCCTCCTCTTTTTCATCCTTTCTTTTCTTCTTTCTTTTTCTTTCTTCTTTTTCCTTCCTTTCTTTTTTCACTTCTTTCTTTCCTTCCTTTTTTCACTCCTTTCTTCCCTCCCCCTTTCTTCCTCCTTCCCCTCCTTCCCTCCTTCCTTCCTTCCTTCCTTCCTTCCTTCCTTCCTTCCTTCCTTCCTTCCTTCCTTCCTTCCTTCCTTCCTTCCTTCCTTCCTTCCTTCCTTCCTTCCTTCCTTCCTCCCTCCCTCCCTCCCTCCCTCCCTCTTTCTTTCTTTCTTTCTTTCTTTCTTTCTTTCTTTCTTTTCTTTCTTTCTTTCTTTCTTTCTTTCTTTCTTTCTTTCTTTCTTTCTTTCTTTCTTTCTTTCTTTCTTTCTTTCTTTTTCTTTCTATAATGTGGTTGTGGTTGTTATTGTTTGCCCTTCATTTTCAGAGAAACTAATGACATCCCTGGATGATATGTCAACTGGTACGTGAATTGGACTCCAGTGAGACAGAGTTGCACCAAGTTGTCAATCTCATTCTTTTCCAGAGTCCTCCAAGTCCAGTGACAGGACGAGGTCATGATGACCGGGGATGGCCCAGGATGCAGTGGGTCATCTTGGCGTTTCATGACTAACCAGGCTCTGAGCATTCCATGGTGCCTGCTTCAGCCAACTTCACAGCTGCTGGGGAAAATTACCTTGTCCACACATTGGCCAGGTCTTCTCGTGATCAGGGCGGAACTCCTCTAAGTCACAGAAGATTGGGGCTTATCAGCTGCCCTCACTGCGGTCTACAAGGTGTGGCTGCTACTTCTGGGACCTACAGGTGACAGTCAGGTAGACACCAAAGGTGGATGAATGACCCTGAAAAGGGCCAAGAAATCTAATCAACTAGTCCTCCCAGATCTCCCTACATACCTCATCCTAACAATAATAATGTAGAATATAATATTGTTTGGACAGGGTTGGACTCCAGCTCCAATACCACGCTGGGCTTTTCCAGGGGATATGAGAGCCTAACCGTGTATAGTATTGTCTCTGTGGGCAAAAGTCTAATGCTGATGTGGTACAGTGGAGAAAACACGACAGGAAAGTCATGCTAGAGCAAAGAACCTCATTGAAGCATTTTTTTTTTAATGTGCTTAAGAGAGCAAAAGGAAGTTGAGAAGGAAACATAGCCAATCAGCAGTTTCAAAAGGAATAGATGGCATCACATACTTAAAAAAAAAAACCCAAACGGAAATGATATGTCTTCAGATACAATCCTCTATGTGCTCTGCTCTCTACATGAAAATGTTCTTTATTCCAGTGTTTAAAAATTCAGCATAAAAAATGAAACTTAAAGAAAAGGAAAAAGTATATGAAATCTGGAACAAGAGGACCCATAGTCAGTTCTAATTCTGCCGTCACTACCGACTTCCCATATCCTTTGACTTCCCTGGGCTGCAAAGTAGGATTATTGATAGATAACCTTTCCCAGCTCTGAATCTGCATTCCTGTAAATGAGTTTAAAGGGTATCTTTTCAGTTAAAGCTTGGATTGTGCCTATTTATTAAAGCCTCACTAGCTTAGGGAAGAACAATACTGACTCTCTTGCTTCCACATGGTCATTCTCAGTTCTTTGATAAGATTAAGATTGTCTCCCATCCCAACCCCCATCACATGTCGGGGCTGCCTCTCACTTTCTGTGCTGAATCTTCTTTTCTTTATCTTCTCTCTCCTTTGGTGAGATTGTCACTTTTCATAGATTCAGTTATGATTTTATGTATATGATTCCTGAATCTATAAATCTTTAGTCTCTCCTAATTCCAGTCTTTTACTTCTAGTTCCCCTGACTTCCTTCTAGTCAAAGCTAAAATCTTGCCTTTTCTGATCCTCCTTAATTCTAATACTTTTCCTCTTCAATTATTTCCAATTTATGCTATATATAGCATGTTTGTGCATAGGCATTTGCCTGTTTATTTCCCCCATTAGACTGTGTAGTTCTTTTTTTCCCTCAATACTATTTTATTTTTCCAAAAAGATAGTTTTCAATATTCATTTTTGTAAAATTTTGAGTTTCAATTTTTTCCTTTCTCCTTCCCAAGACAGCAAACTACCTGATATAGATTATCATTTTAAATATATTTCCATGTTAGTAGTGTTGTGAAAAAATCAAGACAAAAGAGAAATGCTTCAATCTCCATTCAGTCTCCATAATTCTCTCTCTGAATGGGGATGGCATTTTCCATCCAAAGTCTACTGGAATTATCTTGGCTCACCACATTGCTGAGAAGAGCTAAATCTACCATAGTTGGTCATCACATAATCTTGTTCCTATGTACTTCACTCACTTCACTCAGCATCAGTTCCTGTCAGTCTCTGCAGGCCTCTCTGAAATCCTCCTGCTGGTCGTTTCTTACAGAACAATAATATTCCAAAACATTCATATATCATAACTTTTTCAGCCATTCTCCAATTGATGGGCACTCACTCCGTTTCCAGTTTCTGGCCACTACAAAAAGAGCTACCACAAACATTTTTGTACATGTGGGTCCTCTTCCCTCTTTTATGATCTTTTACAAACTTAGTAGTAACATTACTGAATCAAAGGGTATGGACTTTTACAGTTCTTTGAGCATTGCTCTCCAGAGTGGCTGGATCAGCAGTTATCTTGAAAGCAGGAACCTTCTTGCCTTTCTCCAGCAGACTGCCCAGCACATATTATAGGCACTTAGCAATGCTTATTGACTGACTGCATCATCAGCTGCCTGATGGACATTTCCAACGGGGTATAGGCATTTCAAACTCAACATGGCCCAAATAGGATTTATTATTTTTCCTCTCCCTATCCTTATCTCACCACCCCACCCCCCAAAAAAAAACCCTTTCCTATTTCTGTCAAAGATCCCACCAGCTTTTGTGTCAAGGTTGCAAACTTGGGTGATTGGAAGACTGGTGGTAACATTAATAGAAATAAATTTTGAGGACCTCTAGGAGAAATCCAAATTCTGTCGTAACAATGTTGAGTTTGAGATGCCTATAAGAAATTCTAATAGAAATGTCTGGCAATATATATAAATATATATATGGTAATATAAGAATCAGGAGAAAGATTAAGATTGGCTATATCAATTTGACAAACATCTGCATGGAGATGATCACTGAACCTAAAGAAATAAACAAAATCATCAAAGGAGAGAGTGTAGTAGAGAAAGAAAAGAAGAGGACATAGAGCAGAGTTTGAGGGGAATCCTCCCCTTAATGTATGGTAGAAGATTTATCCTCCTTTGAAAAAGATTGAGTTTTTTTTCTTCTTGATCAGATTTTTCTAGCAAGATAACTGTATAAATATGTACACATATATTGAATATAACATATATATATGTATTTTGAACTTCCTACTTCTTTATTTTTAAAAATTTTTTATTTATTTTAAAAATTATTATAGCTTTTTTATCAACAGAACATAATTTTCATAAGTCTCATACATTTAATATATATTTTAACATATGTAACATGTATTTGATTATCAGCTATCTAGGGGAGGGGGTGGGAGGAAGGAGGGGAAATTTGGAACAGAAGGCTTTGCAAAGATCAGTGTTGAAAAATTACCCGTGCATATGTTTTGTAAATAAAAAAAAAATTAAAAGAATGAGCAACAACAACAAAAAAAGGAGATTGAGAATGAATGGTTAGAGATGAGAACCAAGAGAAAGGAGTATTACATGAATCACAATGAACAAGATAGCATTAAAACAGTCTCCAATTCCAGCTCGAAATGTTCACACTCACAAGGTTCTCGGTCTCCGAACCTGGTCTTATCTCACCTTCATCTCCAAGTGGGAAAGCTTTATTGACCTTACATCCTCCATATTGTTTACATGTGCTCTCTTCTCTCTACTTCCAATGCTTCTGCTCTAGGTCAGTCTCTTATCACCTCACTCCTGGACTATTACAATAGTATCTTCCTCAATTTTCCTGCCTCCAATCTCTCCCTCTCCAAGCCATTCATTGACATTCTTCAAACACAGACCTGATCATATCTTAGCTTTCTCCTCCCACTCTACCCCCCTCACCCAACACACATTCAAAAGCCCATGATAACTCTATGCTTAGTACCCAACTGCCTCCACAGTGTGGTTCTTGCACAATTTTCCAGTTTCCTTTCAGAGTGAGGAAATTCCCTCAACCAGTCCAAGTCAGCACTTCTTCTCTACAATTTAAGGCAGCTGTCTGGAGGTAGTGAGAAGTTAAGGAAATGCCAGTCTGGTTATTTCCTGAACGCAACTCTTAGCTTCAGGCCATCCCAAACCTGAAATGCACTCTCTTCATCTCTTCCTCCTCCTCCTGCTCCTCCTCTTCCTCCATCTCCTTCTCCTCCTTCTTCTCCTCCACAACATGATCAAGAATAACAAGAAGCATTTATTGTCCACCTATGTGTCAGGTTCTGAGTGCAGAATCACAAAGAAGGACAAAAAACCCAGTCCCTGCCCCCAAAGAGCTCACAGCTGACGTACATACAAGATGTAATTTCAGAGACAAGGTGTAAATTTGGAGATAATCTCTCCTAGGCCATCCAGCCAGTTTGTGCCAGAGGGGTGACTTGCACCCAGGTGTCCCGGCTCAGAGACCAGGTGTCCGGTCACCTTTGCAATGGGTGCATCCAATACCACAGCCTTCTCTTGCCTCATCTCCTAGCCATCCTGACCAGACCTTAATAGAAGGCACCCAGGAATATTGGGCTGGTCCAGAGTTTTGTCTCAGTGTCAAGGCCAATTAATTTCATTTCTCTTGCCCTCCCTAACCCACAAATGGACAGGGGGTGTGAAGAGAAAGAAAAGAGCATCAATGAAACATTTGAAAAACGCCCGGAAGAGACAGAAGGAAGTTCAGAAAAAGATACAAACAGGGAAGGGTGGGTACTACTGTGTTAAATTTAATGTGTATTTTAAAAAACAACAATAACAACAACAGATTGTGCGCGATCCAAGTTCATTGTTTCATATTCACTTTTTTTCCCAGTTTTTCTTTGCAATTAGAAATGTTTGTGTTTGCTGACATTTGTACCATTCATAGTATGTTTTTCTTTTAATTGAAGGGGGAAGGTAGCCTAAGAATATCGAAGGCTTCCTCTCAGTCTAAGTCTTAGGATGACCCGGTTTTTGTTGGTGTCTCCTCCTGCCCGCCATCCAGTCAGCTTATTTTTGGATTGGTGAGCTGATTTTTTCCTTCCTATAAAGATTTGCCCAGTCTGAACTACCCAGAATCCTACCTGCCTGATCTGGCTCACTGCCTTGCCCTGACCTTGCACAGAGGCAAATGGCCCTTCCCTTGATTCCAGACCTACTCAGAGCCCCTGGCCTTGGTCCCTCGCTGAAGGGATACCCTTTGAAGTCTCCAGAAACTCACATCCCAATCTCCCAGATCTGCTGCCATGCTGCCATTCTGCGCAGAGTGTAATGGGAAAGCACTTATTCAGCCCCCTACTATGTGCTCAGCACTAAAGAATGGAATATAAAATTGGAGCTGTCCTTACTCTCAAGGAGCTGACATTCTCTTTAGAGGAGACAATGCACAACGAAGGTCTCCTGTTTTTGTTTAGTTGATGGGACAGGGAAAGGTCAAGCAATACTTCAGGAAAGGAGCAAGACAGATGGCAGGTCCCTAAGGACCTTGGGAGTAATGGCAGGGCAGATGGCCATTCCCGAGCCCCTAGGGCACCCTTTGAAGCACAGCAGATACAAACAGATGTTAGGAGAGCAAAATCTGCTGTGTTATACTCGTGGAGATATGAACAATAAATACGAGATAGCGAGAGCAAGGAATTCCAACACCTGAGGCAAAATCAATGGAGCCCAGGGATAGAAAGGACTGTGGCAGGGACTCGGGAGGCGACCTGAGGTGACCCCACGCCTCCTCTGCTGGGGGCCCTGGTTTGGGCAAACCATCGTTTGTTCAGTTGGCTGAGTCACGCCAGCTGACTGTGTGTGCCAGCCCGGGTGGGAAGGGTAAGGGTGTGGTGGGGTAAGAGGGAGCAATCATAGGACTCTTGGGGAAGCAGGACCATCAGCTGGGCCATGGAGGAGCAGCTTATCAGGGGTGGATGGTGGAATCCCGCCCAGTCTTCCCCCCAAAATGGACGCCTTGGGGCAAAGCCCAGCTGTTCTATATTATTTAGAGCTGGGGGGTAACCTCCCTGCCACTTGGCAAATATCGCCATCCTTGGGTATGGGGTTTGGGGGACATGACCAATTCCTCTTCCTGTTTCATCTTCCCTTCATTTGGACCGAGTTCCCCAAATATTGACTGAGTGCCTCACCATCTGTAAATAATTACATTGAGTCCTTCGGGAAGTGGTCATGAATAATCCAATTCAACAAAGGCCTTTCAGTAGGCCATATACCACAGCCAGCCCTAGGGATGCCAGCATGAAAAAGGGAAGGGTAAATGCTCGATAGCATGGGCAGGAAAGGCACCTGGCTGTACCACCCTGCAGGATGGAAGGGCCAGCCAAGGAAATCTGAGGGAGGGAGACGGGGCTCCCACTGGGGGGGGAAGAGGGAGGAAAGGCTTGCCAGAGCTGCACCTGAGTGGGATCATTAAAGGAATGGGCAGAAATCAGAAGGACAGGCATTCCAGGAAAAGGGGATCAAATGCAAATGGCCGGGGTCAGGAGGTGAAATGCTAAGATCAGAGAACACTTTGTGTTGTCCATTTGCCTAGAACACAGAGTGAAGGAAGAGTAAGAATCTGTCCCGGAAAGGGCAGGTTGGAGCCAGATTGCTGAGATACCGAACTATCAGACTGTGCAAAGACATGATAACTGATTCGAAGTTACTTATTGTCTAACTAGGAGAGGGAAGTCTTGGGCAGGAATACCTCTGACAAAAGGAAGGGTGGTTCCCATCCATTAGAAAGGAACAAGTCTGCATGGGAGCTCAGAGTGGAGAGCTGGAGGCAGAGGTATCCACTGGGGAATTCCATCTTGGGCCACGGAAGGATTAAAGTCCTTCCTGTATGAGATATGGGCCCTTCACTCTGTTTTACACCCAACATCTTTATCTTGACTCAGCAGCTTTTCTGGAATCAGCCCCTGGGAACCTATCTAAACTGGTTTCCATTTCATGGTTTTGTGACCCAAAATCTGTGTCCAAGAGATGCTTCCCTGTTTGCCCTCAGTCTCTACCATCCAATTCAACTATTAAGTCCTTACTATGTGCAAGACCCATGCAGGGGGTCACAAGCTCACAAGCTTTCCCATCTCTGTTTCCCTCAGTTTCCTATTTCTGTCCTTCCCCTAAAGAGGGGCATGGAGGGCATGAAGCTTATATTTACGTTCCCAGAATTACAGAGTCTTGAGGGGCTCTGAAAGGCCGTCTTCTGAAGTGGTTTCTTTCCAATGTTCCAAACATGAGACTCGAAGAATTTGGGAACTGGAATTCCCAAGGGATTCCCTTCTGGACCTCTCTACCATTGGTCTCTCCTGATATCAAGCCTAAACCTACCTCGTATCAATTTTCACTCTTCACTTCTAGTTCTGTGTTGTGTGGTCAAGCAGAATAATTCCACTCCCTCTTAGGCCAGCTACCATGTTCCTTCAGCCCAAACCTGTTTTCTCTGTCCAGGCTAAATATCCCCAATTCCTTCAGCTGATGCTTATGGGACATGATCCTGAGAAGCAAAGAGAAAGGTACTCAGAGGAACTCCTTTCCTTGGAGTTAGGAGACCTAAATTGTCACCCCACTTTGCTTAGCCACTCTGGGTCTGTTTTCTCATTTGTGAAAATGGCTTTGATGGTCTCTCGGGTCAGTTTTGGATCTGTGATCCTATTACCTGTCCTTTATCCTACCATGTTCTCCAGACTATCAGCGTGTATCCTTCTCTAAAAGTGATCCCCAGATCCAAACACCATGCTCAATCAGAACACAATGGGGGGCAGCTGGGTGGTGTAATGGATAGAGCACCAGCCCTGAATTCAGGAGGACCGGAGTTCAAATCTGGCCTCAGACACTTAACACTTCCTAGCTGTGTGACCCTGGGCAAGTCACTTAACCCCAGCCTCAGGGGGGGGGGGGAAGAAAGAACACAATGGGATACAACTTCCCTCACTCCCAGAAGCAGTATTCTCTTAAGAGCCCACTACCCTTCTGCTGACACATGATACTATTAAATCATTTTGATGCTGCAGTTCTTTGGAAACCCTGGGCCCTTTTATTCCCCCCAGCTGCCTGCCCAGCCACACTTTTTCCATTTTGTTTTTTCTAGTTGTTTTTTGAATCCATGTGTAAAATTTTCTATCTGACCAATTATAATTTATTTTATGAGATTGAGCCCATTGCTTTAACTTGTTGAAATGTTTTGGGATCTAGGCTTTGTCATCTAAAATGTTATCTATTCTTCTCAGTTTGGTCACTTCTAACATTTGATAAACAGACTATTTATGCTTTTAGCCATACTGATTATAAAAACTGTTAAACAGCCCAGAGTCAAACACAAATGTCCAGGACATCCCACTGGAGACTTTCCTAGTCTGTGACTGTGAACAATCACTCTGTGGGTCCAGGCACTCAACCAGCTCCAAGTACTAACTTCACACCATCCCTTTCCCATCTTTTTCTTTTTTTAATTTTTTTTTTATTAAAGCCTTTTAGTTTCAAAACATATGCAGGGGTAATTTTTCAATATTGATCCTTTGCAAAAGCCTTCTGTTCCAAATTATCCCATCCTTCACCCCACTTCCTCCCCTAGGTGACAGGGAGTCCAATACATGTTAAATATGTTAAAACATATGTTAAATCCAACATATGTTTACATATTTATACAATGATCATGCTGCACAAGAAAAAAAGAGAAGTAAAATAAAATGCAAGCAAACAACAAGAAGAAGACTAAAAATGCTACGTTGTGTTCCACACTCTGTTCCCACGGTTCTCTCTCTGGGTGTGGAGGCTCTCTTATCAGTGCACAAGTGGAACTGGTTTGAATCATCTCATTGTTGATCCATCAGAATTGATCATTGTATAGTCTTCTTGTTGCTGTAAGTACCTTCTGCATCTTTTTTATACAACCTTCCTGAAAAATTTTGTCAAATGCATTTCCAAAATCTTATGAAACTGCCCTCCTTATTATATTCCTCTAATATATCCGTGAGAAATGAAAATTAGCTTAGTCTCCTATCCTTGACTCCTGTTGAGGTCATCTGCTCTAGCTCTCATTTCTAGATGTTCTTGAATATTTCCTGGAATTATCAGAATCAAAGCCACTTCATGGCTTCTAGTTTACAGGAGAAGAAAAGTTCTTCTTTTTTATGAGAACCAGGACCGCCTTTGCCTTTCTTTGGTAGTCCTTGGTTCTCTGTGAACTTCCAACAGCAGAGGCTCATCAAGTTCTTTCAGTCACTAGTTTGACACATCCTACAGACCTAAACTTAAAACAAGAGCAGCAAGGCGCCCTAGAACAAATTCTGTATTTACTTTGGGTGGGACAGCATGGTGAATAGAGCACCAGGCTCTGAGTTCAAATTCTAGCCTTAGACACTGACTACCTGTGTGACCCTGGGCAAGTCACTTAACCCTGTCTGCCTCAGTTTCCTCATCCGTAAAATGAGCTGGAGAAGGAAATGGCCAGCCACTTTGCCAAGAAAACCCCAAATAGAATCACCACAAGTCATGCACTACTGAAACAACTCAACAACATTTAATTTGGGTTATCCACTCCCTGTAGCCCATTTCTGGTCTGCCCTTTCAAGTCCATGTTTGTAAAGCACTTGGCACAGTAGCTGGCACATAGTAGATACTTTAGAAATGTTTGTTCTCCCCTCCCCTTTCCTTCATGATTATTTATTAGGCACCTGTGCTAAGAACCCGAGATACAAAAAGAGACAAAAAATAGTTTCTGCCCACAAGGAGCTCGGTCTAATGGGGGAGACACCAAATATGTACAAACAAGGTATGTGCAGGATAAAGAGAGGGAAGATCCTGGAATGAAGAGATATTGGGAAACACCTCTTGTAGAAGATGGGATGGAAGGCTGGTTCACCAAATTGGGGGAGGAACAGAAAACAAAAGCATGTTAAGAATTGTGAATCTCCATCTTCTTTTAATTAGCATCATCTTATCAGTCTTGCACAGTGGCCCTATCTTTTCCTTCATCCTTCTCTCTCCCCCAACAGAGTGAAAAACCTTTTTTCCCAACAATTCCCACAAAATTATCATCTCCATGCAAATGATTTTTAGATTAATCTAACAAATTAGCCCTAATCTTTCTTTGGTCTTGTATCTCAAATGTCTATTGGGCAACTTAGATATCCTAGAAATAACTTAGATGTCCTATAGGTAACTTAAATTCAGCATATTATAAACTAAACTTACTTTCTTCCCCTTCACCCTCCCCTCTTCCTAACTTCCTTACTACTCTTTGAGGGCATCACCATCCTCCCAGTCACCCAGGTTCACAACCTAAGTGTCATCCTCAGCTTCTCACTCATTCTCACCTTCTATAATAAATGAGTTGCCAAGTTCTGCTGGTTGTACCTTTATAAAATCTCTCATATATTCATTCCTCTTTCGCTGATACTGTTAACACTAATGGGGGTCTTCATCACCTTATACCTGATGGAAACAGACAATGATTGACCTGCTTAGCTGAAGGGTCTCCCTGCTCCAGACTATTCTCCACTCAATTATCAAATCAGCCTCTCTCCCCATTAGACTATGAGCTTCTTGAGAAGCTGCTTTTGCCTTTCTTTGTATACCCGACATTTAGCTGGTTTTACTCAAGGTTTTGCAAGGGTTAATGTTGAATAATTTTCCATGCACATGTTTTGAAAAATAAAAAGCTTTAGTAAGAGAGAAAGAAGAGAGACAGAGACAGAGAAAGAAAGAGAGAAAAAAAGACAGAGAGAGAGACAGAGAGGCAGAGAAAGAGAGAAAAAAAGACAGAGAGAGAGAGAGAGAGAGAGACAGAGAGAGAGAGAGACAGAGAAAGAGAGAGAGAGACAGAGAGAGATACAGAGAGACAGAGAGAGAGACAGAGAGAGAGAGAGAGACAGAGAGAGAGAGAGAGACAGAGAGAGAGAGACAGAGAGACAGAGAGACAGAGAGAGACAGAGAGAGATACAGAGAGACAGAGAGACAGAGAGAGAGACAGAGAGAGAGAGAGAGAGACAGAGAGAGAGAGAGAGACAGAGACAGAGAGAGAGAGAGAGAGAGAGAGAGAGAGAGAGAGAGAGAGAGAGAGAGAGAGAGAGAGAGAGAGAGAGAGAGAGAGAGAGAGAGAGAGATTTACATCACCAAAAAGATTCTCTTCAGGCTCCTTTGGAGCTAACTAGTATAGCAACTAAGGTGCTGGAGGCAGGAAGACCATTGTTCAAATCTTGCCCCGGGTACTTATTAGCTCTGTGCTCCTCAGTGAGTCACTGACTCTCATCTGAACAGTAAAGGACTGGACCATCCAGCTCAATATGCTAAGGATGGAAAATATGTGATTGTTTCGGTTACCTAATGGGAATGGGATCTCTTAGAGGGAAACTGGAATAAATCTCTAATTTTGAACAGGGAGAGTGGATCAAATGAGCCAACAATCTGACATATTTTGATGATATTAAACATGTGTCCATTAGTGGTAAAATGTTCCATCTCATTCCAAATACTATGAACCATAAATCACAGGCTTTTAAAAAATGGTTTCCAAATAGGAATAACATCGATTCTTCAGGGCTTTAAAAATCAGGATGGATTTTGTACCTCCTAGTTGCATCCTACTATAAAGTTACAATCTCCAGATTATCAAGTAAATCAACAACACAACAAATCGAAAATAGCTTTTTGATGAAAAACTTGTGAAAGGAAACGTGTGAGGCTGTTGGATGGGACTCAACGCCTACTGTACAAGCCCTTAATTGAGGTAGTCAAGTAAATGACTACCTGGAACTTGGGAATTTTGCAGTGAGAATAAATAGAATAATTATAAGTTCTAAAAGTACAAAGTGGGGGAAAGATTTTTTTTCCCAAAAATAAATTAAATGAATGAACAAGCAAATAAATAAAGGAGAGCTTTAGAGATTTCCATATGATTTCTTTCTCATTTTACTAAGAACCATGGAAAACAAATGGTGGACAATGAATAAAATAGGGCAAATTTGAGAACTGCTAGTAAAATCAGACAAAAAACAAGTTTTATGTAATGGAGATTTGTGGTTTTCTGTTCTTTTATATGGAAAAGTTCATGTTTATCAATATTTCCCAAGTTTGTAATAAAAGAAAAAAATTTTTAAAGAAAGAAACATAGTCGTTGGATACGGGATAAGGGGAAGGCACCAGAACTAGAAGTGAACTTGTGATTTCACTGATATAGAGTCCTTCCAGATAGGAAATTCCCTCCAACAATGCAGGTCAGCACCTTCTCTGCTACTCAAGTCTTAAAGAATCTCCTTGGACAGAGATGTTGAGCAATTTTCCTCCGGCATTATACGGCAGCTCTTAAGCTCCCCATTCGACCCACCAAGCGGTGTCTCCATAAGGAGTAATAATAATATTTACTCTTGAGAAACAGCCTAGTTAGATGATGCCTGATTAAAGTCCCAATTCTGCCACTTTCAAGCTGAGTGATTTGGGGATAACTCATTCCATCTCAAGTATAAAATGGGGGTATTTACAGTCTCTGCTTTCTATTCATAGGATTTAGAACTAGAAGGGACTTTGATTTTGTCAAAACAAACAAACAAAAAATCCAGACCTGGGCCCAGAGACACACAATCACCTGCCCACAGTCTGACACAGGTAATGAGTCCCAGAGCCAAGGGTTTAACCTCAGCCTCCAGTCTTCTGACTCCCAGTAAGAGAAAGGAAGAGGCAACTCAGAGTCCCAGGCTTCATTGACTCTTAGGATCAGAAATGTATCCCCTGGGAAATACAAGGCGAAGCTGAAGACAATCCAGAGACTTTTACTGCTGTATGGGAAGGAAGAGGATTCGAGAAAGGAATGGGCCCAACACTAGGAGATACCAACAAACTGGTTTTTAGAGATGAGGAAATAGCCCTGGA
Organism: Sminthopsis crassicaudata; assembly: GCF_048593235.1. Classification (NCBI taxonomy): domain Eukaryota; kingdom Metazoa; phylum Chordata; class Mammalia; order Dasyuromorphia; family Dasyuridae; genus Sminthopsis; species Sminthopsis crassicaudata. The sequence goes on along the minus strand of NC_133619.1, from coordinate 27,867,579 downwards.
GAGATACACGGGAAGAAAAAGCCCAGAGTAACAGTATCAGATGGAGATTTCTAGTTAAAGTGGTTCAGGTGGATGGGGCTTGGATTGCAGATGTCATATTTTACCTATTGTGTAAGGCTGAGATTTCACGTGATTTGAAAAGGGGATCACTCCCCAAACTGCTTATAGGATCAAAGATTTAGAGGTGGAAGGGAACCTTAGAATCCAGCAAGTCCCTTTACAGATAAAGAAACTGAGGCACAGGACAATGGTTTACTCAGAATCATACTGCCAGTGTCTACATCTGGTTTACATCCCAATGCAAGGTCAGTGTCTATGGGTGTTCCAGGTTTGCCTTAGTGGCCCTCGTGGAGCTGAGCCTGGAGGACAGATGGCAAAGCTGGCCGATCCGGTCTCTTGCTGTCCTTGCCACGAACACTGACAAGATTGGAAGCTGAGTCAGGACCAGGCACCTGGAAGTTCATTTAGTCCAATTCCCTTCATTTACTGAGGAGGAAATAGAGCCTCAGAGACCTGAGGGTTTTACAGCGAAGATTCTGTATCCTTACTGAGTTTTCAAATCTAAAAGGGTTCATTTTTATTAAAACAAAACACTGGATTTTATATTCATTTTGACATTAACACCAAAATAAAGCGAGCATTTCCACAGATACTGTAAAACAGGAAAGGATTGTACAAATCACTATTATCTAAATCTTGTTTATATTTTTAACATAGCATCTAAATTTCAAAGCTGTCCTGCTTATTTGTGGTCTGTGGAGCAGAGAAACCTGACCCCAAGTGGAAAAAAAAGCCTTTGTAAAACACAACAAAAAAAATCTCCCATTGATCACGGCCCACAGGTGTGTACCTACCTACTTCTGCCCCTTGGGTCCATCCATCCCCTCTAGGTCCTGGAAGTAGCAATACCCTGAATCAATTGCACCAGTCAGTTCCTAAGAGCGTGGTTGCTCCGGGAGACTTCAGGTTTTGCCCATCCAACTCTGCATTAGTTCACATGGTTTCTCTCAAACCATTCCCTTCACCGATTTTTAAATGGTGCAATAATATCATACCACCTTCATGTGCTATAATCTGTTGGGTCCCTCCCTAACTGACTCAATACAGCTATGAGATGATGACGGAATCAGTGACACAGTTTGAGACAGGAATTGAACCCATAGTCCATTTACCTCCACCTCCAATCTCCTTCAGTCTACCATCTGGGAGAGCACAACTTCGCTTATTTGTAATGGGAATTAATGACAGAATGGGATTTCACATTTTAAGGCCAGCTTTAAAAAAGAAAAAAACTCTATTCCGAGGTTGCAAATGTTTCCTTTAGAAGGAACCATCATGTAACCCTGGTCAAGTCAGTCACCTGTGCTCTGAACCTTACTTTTCCTCATCTATAAAATGGAGATAAGGAAGCACTTGCCTCACATGCTATATGTAGACTTACAAACTTGATATAAATGTTAGCTATTATTAGCATTATGAATTGCTTCAACAGATCTGGAGATCCGTCCACCGGTACAAAACTCTCCTGTAGGTCACCTCTTGTCCTGTGCAGGTCCTCCAAAGGAGGATCCACACTACCTAATGTCCTGGAGGCTTTCTTTCTGGTACTACTTTGCCAAATCCTGCCAAATTCCCAATTTAGAATGTAAAAGATACCCTTTAAACTCTTGGATTCTGATTTTCAAATGTTAAAACATCACATTTGCAAATGTGCAAGATTTTACAGCAAAAAACCCAGCAAAACTTTTGTATATGGAGTTCAATCAGTAAGAAAGTAATTTTAGGCCCCTGAGTGGGTAAGCAAAAATCAACAAAATTGTGCCTTTATGGGGATCCATTTCTGACTCCTTTGTTTGGAATCGGGGACAGAGAGAATAGCCATTTACTCTAATAAATACTTATTATTCTTTACACATTTTATGTCCTTTCTCATGATGTAAAGTCTGGCTTAAAAATTGTTTTGTTTTTTTAAAATAGGGGTTAATTACACTTACATGAGTTTAGCTGTAGTCAAATTATACATAATGTAAGAGTCCCTGGGTAGCCCCAGAAAGCCCTGCTCGAATTACAGACAAGAGAGAATTTATAGCAAAGGAATTCACGTCTGGCAGACTTTTGTAGGCTACAAGGGGACCCAGAATTGTCCTTTCCCCAAACTGACAAAGGCATCTCGGCTTTCAAAGCCTGGGCCGGAACTTTTCTGTGGCCTTTGCCCAGCCGTGTTTGCATTGGTTCGGCCCAAGCTCTGAAGACAACTTCTGCTAACATCCTAAAGCCTCTTAACTGAAGGCATTTGTACTAGGAAACACTTCTGGCTCCATCCTATGACCACGAGATACTTTACACCAAGATTTATGCAGACTGAAAGTTGAAATTAGTCTTTAAAAAACCCCACCAGTCCTTTTGGTTTCCTCAGGTAAAAAAAGCATCATGAAAAATACTCAATTGGCCAAGTAGTTGCATAGAACCCGACCATTGTATCATGCGGTCAATAAATATCACTCTTGCTCCTTCTTTGTAAAGATATTCTGCCCAAGACCTAGTTGGAGGGAAGTTACTTGGCGGCTTTTCTCCCATATCCACCCAAGGTCCCACTCCCATTTCTTGGCACAGAGAACAGACGTATAACGTTGCACAGAATGTATATTTTAGAACGCTTGGCATCCGCTGCTGCATCTCGTCTGGGATACAGAACAGCTGTCTTAACTTTCTCGGGGCGTCTGCTCCTGACCCTGCTGTCCAGTCCAGATTGCAAGGGCGGGAGCTGGGATTTTATTGCGAGTTTTGCAGCACTTGGCGAGCAGCTTGTGCAGACAGACATTTAAATATAACTTGGTGAGAGAGAGGATGCTTGTACAGGTGTCTTCAGATTCCACAAAACTCAGCTGGACAACTTGGAACTATACTCAAAAAGTTATCAAACTGTGCATACCCTTTGACCCAGCAGTGTTACTACTGGGTTTGTATCCCAAAGAGATCTTAAAGGAGGGAAAGGGAGCTGTATGTGCAAAAATGTGTGTAACAGCCCTCTTTGTAGTGGCCACAAACTGGAAACTGAGTGGATGCCCATCAGCTGGAGAATGGCTGAATAAATTATGGTATATGAATGTTATGGAATATTATTGTTCTGTAAGAAATGACCAGCAGGAGGATTTCAGAAAGGCCTGGCTTACATGAACTGATGCTGAGTGAAACGAGCAGGACCAGGAGATCATTATATGCCTCAACAACAATACTATATGATGATCAATTCTGATAGATGTGGCCCTTTCCAACAATGAGATGAACCAAATCAGTTCCAATAGAGCAGTAATGAACTGAACCAGCTACACCCAGCGAGAGAACTCTGGGAGACGACTATGAACCACTACATAGAATTCCCAATCCCTCTATTTTTGTCCCCCTGCATTTTGGATTTCCTTCACAGGCTAATTGTATTTCAAAGTCCGATTCTTTTTGTACAGCAAAACAACTGTTTGGTCATGTATACACATATTGTATTTAACTTATACTTTAACATATTTAACATGATGGGTCAACCTGCATCTGTGGGAAGGGGTGGGAGAGGGAGGGGAAAAATTGGAACAAAAGGTTTTGCAATTGTTAATGCTGTAAAATTACCCATGCATATATCTGGTAAATAAAAACTAGTTTAAAAAAAAAAAAAAAAAAAAACTCAGCTGAAATCCCACAAGGAAGACAAAAACCTATGGGCTAATTAACCAAAAATTATTCCCCCTCTTAATAAATCTGAAACTCTCTGCTGACCTGTTCCAGAAAACCCTGGCACCCAGAGACTGGCAGCTGAAAACCTTGGAGGCAGAGCTCCCAGGTACCATTACCCACGCCAGAAAGTTCATGGCTCGACGTGTCTTTAATAGCGTTACCTGGCTTGACACCGTCTAGCCCTACCCTGAACTTTTGGCGAAGGCACGGGCACCCAAGCTCAGCTTCAAGCTGGAACATGTCTTCTGCAATGACTTGCAGTTCTTGGAACTCCAGGGAAACACCTTTCTCTCTAAACTCCTTTGTCAGAGCTTCCTTTGGATCACCATGGTGGTGGATGAAACCCCCTGCACTCGGGCCTGCCACTTTGGAATCCTTGGGGACACAGGGATGGTTTGAGTGCGAGGTGCTCTTTCTATACACTCTGCAAGGGCAGGTGTGTGCCGAGAGGGATCCCTCTGGGAGTGACAGGACTCCCAGAGTGGTAACTGGGGGAGATGGTCACTGTCACTGCATTTGCCCAGTCTTATCACCCCTTTGAGATTTTCAACCCTGAATCAAGTATTTATCAAACAAAATAAATGGCCTTTTCATATAGCCATAGAAAAAAAATGAATGTTAATATATTTTAACATATTTAACATGTATTGGACTACCTGCCATCTGGGGGGGGAGGGGGAAGGAGGAGAAAATTTGGAATAGAAGGTTTTGTAAAGGTAAATAAAAAGCTTTAATAAAATAAAATTAAAAAAAAAAAAGAAAAGAAAAGAAAAGAATGTTAAAAAGAGTTCAAATAATACTGGGAAATTTGCCTGGCTACAAACGGTTCAAATAAAATCTTTTTCTTATACACAAGGAAATACAACAAAATTCCACACTTGAAACTTTTTTCTTTCAGTTCCTTGATTGAAAACTGATTTTTTTCAATTCTCTTATTTATGCAAAACGATTTTAGTGGTGGTAAAATGATCTAGTCCCCCACCCCTGCTAAAACAACAACAACAAACCCACTGGTATGAGGACTACTATAAACAGTTTATTTAAAGTAAAAAAAAAAAAAAAAAAAAAAAAAAAAGTGCACAAATACAGATTACAATATATCTGAATATTTCACATGAAAGAAAACATGTAAATTGCATTTAGTACTGAACGAGCAGAGTACCTGGAGTCCAGTCTTCACACAAATAAAATGAGGTCACTCCACAAACATGTCATGCTTATGAAAAATAAATTTCCTAGAAACCCAAAATTCCAACTACTCTGACTGTCCGATACCTGATTTCCCTGCTGAATAATTTTGAGACAGCCTCTACACCGAAAGTTAAAAAAAAAAAACAAAAAAAAAAACTGGCATGGCACTTGAAAAAGGTTTGGAAAAAGGAAAATAAGTAAAAACATATCTGCAATGGCAATCTGTATAAAATTTACACATCTTATTTGTTTTTAAAAATTATATTAAAACCAAAGGCCACCCTGGAGGTTAAAGCCACATCATAGAAAAATGCATATCACCTGGAACATGACCGGTAGAAAACTGATCAGTTTTGTGCAGACATTTCAGAATGAAGACTCTAGTACTCATTTGCCTTTAAATAGTATTTAGCTGATGAGAACAGTAAATGCACTTCTGGCCCCAACTCTTGTGTATCGCACAGTGTTCCTGAAATCAGGTCACGGAATAAAGACAAAGACAACCCCACCACAGAGGAAGCATCACCACTTTGAGTTCAAGGTCATCAATACCATTGGATGACAGATTTCTCAATCAACGACCTGGGGCAAACCCTTTGGGTCTCCAAAACAAATTTTAGATTTATAATCACCTAATAAAAAAAAAAAAAAAAAAAAAAAACCCTCTTTCAATGATAAGTCGAAAAAAGAAAAAATTTTTAAAATTTTAAAAATTAAAAAAAAAAAAAAAAAAAAAAAAAAAAAAAACAGAAAACATGTCTAATAGCTTCTAAAGCAAGGAGGGGAAGAAAAATTTGTAAAATGTATAGGACCAATTCCTTAAGTCATTCTGAATTTAGTACTACGTCTGACTGCCTTCCCAGAATTAAATTTTTAATAAGGTTGGGAATGTAGAGGCAATTTCTATGCATAGGGTTATTCCAGCTTCCAAATTATTCTCTCAAAAAATAATGAAAGGATGATACTTAGGAATTTATTCAACCAATAAATTTCTCAAACATATTCATATTTATTCAAAAATAGCTTAAAGAGTCTGCCTTCTTACTCTATAGTATATCTGTTATCTACATAATAAGAGTTTATAAAATCCAGAGTGAACTGGAATAATGGCCAGTTTTCTCTCACATTAATTATAACCATTTTTTCTTGGATTTCATGGAAGATTCCATGGAGAAAATCAGTAAGTATTACCATGATAACATTCAAGAAAATTCTGAGTTGTCTCAGTTGGAAGCTATCGTCTCCTCTCTCTATCAGGTTGTAAAGGACTTGTTTTTAATGTACACCAATTCAACCGGCTAAATGTAATGCCTTTTCAGGTTGGGAAACAGGGGCATTTCTTCTCTTTGCTTTCCCAAATGCCTCAAAGAAACAAACAGCTGCTGAATCACAAAAAAGCAGCTGTGGAATGCTTCCCTGGGGGGGTGGGGGGACGTAAATATCATCTTTTAGTTTCTCCATCTTCAACCACCCTGCTCTGCTAAAGACACTTTTTACTTTCTACCTCCCGATGACCTCCTTTCCCATTGGTTGTACCCTGGCTCCTCTGCATCCTGGCGAGCTGCTGCCCAGGCGTATACAATTCTGGCCCAAATCTCAGTGGGGTACATTCTTCCCTTGGGACCCCCACAGGGTAAGACTGACTGACAGCTGACTGGAGTGTGCCTGGTGTTCTCCTGAGTGGAAAGGGTATCCTCCAGTTATAAGGAAGCAGCATCTTTCTTACCCTCACAGGTTTAGGGACTGTCATAAAGTTACAGGAATGACCGTTCGGGACAAGGCGGAAACATAAAACTGAACTCCTACAGATAAAGAAGGGGAAAATGTATTTGGAAGCCCTCTTCCTCCTCCCAAATGAAACGTCGCCAGCACCGCCGCCGGCTGATGACCGTGTAACTAGGAGAGGCTTGGACGATGCTGTTTCACAGTGTGCCTTAATGCAATGTACCAGGTCCTCTTTCAAAGCTGCAACAAGTGTTTCTTTCAAATAACAAAGGGGATGTGGCTTCCTCTTAGCAAGCCACGTGGGAGCCACTCCTCGGGCACCCCCAGATGCCAGCAGCTGCCTGGCGCGTTACAGCTCCATCCCTCCTGGTCCGGGTCTCTGGAATGTGCTTTTGGATTCTTTCTTGCAGTTGAACTTAAATGTGATCATTCGGTCATTACAATCAGGGATAAATGATACCGAGTGTGTCACAGTAGATGACAAATTTAAAATGCTCAGCTTATTCTATATGGTTGCATCCAAACTGGTAACTCGTTTATCCATGCATTATGGGACGACACAGGCAAAAGGAACGAGACCCATCAGACACACTCTTCTGCAGACATTAGGAGGGGATTGATATACTCGAAGCCCTCAAATTCAGACTGGTCAATCTTCTTCACGATGTCACTGTTGGTGGAGAAACCCGTTACGTATTTAGTAACACTAAGAAAAGTGGTATCCGTAGTCATAAACTAATTAAGACAGCAAACTGGTAAAAAAAAAAAATATATATATATATACACACACACATGAGAAATTTGGAATTTCTAAATTTCTAAATTTGGAAAAAGCTACTAAAATAAGGCTTTACCAAATTATAGGCATCAACTAAATAGGGCACCAGGCAAAACAGAAAGAAGAACAGAAATCATTTAGATCAGGGTTCTTAACTTGGGAGAGCTTGGAAGAAAAAAAGCACAGAATGAGCTGGTATGAGAAAAGCTGGTTGACCAATAGCAAAGTACAGACTCCTTCAGGGAGTCTGGGGCCAGAAAGGAGGGCTTGGGTCTGTCAGAGGCTCCGGGTGCTGAGAGGGCAACATCTGCTCCAACCGAGCTCCCCAGCCCCTGGAGAACTGACAGAACCAGGCCTCGGGGCAGCTTCTAAGGGACGGGATGCCAGGGCTGGACTGCTTAGGATCAAAGGGATTTTTCTTGGAATCAAAGGATAAAGGGCACCAAACAGCAAAGGGGCAGAGACTGTCTGGGCCAGGGGGACGGGGGTGAAGCCAGCTGGCCCAGAGGGAGGGGACCAGGAGTCTGTGACAGCTGCTGCGGATGCCCCCAGACAACTGCTTTATCCCCACGAGCTCCAGGCAAAGAAGCACCGGAAGGTTCGGCCCTGCTACTTACTCATCATCGGGAGTGAGCTGCACAGGCTCATTAGTGAACTGAGAGTCGAAGTTGTCCAGACCAAACTCCCCCGAGATGTTCGGCTTGAAGGGAGGCACCACCTGCTTCTGCTCCATCTAGAAAGACGCATTCAATGGAAGCCGGCATAAGAAGACGCAGCTCTGAGCCCCCACCTGTCTTCTCAGCCTCAATTTCAGACCCCCGGTCTGACCCTAAAACAGAAGGCTCCCTGACCGGGACGATGTGGCCCATCCAGAGCCCACACCAGGCCCCCCCACACGCACACAGAGCCGCTCTGAGCCCTGGCCTGCACGCTACTGCAGACACGTCTACACCCATAACTAGACATACAGACTGTGCTGCATGTGTGTACATCAATCACTATGTCTCTGTGGGTACACACACTCTCACACCCCCCCCCCATAGCGACACCCCACGCCCACATCCCCATCCCTAGGGCGATGCCTCTGCCAAAGCTGATGCTGACCCTCCCCCCCCCGGAGCTCAGAGGGTCTCTGCAAGTTGTTCTGGCCTAAAAACTCATGGCTAACTCAAAGAAAAACCTTCCCCAACTGAGTTAGCCTCCATCCCATACCCTGACTGCTCCCACGATCGGTCAACCAGAGTCTGCACTCCTCTGATCAGAACTTTAGGAAGCCGGGGTCACTTCTGTTCCCTCCAGTTCCAGGAGGTAGTTCTAGAAAGCATTCAAGTACTAGGGTGTGGGCATTTCCACAGGCCCAAGTCTGGGCCCTCTAATGCCAGGCAGACAATAAGTCTGTAAAGAAACCTAGCAGGCCCCTCCCCACCAGCAGTGTGGCCCAAGCTGGGTGACCCTGAGTTCTGCTCTCTAATTTGGCCAGCCTTGGAGCAGGATCTCCTGAACTGAGGGTACCAGCCCGGGCCACCCCACTCCTGCCTCTACAAGGGGCACCCTTCTTTCCTCCTCCCCGATTTTCGGGCTCCCCTTTGAGTTTGGTCTTGCCCCATGAGTCATAAACTCCTCGACAGTAGGGACTGTCTTACATGGCACCTGGCCCATGTGCTTATCAAATGCTCTGTCATCAACCCATCTATCTAAAGGGTCAGACTATCAGCGGCCACGTACTGGGATACAAAACCCAGAGGAAACAAAACCTGTTTAAACAACAACAAAAAGATTCTCTTCATACCATATCCCAGTCAACGTTTCGGAAGAACGGATGACCCTGAATGTCAGCAAAGCCCGTCTGCGGATGGCAGCCTAAACGTTCCTTTGGGTCCTGGAGGTAGGAAAACAGTCAGTGTATTAAATGTATGTCAAAGGGGGAATCACATGTTTATGCCTCTGGTATTAGGAACCTTTCACTGTTCTTCCTAGAGGCTGCTTATAACAAAATGTTCCTGTGGCCTCGGGTCGCCCCTCCAACCCCAATACATCACGCAAGTTAAGGAGGAACCATCAGCCCCGTTGCCTAAAGCCTCACAGGCTACCCCAAAAGGTACACCCAACCCAGTGGGGTTCTAAATGAGTCCTAAGCATGGCTTTGCAATTACAGACAACACCCAATCCTGCTGGGGGCTCATGTGTCACTTAAAGGAGCCACAAGAAAACACCGTTTTGCCCTCGTGGATGATCTCCGGGGCTCATGACGTCTTGGTCACTGTGAATGAGGACATGGACTCATTTTTCTTTCTGGTGAAAGGCGTTCTTAAATCTGCATATTAGCACCTCTCGCCTTCCCTTGTCACTGTGCTAACAATTAAGTCTCAAGTTGAGCTATCTCCTCTGGAAGGTGTGCATCCCACTTGGCTCTGGCGCCGTCGAGTGGTGTTACCTTGCGGGAGGGCTCCACGGCAGCCCCTTCTCCGGCCCGTCTCCTAGGAGATTGGCAATGGCCGGAGAAAGGGACCCCCAGCCCCCATCCCTGTTTTGTAATGGTCAGGGCAGCACTTTTTTCTCCTGCCTGGTCACTGAGTTCCCCTGCACTTACTATCCCAACCTCCCAATTTGGCTCTCGCCTCCCTGCCTGCCTTGCCCTCGCACTGAACACGGTTAGCCCTTTGGGCAAGTCTTGCTTTCTTAGGCAGGTGACCTGCTCCTGGCAGAAAGATTAATCTTTCTTCTCTATTTCTTCCAGTATCTCCCAGACAGCCAGCACAAAGCAGGCCCTGGGGAGCGACCTTCTGTGGAACTGATGCCCTATTTAGTGCTCCACAGTGACTTCAAACCAGGCCTAGAAAAGGAGGTGAGAGAAGGGAAGGGGCTGCTTTGTAGATGACATTTATGTATAAATCAACCTCATCTCACCTTACCCACTGGGGGGAATTAAGGCAATCAATGAAAAGAAAAGGGTTCATTAAGCATCTGACTTGAGAATGAACTGAAAACTAAGGAGGACTCCCGGGCAGCTCTGGGACTCAAACTCTAGACCCCCTGCTTGGGAACTCGCCCCCCAGAAGTGCAGCTGCACCTACGACGCCCACAAATGCGATTCTTACTTTATTAAGAAAACTCTTCAGGACACTGGCGGCTTTGACCGACAGGGAGCGGGGTATCCGAATCTGCTTCTCCAAAATAACTAGAAAGGAAAGAGATCACACGTCAATTTTAAAAAGCTGTTCAACTCTTTAAATCACCATTTCTCTACTGATCTCCAATCTTGCCTCTTTTCCCGGATGTTCAGGGAACTCAAACTCAATATGTCCAAAAATGAACTCCATCTCTTTCCCCACACCCTCCCTAGTACCATAGTGGTTCTCAAAGAGCGGTTTGGAAAATCCTGGGGCTCTCAAACTCTTTTGGAGTGTCTATAAATTCACAATTTTTATTTCTAATATGGTAGATATTTATAATAAATATAAACATAAACAAGAACTCGCTAGAAAGAGGCTCAGTAATTTTTAATAGCATGAAGTTGGTGAGGGCAGTACAGCGGTAGAGGCCAGCACTGCCCAGCTATCCTCTGGGCTCCCAACCTAGATGCCTCCCCTCCTCCTCTTTCCCCCCTACCACACCCAAGCCCTGCAGACTTCCCTGCAACCTTTTCCCACTCAAGTCTCTGCTCCATTCAGCTTTTCCCAAAAGCCAAGTTGGATCCCGTCATCCCCTTACCCAGTGGACCCCTGGGGGCCATGGCTTCCAAAACAGCCCCTCCTGCACAGCTGTCTCTGACCTGTGTTATTCTACCCCAATGAGACCCTCCGGGTCTCAGCTCTGGGTATCTTCTCGAGCTGCCCCTCAGGTCTGGACTAACACTCACCTTTGTCCCCAGCTTCCTTTACATCCTAGCAAAACTCTCACCTTCCAGGGGAATCTTTCCCAAGCCCTCTTAAGTCCAGTACTTTTGCTCTGTTAATTATCTTCTACCAATCCTACACAGAGCTTACTTTGTGTCTCTTTGTTTGCACACTCTCTGTCCCAGCAGACTGTGAGGTCCTTAAAAGCAAGCCCTTTTGTCTTTTTTCTTGTCCCCAGCTCTTAGCACAAGAGTCTAGCACACAGTAGGTGCTTAATAAATGTTCAACTACTCCAAATGCTTCATTTTGACCTTTTTGTGGGCTGCAGGCCTTGATCCTGTTCCACTGTAGAATCCGCCTCTCCCCTTGTACTCCCTTTTATATCTGGGTAAGCTATGCTCTTCCCTCTGTCTTTTTGGGGGTCCTTGGAAAAGGTCACTCTGGTTACTGAATTCTCTGTCCCACGGCACTGTCCCAGCTAGGCTGCAGATATTTGGGTACACAGAACCAAACGGCTCATTTCCATACTGAGGACGAGCAGGACAGAATGCTCCAGAGGTATGGGGGCACCTTCCAAACTGAGCTAGGCTAAAGTCCCCACGGCCCACTTTTCTGCCTGTCAGGGATGACAGTGTCAGAGAAAACTCCCTGCTTCTTATCTAGGATTCAGCAAAGACTACTTTGGAGAAAAGCAAATAAAACTCTCTTTTGGCCTTTCTGTGGATCCTCAGCATTTGCAACAGCCTCTGGCACCCAGTAAAGACTCCATGTTTGATGACTGTTAATCACCTTGAAAGAGATAATCCTCTGTGTTCTGATCAGGGTTATCAGAGCTCCCAACAATATCAAAGGGAGACCTTCCCGCCATCATCTCAAACATCAGCACACCGAGCGCCCACCAGTCCACACTGAAACCTTCAAAAAAAAGATTTGAATTAATGAAAAAAAAAAAAAAAAAATTAAGCACCAGTTCTTAAAGTCTTTATTATCTAGTACATGCAAGTATTATGTTACTATATACTCTTCTAAATACATTCCAACCTTCATCACAGAAAAATCACAGCATTTACAGGTCTTGTTAAATTAAATAAAATGATGCATTCCTGAAAGTCTGTTCAAGAGAGTAACTTGTAGAAATGAACCTTTAAATTTCCAGAAATTGAATTCCTAGCAATAAACTCAGATCCTAGGACAATGAAACTATATTTTAGGATAAAATAAACCTTTATAGAACAATTTTCCTGACTGGGGGAGCTTTCCCAAGCCTGAATTCTTTGACTGATGCTGCAATGTTCCTAAAGAGCCAACAATGGCCCTTCACCTCTATTCAATTTTCTCCTTGGCATCTAATGGGCAGTAAGGAATCAAGATGCCTCATAGACAAAGCTACAAGCTACCAAGAGATGGACAGTATGACCTTCCTTCCTAGGTATACCTGGTGAAACTTTCCACCAATGACTAGGGGCAGCCTAAATACAAATATACCTTCACTCTTCCAGTCACCCCCATCCAAGTCTTTAGCTAAAGGCAGATTAAAGAGCTCCCTCCCCCTTCTCATTTGTCATCTAGTTAGGGCCTAGGGAGGTTAACTCTTGCTTTTTTTTTTTGCTAATAAAGTCAATATGAAAACACTGGAAAACTCTAAGGTAAATGCCTAAAACAGCAGATAATCTCTTTTTATAAAAATGGAGTTAATGCAACCACAGCCTAGGCCAAAACAACAAAAAACTGTTTTATTTACCATAATCTTCTCCTCGTAAGATTTCGGGAGCAATATAATTTGGAGTACCACAGAAAGTACTGGTTGTGTCTCCTGGCCTTAATCCTTCCTTTTAAAAAAAGAGAGAAAAGAGGTATTGCAGAACTCTAAATTTTGCTCTCAAACCACAGGCCCCATATCTCAATCCACCATTGGTCAGACGAGGATTAATTTAAATCAATCCCTCCTGACTAGAATGGTTTGTTCTTCTGCACACACTCTATCAGGTACCAACCCCCCCCCCCTTGTTGCCCCCCACTTCCCCTATGCCTTTGTCTTCTTCATTTCTGCTGCCTCCTTCAAGGCTAAGCTCAAGCTCTTTCAATAAGCTCAGATTCTGTCATCCTCTTATAATCATCTTTGAGGAACGACAAACAATTCTCTCACGATATCATATGAAGTTTGTCATGAAGTCTTCATCACTCAACAGAAAGTCTACACAACGTGAGTACAAACTACCCAAAGAGGCACGACTATTTTGGGTCCAAAATTAGTAAATTAAAACCGCTCATGAAAAGTTTCCAATGTCAACTCAAAACCAGGTGAGATGAATTCATAAAAGAGGCCCTCCATCCACCAGCAAGGTTTCCACAATGCTAAACCAGCTAGTGGAAGCCTGCAGAAAGTAACAGGGAATATTTCTGGAAGAAAACTGTGAAAGTGCTTCACAAAGTGTTTCTGATTTCCAAAAAACCTGTTACAAGAAAAATAAATTCATTTAGCCAAAGGCATTAAGTTGTTTCTCTCTTATCACTGGCCTCAAATCTTCAAGGAAGGAGATTTTTGATTGGAGTAGGAGGGAACTTTTAATTTTCCTGAAGGCTTAAGCTGGCTGGCTGGGAGAGCCTCCCCAGCATGCTAGGGGGCACGGGCCTCAAATGCCATGTAGGTCAGGTTTTGGAATCTAAAGAGACTCCCTTTTTATAAGGAGTAAGCAAAAAATTTCTTCTTCATCCAAATCATCTGAAGACACTGAATTTCTCCAGAACACCATATAAATATAAATGAACAAAAATCCTCTTCTAAACATAAGTAGTTTTAAGTCTTTGCTCTTATAATTTCTCTTCTTAAAGAAATGACATGTAAAACTTCCTGAGAAATGTCATATTTAACATTTTAAAAATTCCAAACCTAAATCCCAAAAAAAGGACATTTCCCCACCTCCAGCCAACACAAAAAAAGGATTCCACATGAAATTATGAATCATTTCATGCTGTTAGTTTTTGAAAGATAATATTTATTACATACTTTTTAAAAAACAGTCTCGCTTGTCTGTGCTTCCTCCTATCCAATTCTAGGTACACACACACACACACACACACACACACACACACACACACCATAAAACAAACAAACAAAAAAAAACAAACACAAAGGGATCCAAAAGGCTGTGAGAGAACCACTGTAAGGAAAAAAAAATTTCTCTCCAAAGCCATGGGAAATACACTTAAAAGTACCTTTGCCTATGCAAAGAAATAGCCGTATGGGCCCACACAACAGTGCGGCTTCCTGTCAGTACTTTGCCCAGGAGCCTCTGGGGCTGACACTGAGCTCAGCCAACAAGATGATCCATGTGCTTCTCACCCCTTCGGACCGGGCAAAGATCACTGCACAGAGCCCAGGAACAAGGGGGACCAGACATCTCAGAGAAGAAACCCTCCAAGTGGATTCGTTACAAGCAGAGGCCTCGCCCTTTCCTCATCTGGAATCTGCATCCAAATGGAACCTTGGCAACCCCCCGTCACTGCTAGGAAACAGCAAGGCTGCCCATGATGCTCAGTGCCCTCTGCGAGCTCTTGCCCAGGGCTCCCAGAGGAGGTACCATTGAAAAAGAGAAGATAAAGAGCTGACTCGCCATGTTGTGGAACGCCAGGGAGAACGTGCCGGTGGAAAACAACCATTCCCCGGCCTTCTCGGCCTCTCCCCGAGCGGCCAGCAGCTTCAGGGAAGGGCTGGCAGCCTCCCTCCCCAGGAGAAGCCTCTCTCCCTCACCTTACACATGCCGTAATCAGTGAGCTTAATGTGTCCTTCAGAATCCAGCAACACATTGTCCAACTTCAGGTCTCGATAGATTATCCCTCGTTCATGAAGGTAATTTAGTGCTAGACTTATTTCTGCAGAATAAAATCTAGAATGAGATAAAAAGGTCACTGGTTTGCTTCAAAAGAAATGTACACTAAACCTGCAATTACCTGGTGCCTAATTGGTAGGGACAAATATATGTATTTGCTTTACAAATGTAAATAACACTCAAGTCACATTAAAAGTTTTTTTCTTTGGTTAGGAGTCAAAAATACCCAAGGCATGCTCAAACAGTATTCTGACACCAGACGCCAGACCCCACACATAAACCAGCTGGAAAACACGCATTATAAAATACTGCTCTTTCATTAAAGTCCTGTATTTCACAGAATCTTTTCATACCTCAAATAGGCTAATGAACGACTTAAAATTACCAACCCTTCCAACAACCACCTACCTCACACTGGACTCTCAGAACAAAAATGAAAAGAGCAGTTCTACCATTAGGTAATATATGATCACAAAAGCCCTCCTGAGACGCCTCAGCCTATCTTGTAGGTGCTGACCCCGGATCCTCCAAAACTGGAGGGGGGGAGAGGGGAGGGGGCAGATTCTTACACAAGGCCTGTCTCGTGTCTGAGGACCTGCCCACCTATGTTGAGAAAGGCAGCCAAGAGCAAGGTGACCAACAAGAAGGTGATTTTTGGATTTTAAAAATCCAACATGTTTTTAATAACCAACAGTCATGGTGGTCCGTATGTACTGCTTTATATATTATGAGACACTATCTGGGCTGTCAAAATTTTTATGTAGAAGGCACAAAAAAGAGCACAGGAAAAACATTATTTAGTTGCTATTTTAGCAGTGGCATAATTAGTTCATATGAAACATGCCCAGTGACTAGTGGTTATTATTGTGGGCAGGGGGATAAAAAGAGGGCCTTTAGGGAAAACATTCAGGTCTTGTGAGTAAAGCAAATCAGCAAATTCTCTAAACCTTCAAGATGAAATAAATGTCAACAAAATCATTAATTAATTAATTTCACTGTCTGTAGCAGTTTTGGAAAAGATTGTCCTAAATGACCCAGACTATCTGGAATCATTGTTATATGGATCCAAGACCATTCATTTAATTGTTCCTTGTTGAAATAACAGATTGATTCTTTTTTTTAAAAATTGATCCTATTTAGAGTTGATTAATTTTGTCCTGTAACTGTTTAAGTCCCAGTTCTTTGTTGTCCTATATATAATGAGTTAAGTTTAGAAATTCTAGGCCTCTTATTAATTACTGTTCTATTCTTGTGTCATTATCCTTGAAAGGAGGCAGGCGGACACCAGGGAATCGGGTCTAGTATCTTTATATCGCCAAACTATCCTTCAAGGATGTCTGCTTTGATATCCAAGGAAGTCTGGTCCACTCGCTCTAACCTGGCAGGTAGACTCGAACAGTGAACATGTCTTAATCAGGAAAGGCAGAGAGGGAGTTACAACTGGCCATCATTCCCAATTTACAACCAATTATACTGTCCCCACGGTTCGGCTCTGTAACCAGTAACAATGATTTAGCCATCTATAATGTTGGGCTTGTTTAACCAAACATCCCTTTTCCCCATCTATAGAAGTCTGCTCTTTGTTTAACACCTCCCTAAAAACCCCAACCAAGACAGCTATTCCCCAATTTGGGTCTTAAGCTTCATTGAGGACAGCTGAGATCCTAATTATTGGCAAATTTACATTTCACGAATATTGATCATTCTTGGAACGTTGTGCCTCAATTTACCTTCTTCTACTTCTTAACCTTGTGATTTCCAAACTTATTATACCCTACTGGTAGACCAGTAAGCATGGCTGCAAGGCATTCTCAGTTCAATAAATTACCACAATTGATAACGATACTACAAACATAGCACTAATTGGAGACTGATTCCATTTAAGTTTTACAGGAATGGTTGCTGATTTAAAACCAGGAGGAAAAACAACCCAGCCATTGATGGGAAGGAAGTGGTCTGTCCAAAATGAGACAAAGCAGAAGCAGGTCTGAAACTCCATTCTTGATCCCTGGTCTCAAAAAAAGGTCAACAGCCCCAAAATGATACAAAACCAAAATTATAGAACACAAAAGGGTCAAAGCAGTTTCCCACCTGTTCATTAACAGGGCTGAATTATGACCCCCAAATTTAAAGCCTGAGCCAAACCAAAATAAAGGCAGACTAGGCTGAGGAGAGATTTTTTAAATAAGAGAAATGTACTGTAATTACTTTCAAAAGCACACATAAAATGAACTTAATGGCATTACCAACAAGGGGCCCTCTCAGATGAATTGGAAGAAAAAAGTTGTATAAATAGCATATCGTTATATAAACAGACCCTGAAAATAAGGGCAAACATTCCCTTCAAAAATGTTATTATACTATTCATTTGTTTAGGAGCCCTTGGAAACTATAATGTACATTAAGATATATTTAATAAACATTAAAGCAAAGCTAAGAACAGCAAAGGAGTGGGAGGAACCTATGAAGGTTTCCCTCTTGTGGCAAAAATCCCACCCTGTGGAAGACCACAAAGCTTACCTAGCATGTTCTTCTGGGAGTTTCCTCTGTCGCTGCATATGAAACATGAGATCTCCTCCATTTACGTACTCTATCACAAAGAACAACCTAAAAAAGAAGCGCACCCCTCAAACTCCAACCTGGGACAAATCTTCACAGCCAAATGTAGATAGACAATACAATGAAAAGCAGCCAGAGCGCGTGCTTTTGCTTGGTCTGCCCGTGATGGCAAGGCAAGATTGGCAGCAGCTAATGGCAAGGAGGCGGTGGCCACAGGAACAGTACAAAGAGGGGGCCAGAGAGGACGGAGGTGGGGTCCACGACCAGGCCTCTGGAGGCCCCTCTCCATTTATGGATACTCTCTGGCTCTCCTTGCAATGAATCTTGTTCTGCTGGCCCCATTCTTCCCCTCCATTCATTGTGCCAGCAAGAGTTAGAACAATTTCTACTCAGAAGCAGCAGCAGCACAAGCATTGCAGGAAGCAGGGGGTCTCCCCTCAACCTCAGTCCCACAGACCATTAACGTAATGTGTGCATAGAGCTTCAGAAATCTGGAGGCCCCAGGGAAATGCATTTCATTCACAATGTCAACATTCCCCCAAACAGTTCTTTGGTTTTTGCTATTATTCTTCATTCAGTAATCAAGCTGGGAGCCTCGTGTGGGAGCCCCTAGATCTTGTATCTGCCTACGGGTGTGCAACATGTGCTGTTTCTCCCCCATAAGATGGAAAGGTGGGCAGGGGCTGCTCTTGCTTCCTGTTCCCTAGTGCTTAGCGCAGCTCTGTATGGCTGCTGACTGACAGAGTGGCCTGCCAGCCTGGGTGTGAGAGGGCCACCCTGAAGAAGTCCCTGTGAGAAAGCCCTGGATGAGCGAGGACACTTCTTAATGCCCCTGGGATCATCAGGAGGGCCTCGGAACCCTTTGTGTGAAGCACTTGGTATCCAGGCATTCTTATGGCCAGGGAGGCTCCTGCTAGGGTTACTGCACTGCCAGGGGAATCTCCCCTTGACGTCTGCTCCAGGGGTCCTCCAAGGGTCCTCCAAGGCCTCAGTCAGCGAGGGACTGGAGGTCAGGGCTCCTGAGCAGAATGACACAGCCTACCCAAGAGTCTCCATGCAGAGCATGATGAAGACCCAGACAGGGCCCTATGGCAGCTGCAGTGTGGACGGAACACCAAGGCAGCCATGGCGTCACGGCTCATGACCATGCTCACTTCCTCTTTCTTGGGATAAAGCCATCCCACACCACACATCGGCCCTGACCGCGACCCTTCTCTCCCTTTTACCTGCTTTCTGTCTGGAAGCAAGAGTGCAGGCCCACAAGGAAGGGGTGGTTGGAGGCCTGCTCAAAGACGTGCTTCTCCGTCTGCACCCAATCGATGTCCTGAGGAGACACAGGAGAGCAAACCCCAAGTGCTCAGATTTCTACTTTTACCAACATGCCCCCAAACCCCAAGTCTTCTCCATTCCTAAGCAACCAGCAAGGTCGATTACCAAGATATGGGCCATAAAATGGTCCTTTAAGCAAGTCCATCCAATTCACAATCTGCAAGATGGTCCCCTGACACATAAGATAAAATGACAGCCAATGCTGTCGCAGGCCATGGTCCTCACCGACACCCAGGCCAAAGGAGGGCAGAGAGGGGACAGAATGACTAAGGAAACTGTGTTTTCCCAACTTGCCCAGGGCACAGCATCATGCAAAGGGGCAGGCTATGAGCTCCTGGGCCAAGACCGATCAGAGAACACCATGTGGACAGGCCCAGCCCTGGAGCCCCAAGGGCCGCTCACCTCGTCATCGTTGACCAGCTCCTTCTTCACAACTTTCATGGCATAAATGCGCTCAGTTTTTTTAAGTCGTACCAACAGCACCTTGGCATAGCTCCCCCTCCCTATCACACGGAGCAAATCGAAATCCGGGAGACCCAGACTGGACGAAGCTTTGCCGCTGTCCCTAGTACTCATCGCCTGTCAAAGGAATTGTCGTTTTTAAAAAATGCAATGGCTGCAAACTGCCCTTAAAAACACCCAACTAAGACCCCCTGGCGATGAGACCCTCTAGCTCCACAACATCTCTCGAGGTCCAGAGACAGAGGACTAGCAAAAGAGAGAGCATGGAAGATACTCGCGGAGGAGTTCGGGAAGGAAGGACCAAAGGGATCACTGGAGGCCAGGCAGGCGAACTTAACGCACGCAGCAGAGCCTTAGGGACACAGAAAATTCCCAGCCACCTCTGCTGATGTCACGCTGCAGCTTTGCTTTCTAGTTCAACATTTCCCAATTACATTTTCATCTGATCAGCTCTCCCTGCAGTGCCCAGTGTCTGACACCTCTGGTGGAGACTCGAGACAGCCCAAACCAAGTCTCCTCAGTCAGGAAGAGGTGAGCTACAGGCGAGACACAGCAGGGGGCCTCTGGACCTGGGCTCCCGGGAGACACACAATTGGCCAGTTTTACAATCTTAAATTGGGCACTTGGGGCCTTCTGGAAGGCAGTGCCTTGACATGCTGGCAACAGAAACCAGAAGAGGTCAAGGAGGAAGTGGGCGCTAAGGAAATGAGACAGTATTTTGTGAGGAAATCATCTTAGGCTTCTTTTTAAAAAGCTTCCATGTCAGGAGACTGAAAAGTTCGATAAAGGAATGGATCCTAATGTATTCTTTTATCTCCCAGCAGTATTCACCCCAACACTACAGTTTCTACCACATAATAAACAAATGTTAAGTTTAAATACTGTTTAGAAAAGGCCAGAATTTTTCTAAATCTGAGACCCTTCTCCAAAAGAAAACAGGAATTTGGTTATTTTTTTCCCCCAGAGAGAAGAATCTAATATTATCCTAGCAAGGATCACTAGGCAACCATTTGATGCTGCAAGCTATTAGATGGGGGAGTCACCATGATTCTGAAGCCAGCTGCTAGAGAACTACTTACTAGGCAAAGCTATTCTGTGGTCTGTGTGTTTGTACATGTCCTTTCCTCTTTCTGCTGGGTCATGAGAAGAAAAGGAAGCAAAGAAATTGAAGGGGGAAATGGGTGTCTTTTCCTGGTAGCAAAAAATCTGGGAAAACCTCATATGATGAAGAGTGTTGGAATGAACTGTGGTATGTGAAAGATATAAACGTAATGGAATTATGATTGTGCCATGAGAAGTGATAAGAAGGGAGGGAGAGGGGAGGCTCCAGAGAAACCTGAGAAGACTTGATTTAAGTGATGTGAAGTGAAGGAAGGAGAACCAAATGCCACTGAAAAGCAGCCAATGTTTAATTGGCTTCAGGGGCCTCCCTAGCAGAGAGGAGGCAGGGGCAACCAGTTGCCAGAAGGATGGCTTGTTTTGTGTTAATATATTCTTCTTCATGATGGGGGTGGGGGGTTCTCCTAGAGGGCAGTGTCACTGAGAAATGCCAGAGCACAAATGTCTAAAACACCATCCTCCAGGAAGGAGATCATGAGCTAAAGACACGTTTTCTGTAAAGACCTCTAAACTCCAAGTTCCCTATAATTCTACAGCTGAAAGGGCCTCAGATATCATCACTCCAGACTCTTCCCTGAGAGAAGAAACAAAAGGCCAGTGGTGAAGGGATGGGCCCAGGTGGACAATATCTTGTGGGGAGCAGGCAGCATCCCCCCAGACATTTGGACATCCTGGCCCTTGACCTCCTTGATCCCCATTAAGTCAATTGGTTAACAAAACTGTCAGATCCAATAAGACAAATAACTTTTACCTCCTTTTCTTCACCAACATGGTCCAAACTTTCATGACTTGAAGGGTTATATGGAATCACTAGAAGAAAAAACACACCATAAAAATGGAGCAAGGAGGTAACAAGTCACTAAAACATGAAGTCCCCTTTCTCAAGATGTAAGGGAAGGAAATGCCATTTCCCACTACCACAACAATCTCCAATTTTCACCATTTCTATCTGCCTGTGACCCTGTGACTAAGGCTTGGTACCTCTCTACCTCAGCCGTGGGAATTCTTTGCCAAAAGTGGGGACACCAAGAGCTTCTTGCTTTGTCGTGATAATAATTTCACCCTTGAACGGGGTGGAGAAACCGGTAAGCGAACTCTTGCTTTGAGTCAAATTCTCACTAATAGAAGAAGTGTCAGCTGGGTGGGTGGAATTGATGGGCACCTGGTGAGAAGGAAATGAGGATCCCTTGTTCTCAATTCTTACGAGGGGATGCCAGCCCAAGCTGAAGGTCTCCCTCAAGACTGAAATTCTGAGGACACTGAGACAATTTCAGTGAGGGAGAAATGAGGGCTGCCGATTAAAAAGACAAAAGAGACTTAACCAATTTGGAGGTCGCTGGACTTGTCTGGGATGATTCTTAGAACCTCTAGAACAGGAAGCAACCAAGCAAGGAGCCTCCACAAAAGGAAACAGCTGCTACAGAGTCAGCAAGCCTTGTCAAAAACAGATCGGCCAGCCCAACTTCACTTCCCTTTTCTGACAGACATAGGGAGATGTTTCCCCTAGACCTTAAAGCACTGATGGGGGCCCCGGGCGTGGGGCCAGAGCCCAGGGCTCCCTGTTCTAGCTCGTCTCGGGGAGCATCTGGAGCCGCTGCACGGCTGACCATCTTTGTCAGTGACTGGGACAGACACAGACGGCACGCTCG
Organism: Sminthopsis crassicaudata; assembly: GCF_048593235.1. Taxonomy (NCBI): domain Eukaryota; kingdom Metazoa; phylum Chordata; class Mammalia; order Dasyuromorphia; family Dasyuridae; genus Sminthopsis; species Sminthopsis crassicaudata. The sequence continues at coordinate 27,845,375 of NC_133619.1, read as the reverse complement.
CTAACTGTTCAGAAGATGCAAAGCTGTGAGTGACAATGAGCACACTGAGTGACAGAAATTTTTAAAAAGACCTTGACTAGTAGAACATGAAACTGAATAATGAAATTCGGCATAGATAAGTGGGGTTCACAGGAGTCACTTCCTAAGTGTGAGTTGACTAAACAGTTTACGGGGAAAAAGGCATAAGGCAAGTTTTGTTTTTCTTTATTCCCCCACGTGGGAGGAAAAAGAAGCAGAGAGAAAATAAATGTTTATGGACAGTGAAAAACTCGATTTAAAAATAAAATGAGATTTGAAATAAACTAAGCCTCCTAAAGGAACAGTTAGACAGTGCACCAGGCCTGGAGACAAGAAGACTCATCTCCCTGAATTCAAATCTGGTCTCAGGTGCTTCCTGGATGGGTGACCCCTGCCTCAGTTTCCTCATCTGGGTGAGGACATCACAAAGAACTAGACACACCTGAAAAATGCCCAACAAAGGCTCTAAAGCACCAGTGAGTGGGCTGTGGAAACGTAGATGGGCTGGGCTCGGATAGGAGGGTGTCTGGGCCTAAGGAAGAGTCCTGACCTTCTCTGCCGGTGTCCTGGACAGTGTCTGGGACATGTCTAAGTATGACTAATTACTAGGAAGAGAGACTTCTGGGGGGAGGGGGGGAAGAGCGTGAAGACCATCTTCAAGCCTGCCAAGGGCTTTTATGTGGATAATGATCAGATGTGTCCGGCTCGGCTCGAGGGCAGAATGGGGCGGAGGTGTGGAGGCCGAGGAGGGGGGGTGTCTACTTCTAGACATCCTGGAGGCTCACGCTAACTGCCCAGGGCCCTTTTCTAGAAAGCCTGGATGGCAGACCCAGGCCAATATCCTCTCCTGACTCTTCCCCAGGAGTGGCCCCAGGCAGGCCCCACACTCTCTGGTCAAGCTTCAGTTTCTTGACACTAACAAGGGCTGGTACTGGGGTCTCACCCTGAGGGAAATTTCCAAAGAAGAAACCAAACAGGTAACGGGGAAGCTTCACAGCCCCCGTGTCTCCCGCAGCCTTCTTACTCCCTGAAAGAGAGCTGCAATCAGTCCTACCTGTCTCCACGTGGTCTGAATGCACAGAGGTTTGGTCCATGGGCATCATTGGTTCCTGGATGAAGATTTCAACAGGATGAGAGCCTGCACTTCTGACACTCTGGCCAGAGTGTAATCAAAGCAGATGACTGCCCGTGAGGGGCTGGTCTCCAGAAGGCCTTAATGTCTGCAGCGTGACCCCTCCCCAGGATGAGGGGGGCATCATTCTTCATTTGAAAGCTTAGAAAGCAGACCCAAGAATTCCCAGCGCTCAGGCTTGTGACCCAATCGCTTCCTTGTGAAGGAGCTGCTCTACCCCAAGCCCTCCCTGGGAAAAGGCAACTCTAAACAGCCTTCCCACAACCAGCCCAAACTATTGGCTGGAGAAGACCCCAGTCTAACAAAAACTAGCAGGAAAGAGTAAATGAAAGTGAACCTTCCTCATTTAATGCTGGCACTAACTTTTGATAGCTGAGGAGGAGGAAGATCGAGCTAGCATCTGAAGAACTTTGCACAGGCTACTTCCCCTGATGCTCACAACCACTCTCTCGTTATTCCCATTTTGCAGCTGAGGATGCTGAGGCTGAGAGATTAGATGAGGCAAGCTTCCCATCCTGGTCTTCCTCATGCCAAGCCCAGCCCTCCCTCACTGTGCCCCCTTGCTGCCTTTCCTCCCTGAGGGGCCTTGGAGAAGCCACCCTGCTGAGTGCAGAAAGTATCCCGAGTCTGCACCCTAGCTCCTGCTACTGGGGTAATCTCACTTCTCTGGGCCTCAATTCCCCTACCTGCAAAATGTAGGGCCAATCTATGACTTAACTTAGCAACATAACCAAGTCCTCCCTTCCCATCTCTGCTCTCAGCACTTGCCCTCATTCAGACGCTTCCATTAAAAGAAAATGAAACGCCAAGGTTTGGGCAAATCCAGGGAGGCGTCACATTTTCGGGGCTGTTGTACCCAGCCCAAAAGTCCCTTTAAGGCTGTAGGACACAATAGGTCCCTTGGTACAGCTTCTTAGATGCTTATGTCACCCATTCAAAGTCCTGAGCCCCTTGGCCGGATAGCAGCCTCTTCCTCCAAAAAGCCAGAGCTCAGACCCTCGAGAGCAGAGTCCGGCCTCCTCTCTCCCTAGGCCAGGCTGGGAAGGCTCTCCTTCCCCCCCTCCACCCGCAGAGACCCTGGCCCTGGCCTCAGCTCCAGCAGCACTGCCTCCTGCAGCAGCTGCCCTGTGCCACAATGCCGCCTCCTCCTCAGTCTTAGATATGCCGTCACCCACTGGGACATCAGCACTTTGAGGACAGGTGTCCTTTTTGCTTTTCCTTTGCCCAGGATGGAGTAATTACTTAAGATACGCTGCTGCTAAAATGAAAAGCAGTGGAAGTCAAGTCATGTGGAGTGGAGAAAATCCTGCGGCGTCTCTTCCTGAGATCACAATACCTGATGGTGTAGGGGAAGAGGGCAGGGGCTGGCTGAGTGAGCCAAGGCCAGCGGCCCTGGCCATTCGCAGAGCTGCCAAGCTGCGTGCTGGAAGGACTTTCCACAGCAGGTTTCAGCACACGGCTGAGATTGCAGGTCTAGCCTCTCAAAACTTGTCAGAAAATTGCTATTTATAAAAACTTATCTGGAAATTCTAGATTTTATGAAAAATTACTCTCATAAACCAACACTAGTGTGGGCACTCAATCCTAGAATCAGGGGCGCCTTAACGTGTGTAGGAGTATGTATGTACACACAAATGTATAAGTATGCATTCTACCCATTCACCCATGCAAAGTCCCCCCAGCCCACTCCCCACTAGCCAGCCCAGCCTTGGTCCCAAGGAGCCGCTGTCTTACCGGGGGCAGAGAATGCCGTCCACATTCAATGGTAACGAGCTTGTGGCACTTCTTGTGAACGAGCAGCTTGCAGTTGATGCACTTGTAGCCCTGGCGCCCAAGGCCCCAGATTCGGTCGGTGCAGATTGCACAGTGGGCTCGCTAAGATAAAGGGGGAGAGATCAGCATTTAGACAAATGTGGATCGTCCTCCAGGTGGGCAATGCTGGCCCCATGGAATGAGTGCGACTCCCTTCCCAATCTCCTTTCGGATCTACATTTCCATTCTATGACTACAGAGCAATATTGCCCCATATCTTTTATTTTCCCAATACTACATAAAATCAGAGAGAAAATGAAATAGAGATGCAACCTTCAATAACAATGAAGTGGGCTGCCATCTTAATTGGAAGATAGACTTTGGTTCTGATAAAGATCTCATTTCCAAAATATATAGAGAATTGATCCTAATTTATAAGAAATCAAACCATTCTCCAATTGATAAATGGTCAAAGGATATGAACAGACAATTCTCAGAGGATGAAATTATAACTATTTCCACTCATATGAAAGAGTGTTCCAAATCACTACTGATCAGAGAAATGCAAATTAAGACCACTCTGAGATACCACTACACACCTGTCAGATTGGCTAAGATGACAGGAACAAATAATGATGAATGTTGGAGGGGCTGTGGGAAAACTGGGACACTGATGCATTGTTGGTGGAGTTGTGAAAGAATCCAGCCATTCTGGAGAGCAATCTGGAACTATGCCAAAAAGTTATCAAACTGTGCATACCCTTTGACCCAGCAGCGCTATTATTGGGATTATGTCCCAAAGAAATACTAAAGAGGGGAAAGGGACCTGTATGTGCCAAAATGTTTGTGGCAGCTCTTTTTGTTGTAGCTAGAAACTGGAAGATGAATGGATATCCATCAATTGGAGAATGGTTGGGTAAATTGTGGTATATGAAGGTTATGGAATATTATTGTTCTGTAAGAAATGACCAGCAGGAGGAATACAGAGAGGCCTGGAGAGACTTAAATCAACTGATGCTGAGTGAAATGAGCAGAACCAGAAGATCACTGTACACTTCAACAACAATACTGTATGAGGATGTATTCTGATGGAAGTGGAAATCTTCAACATAAAGAAGATCCAACTCACTTCCAGTTGATCAATGATGGACAGAAAAACTACACCCAGAGAAGGAACACTGGGAAGTGAATGTAAATTGTTAGCACTGCTGTCTATCTACCCAGGTTACTTATACCTTCGGAATCTAATAATTAATGTGCAACAAGAAAATGGTATTTACACACATATATTGTATCTGGGTTATATTGTAACACATGTAAAATGTATGGGATTTGCCTGTCATTGGGGGGAGGGAGTGGAGGGAGGGAGGGGAAAATCTGGAAAAATGAATACAAGGGATAATATTATAAAAAAAATTACTCATGCATATGCACTGTCAAAAAAAATGTATAATTATAAAATTAATTTAAAAAAAAAAAAAAAAAAAAAAAAAGGAAGATAAGACTTTGGACACTTCGGACTTTTTCATGGCTACGAGTAGGGACAGAAAGAGGAGCTAATTCAGAATATGAAAAGCCCTTGTTAAGAGACAATCATAAAAACGCTCCAAAGCTTCCACAGCCTCTTCTCCCCAAGACTGTTCGGCCCTGCCTTTTTAGCTGACAGCCTGGGGAATACCAGGGATATTGTCGATCCGCTGGGCACTAGCAAAGAGCAGCAGGCCATGAAGATCTTCTCTAAAAGGGGGGCTCAGTACCTTTTATGTGAGTTGCAGACCTGCGCCCCCCTCTCCCCGGCTTTAGCAATCTGGCAAAGCTTAAGGAGCCCTTCTCAGAATGTTCTTAAAGGTCTAAAACAAAATACACTGGACTACAAAAGAAACCAATAAAACTGAAAGAAAGATTTTTTTTTTTAAACTAAGGTTCACAGATGCCTGGAACTCTCTTCGCCAAAGTCTTAGGAGTCTGTGGACCCTGGTGAAGAACCCCTGCTTTCAGTTGTGAATGAAGAGCCCTTTCCCTAAATAGCCATGGCTCTAGCACTTGACCAGAAGCCCAGGAAAACGTGTGGAACCTTCCTGGAAGATCCACCCGCACACAAGTCAACTTCATTCAAGCCTTTTGAGGTCACAGGCAGTGACCGAAGAACCCGGCCAGCCTCTGCTTAGTTGACAAAAAAGCAAAACCTAATCTTTCTCTACAATCAAAGAGACTGTGTCAGGGCACAAGGGAAGGGAGACGGGCGGGGATCACACAACCACAAGCCAGCCAGGCTACATTACCCTGTTGAACCGCTTGGCTTGAAAAGTGTGGCCATTGGCACAGTAGAGCTTCCTCCAGCGGCGTGCACCTCGGCGATAGATGGACTCTGAGGAGGAAAAGAACAGAGAGGACTGAGAGGCCGCCAAGGCCCAAGTCAAAGGACAAAGCCCAAGGAAGGCAGCACAGGGACGGGGAGAACAAGGCCCAGGCTGAGGAGCAGCGGCCGATGGCGTCCAGAGGCCACCCCTGGAAGATGGCAGTACTCTCCAGACACACTCCCATGCAGAGTAAATCTGGAGGGACCTTGTCTGTTTCTGGCACACTGACTCCATATTCTGTCTCCTAGATGTTATCATTACTGTATAATCCCACCAAATTCCCCCACCCCACAGAACTCAAGCCAATCCTGTCCACGCATCTTCAGTGACAGGGGTCCCCGTCTCTAAGCCCCCCATGAATGTTTCAGCCTCAGGCCATGTCATCTCCCAGTCAAACAGGCTGAGGCGCGCCTGCTCCAAGGCTCTCCCTCACAGCCCCTGGCTCAGAATTCCCAGCTTACCTCAGGGCCCCTCCCAGGAAAAACCCTTCCTAACTCTCCTAGGCATGAGGGCTTCCTCTTGAAGGGCCTATCCCATCTGCCCACTTTGGTCTGGGTTACAGCAGCCCGGCCCAGCGGGAACTGCCTAAGGATGAGGGCTGTACCTCTCACCTCTTCGAAGCTCTGGTACCGAGTACCACGCCTCTCACCAACAAGTGTCTGAAAAAGCCTGTGTAAGGTTTTAGTTTTAGTTTCTCATTTGTTATTAGTAAAACCAGACAAGGACTTTCCATTAGTGGAGCTTTAACCTGAACATCCTGTTTTACTCTCGAACTTAAGGATAATTCTGGAACTGGTAATTTCATGTATCTCAAACTAGGACAGTCTGCGTCCTAAGTGGGAATCTGCAGTGCTAGGAAGGAGCCTTCACGACAGGACTAAAAGGTTCTCTGAGGGACCTCCCACTGTGGGAAGAAAGATTCAAAGGGAGAGTGAAAAGTGTGGTCAGTGTAGGAATCCATGTTCTGCAGAGTTCCTGCCTGTGTGTGTGTGTGTGTGTGTGTGTGTGTGTGTGTGTGTGTGTGTGTGTTCTGGATTCCAGAGATGGTCAACATGGAGACTCCTCAGAGTCATGTTCTTAAATGAGAAGATTTACAAAGGAAACCAATTATCTTGAAAGAAAAATGTAATTTCATTTTTCTCATTCCTGAAATCATCAGGTCAAATGGAGGCTCGGACAGAACCAAAACCATGGCAAGAGACAGATTACAAACTCTGCTTTGAAGAGCAGCCTTTAAGTGTTCTGGCCCCACAAGAGAGAAATGATGAGAGCGCTTCAACCTGCTGAAGGCCAGGCCTGGAAAACGCTCTGCAGGCCTGCTCTCCACCAGCCTTAAGTCAGAAGACAGACTGAGGGCTGAGAAAAGAAACGTGGCACTGTCCACATTTAGGTCCCGCTGGGCCTCCAACATCCTGCACACCCCACACCTCCCTCCAGAACCACCTACCAACAATCTCAAGTCTCCCCAGGCCTTGGAAGGGCTTCCCAGTGTATCAGTTTAGCCAGGACTGCCAGGGAAGTTTTTCCTAGTCCCCTTGCTCACTGGGGCTCCCTCTCTCCCTTCTCCACTGAGCTCACACATCTTCTCTGGTCCCAGCAGACGCCCCATCCTTCCCTTTGACCCACTGTCTCTGTCACCTGCCCCTTCCTCCTATCCCCCTTCCCACAGACTTGCAACTAGGCCTCTCTTCCTACCACCGCCCTCTCCAAAGAACCCCACAGCCCAAAGCAGCAAAAGCCTTTCTTGCTGACTCAGCCAAGAACCAGGCCTTCTTCCTCCAGCCCTTTGAATCTTGCCTGTCTGCCAATGTGTCTGCCTGTCTATCTTTCTGCCCATCTGTCTCTGTCTGCCTGTCTTTCACTCAAGGGCCCTCACCATTTTTGCATCAAGGGGCCCCTTTGGCAGTCTGTTAAAGTCTAGTGACCACATTTTCAGTGTCATCTTTTAAAAGCATAAAATAAAATAAAGAGGCTGCAAAGGCAGCCAGTTTCCAGGAAACCACTATCAAACTATTACAAAAACTGGCCCAAGGAGCCCAGCGTGGCCTGCTCCAGCTCACTGGCTCACAAAACAGCCGGTCTCTCCTCTGTGGTGTATCTCACTTCCCTCCCTCTATAATTACCAGGCTAGTCACAGACCCCCTCCCCTTGTCTAGCAGGACTGTACAATAGCCCCCAGACTCTCACCCCTCTGCTCAGCCACTTCTATCCATGGATTTAACACGTCCCTCCATCTGCTCTGTCTCTCTCTTGCCCTGCAATGTCAGCATCACCCCTGTGATCTCGGATGAACCACAACTTCACCCCCTTTTGTTCTTCTTCAGTCTGGCTATCCGAGCCCTCGGGGGAGCTGCACTGTGTGGGGGCTCGGATTTCCCTAAACTTCCCCTCCCAGCCCACAGCCCAGCAGCTCCACAAACAGCCGGTCGTATCGTGGGCATGTGGTGCATGGACCGATCTGCAGCCAAAGTCAGCAGATCTCAGTGTCCACTCCATCCCATCTACTCTGCCAGATTGTGCTGGTCAGTCCAGGTGCAGCCCTCCTGAGTCCTTAATTACTCCATGCAGATGTCATGATTCCTTAGACTTGCACCCGCTGCTCTCTTCTCCCCATTTCTCTGTCGTACTCTCTTCCCTTCTTCCCAGTCCAGCTTAATATAAATCAAGTTCCCATCTCTCAAGTTTACAGAAAGTCAAAGAAGTTAAAAACTCTCAAAAGTCTGATATCAAAGTCAGTGTCAAAGTCAAAAAGTCCGGCTCTCTCCTCCCTATTCTCTTCCCAGGCAGGGCCTCAGGGAAAAGCCCCTGACTCTAGCAGTATAGTCTGCGTATTTCACAAATTACATCAGAATAAATGTCCTTGGAAACATGCCCACAGGCTGCACTCCATCAGGTCAACAGCCACACAGGCCATGGGAAAAGCCCACAGCTCTAATGGGGGGGGGTCTCTGATTGTCCCCGACATGTGCTACAGGCCCATAGAGGAGACTCGTGCATGGTCCCTCGACCATAGGGACACAGGCACAGGGACCCTCATACTCGAGAAAGAAGTAGAAGGAGATACTGAAACTGATGGGGAGAAAGAGAGGCTGTTAAGTGGCGGAACAGGTGGAAACAGTCACAATCAGACTGGCCGCTGACCCACTGATTCAAACAAAGTAACTTCCTAACTGCCATAAGGGACTCTCTGGTGTGCTTTTACACGGGATGTCACAATGAAGAACATTTACACCAAAACAGGTTCTAAAATCACATCAACTTACTATCTTCTCCGGGACATGGCATTCCAGGTCTTTCCGGTACACATGGAAACACTGAAAGAAAACAAGAAAAAAAGCAAAAACAGAGATTAAGCCAGCACTAGAAAACACAAAATGTCCAATATACTCGTGACAAGCTAAGAACATCAGCGTCCACCAGGCTTCCAATCTGAGGCCTGTCAGCTGAAGCAAGCACCAGGATCTTGTCAACATGGTACGGCTCAGAAGAACTTCTCCATCACTCTTCAAGGAAAACCATGATATGGACAATAGCGCAGGAACATAAAACACAGCTAATTTACGCAATTATTTTAGGGAAATTGATCACTACGTCATCCTTGTCTTTTCTGGTTCACCTAGGCCTGTGATACAATCAATAGAGTGAGATGTTAATCTAATTCATATTCTCTCTCTCTCCTCTCTCTCTCTCTCTCTCTCTCCTCTCTCTCTCCTCTCTCTCCTCTCTCTCTGAAAGAATATGAAATTCCACAGTCTTGGTATTGGGAAAAGAATTGTGGGGGGTTGTATCACCATGATATCAAATTATATCTGATATAATCAAACAAAAAGAAAAGGAAGGCAGATGGGTTCCGCACTTTGGCAGGAAAGCAGGTTCCGCCATTTCCTCCCTCCACGCTTTTGCAGAGGCTGTTAGCTCCTCTTGGAATGAATGCGGTGCTCCGTCCCAGCTGCCTCTAGAACATTCAGAGCTATATCCAAGTGTTTCATTAACACGTGCTCAATTTCTGAAATGATCTGATGGCGATGCTTGTTTACAATCTAAGCAAAATGATAAATGACTGTGGCTCACTAGTCTCAATTCCTAGGTTCCCCTCTAAATAAGGAAGTGTTTACAGGTGGTCTTTTAAGGAGGGCCTGCCACAAATTTTCTGAGATGATTTAGAACAATCAAGCTGGATGAAAATCACTCAATAAGCATTTATTCCATTACCCATTAGGCATTATGCTGGGCAGCTGAGATGGAAAGACCAAAAATAAAGCAGTCACTGAGAAGCTTCCCCCCACGGAGACAATGTGTCCGTATAGATACAAGCCCAGTGGATGAACAGAGTGGAACTTGGCGGGGAACAGGAAAAGCCTCGCAGTGGAGGAAGTGCCTAAGTGAGCTCTGGAGGAGAACAGGGACCCTCAGAGAAAGCAGCATTACCGTCCTAGATACAAGACAGATGATATTCTGGATAAGGAAGAGCGTGGAGGTTGGTTTGGGTGGATCAAATGGGAATAATACATGATGAGCTAGAAAAGCGGGCTGGAGACGGGCTGTGATGGCCTTCACATGCCCAGAGGCTGTGTCTGACCCTGCAGCTGACAGGTGCCACATGGAGTGTCCCTGTCCCAGAGTCATCCCCATGAAAAAGGCTCAGCTGCGGGGAGGAGGGGCTGCACAGAGGAGACCTGACCCGTGGGGCTCAGAAGCCCTGACTGAGGCTGGTGGTTGTGAGAGTCGAGGAGACAGATGAGGGTGGACATGGAAACATGAGCTGGGGCTGACTGGTTGGGAGAGGAAGGAGGCAGCAGTGAGCACAGAGTCTGGAAAATGGAAGGCCAGTGGTGCCCCAGACAAAAAGAGGGATGTCTAGAAAGGGAGAGCACTTGAGAGAGAGAACTTGAGAGACGCTGACTTTTAAACACCTACAAGACAGCCTGTGCCATCTGTGCATCAGGAAGTCTGGAGTTCGGCAGAGACAGATGTGACGGCCATGGGCAGACTGAGAAGTTGAGAGGGCCCCAACAGCCACGGCATATACCTGATCAGTCTCGCCCACTCGCCCGGCCAATGATCCAGGGGACAGAGAAGGTGCAGCCAGACACGGCCGGAGCCCACAACTTGGCCAGGCCTCACAGCTGGGACAGGGTACCCAAAGGAGGACATGCAGCAGCTTCAAGGAGAGTGCAGAAGGAGAAATGGCAGATAAAGGATCAGAGGTATTTTTGGCAAGAACCATGAAAAAGGAAATATGTGGGTGTGGGAGCCCAGAGCCAGGGGAAGCAGTGGGGGCAGAGCTTTCTGGGAAAAGGGGGAGGGTCAAAGGAGCGCTCCGGCGTTTGGCCAGATGGAAATAAAGCTCACTAATGGTGGGGAGGCCACCACCAGGCCTAATTTCCGGGGAGAAGTGGGAACTAATGAACCACCCTTCGCTGTCCGAAGGGGCAGAAGGGATGGGATCGAGGGCAGCTGCCGGTGGAGCCTGGCCGCCAGTGCCGGGCGAGGCTTGGGGAAGGAGAGAAGGTGGGAGTGTGGGGAGCGAGGAAAAGCCTCTGCAGCAGCTCTTCAGTGACCACCAATAGGGAGATGAGGGGGAGCCCAGAAGCCGGCAGAGCCGACACTTTACCGTGAATTAGGAGCTCTGAATCTTTGTTGAGTTCATAGAGCCGAAAGGCTTCCTCCAACTCCAGCTGAGATGAAACTGTGCACGGGTCTCCTGGAGGGACAAGATGTAAAGCAAAGGTTAACAGGGGAAAATCTGCGATGGCACAGGTAATAAGCAACTTTCTTAATAGAGGAACTCTCAAAGGAAAATAGCTTTTCATCTCTGAAAATACATAAAACTATTGCTGGCATGTGGGTGACACTCTAGAGCTGCCTCATGTAAAGGATTCTCTTTGTCTGAAACAAGCCAGACAATTAAAAAAACCCACTGATTTCCATTTCTCAATGTCTCTCAGGATACACAAACATGAGATCATGTATAGGAATCTTAAAACCCCGTTGATTTCTATTTTTCCCCAATATGTCCTAAGATACACAAAATGAGATTATATACGGATCATAAAGCATGCTGAATTTCCTTGCATTTGTATTTGAGATTCCCATCTAACACGGCAAGAAAATACCAATTATAAAAAGACAAAAAGTGACTGCTGTCGCATGACTAATAGATATACCACAAGCAACTGCTCTGGTTTTTGCCTTATCTATTTTGCATTTACTGTGAGTAGGTGGCCTGATACTTCCATGTGCTCGCTGCTGAATGGTTTCTGATGTTCCCATGACCTATCGCTTTCGCCACAGGTGGCCCAGCTGGGTCTCAGTCTGTTTATCTGGAGAATGAGGCAGTCAGCCTGGATGGCTTCTGAGGCCTCTTCCAGGCCCTGTGACCCCCTACCAAGGTTTCTTAATCTGGGGTCCCTGGCCTCATATGTCAGTAGGCCTTGTAACCCCTAAGCAGGTAAGAACATGGATGCTCTGAGAAGCCCCAGGCCGGGACTTTGGCCAGCACAAGGGGGACTGAGGGGCCATCACAGCGGGGACAGGTCCGCACCCACTTTCTGTGATGAGAACTTGGGCTCCAACCACACTCGGGAGCCACGATCAGGGCGGCGCCCACCCCCATATCCAGACTAAGAAACAAGCAAGGGGAAGAGAAGGAAAAAGCATTATACTAAACTTCAAAAGATGATTGCAATGATAGGTCTGCCGTCTCTGAACTACTGACAGCACTGGCTGTCTCTGAATTTCTCCAGTCACCCCAGACCTTCCTCCTATCTCTGGAGGATTTCTTACTTTTACTTCTGGAATAAATATAAATTTGTTTTGCCCTAAGACCTTGTACTAGGGGTAGAGAGGTGGCCATGTTTAGAGAACAAGCCTTAGTCAGGAGATCCTGAGTTCTAATCCCACTTCAGAAGCTGGAGTCAAAAAGATTTCTCTTCCCGAGTCAAACTGGCCAGGGAGGGAAGGAAGAAAGGGAGGGAAGAAAGAAAGAGCCGCTCTACCCAAGTCTCCCTCAAATGCACGCCAGTCCTGTCCTCAGACACACAGTTCCTTCTCCAGCGTTTCCCCAGGTCTGCGAGGCACATCCCCAGTCATTTCTGCCTCCATCAACGTCAGTTCCAACTGCCCCAAGTGCAGGGTCTCCTCCCCAGAATGACCTGTGTCCCTTTTGTGGTCAGTCACTCTGTCCACACTTAGACTACGCATTTTGTCTCCTGCTCAGCAGAGCAAGCTCCCGGCTGCTAAGGTTCTTTCACTTTGGCATCAGGACCCCCAAAGCCTAGCAGGCAGCCCACAGGCACTAAGAGCCTGCTGTGTGCCAGTCACTGCTAGGCCTTCAGGACACAAAGACAGGCAGAAGCCAGTCCCGTCTGACAGAGGGGAGAGAACAGGCAAACAAGTCAGGCCAAGGAGGGCCGGAGTCTGCAGGAACCCAGTGGCCACATTAGGAGGAGAAGGGCCAAGGGCCAACCCTCGAGACTGACAGCAGACTGGATCCCAGGCTGGGAGTCAGGGGCACAGGGAAGCTGGGAGCCCGTGAAAACACTGCCATCCTCACCAGTAACAAGGAAGCCAGGAAGTGAGGCAAGGATGGTGCCCCCCGTGTTGGCCATGGCAGATGCCATGGCTCATGACGGTGAGGGCTGCAGAAGCGGAGATGAGGAGGGAATCCTGGGGAAGCTGAGAGGGAGCTCGGAGACCCCCCCCCCCATGATCGGGGGACACACCCTGGAGATAGACACATTAAGGAGAAAGCCATGAACAAGGCCATGCAGGGTGAGGACCAAGGGAAGGGGTCCCTCCCAGGAGATGCTCAGCACTCCCCGGCCCTGCAGCTGGTTCTGGTGGACTTCAGTGGCGCCACCCGGCCTCTAATTCGAGCCTCAGTCTCTCCTGTGTCTGCATTGTACACAGGCTTGCTTGCATGCTGTCTCCCCCACATCAGATGGGACAGGCTTGTATCCTCGTGTCTAGTGTCTGGCAGACAGTAGGTACCTAATAAGTGCTTGCTGAGGCAAGATGGTCCCAGCACCTAAAGTAGAAGACTCTAGTCCAGAGATCACCTTTGATCTCCTGCCAATTTACCAGCCAGTTAAAAATGCGACACATGACACCTGTCACTTCCATAACAAAATGTGGCTAGGGCAGGGTGCTGCCCCACCACTCTGCCCTGGCCAGTCCCCTGCTTTTGGTTAGCCACCATATTTTAATGGTGCTGACAAACTGGAGGCAAACTAAGAAGGGGGGGGGGGGGGAAGTGTCAGCTCAGGGTAAGCAGTATGGAGAAGAGATTTTAGGAGGAGGATGGCTGCTTCAAGGCCTAGCCTGGGCAAAGAAACAATCGGCAGCCTGTCCCAGGGAGGCCAATCTCCTGCAGGGAGAGCATCCCAAAGGGCAAGGCAAGCCTGGGAAGCTGTGGATGTCGCCTGCCTAGAGGTGACCACAGGAGGGCAATGTTGCAGAGGGGATGGGCCACCCTCTCATCTGACCCAAGGAACAGAGAGCCCTTTCTCTCGCAGAGAACTAAGAGCTCCAGCTTTCTTTCCTCCTTGGTTGCACATACATAACCAGATTCCATTTCTGTCCTAAAATATTCATACCATCTTAAGTTTAAAACTTCTTCCCACACAGTATACCAAAGTACAAGCTATAGTTAGAAACCGAAAAACATATTTAAGAGTGACAGAAAATCTAAAAGTTGGAGAAAGTGTTCAAATATTCTTCTGCTGAAGGAAAAAAAAATCAAAGTGAACAAATCAGAAAGGGACCTTGGTGACTGTCTAGTCTTAATGCTCTCATTTGAGAGATGCAGAGCCAGATACCAAAAAATTTAATTAAATACGCTTAACCTATAATTTACAAAAACAAAAAGGCCAGGAAAACACAATCTTCTGGTTCTGGGTGATCTGTGAGCCAAGGCTCCCAAATCAGCTCCTCTGTACTGGTGCATGGCCTGTCTATGCTCCCCCCATAAATCTTCCACAAAGAATAGTGCCCTAGGATGTCTGCCACTGAGCTCCCTAAAGATGCCCCTCTCTGGGATGTCTGCCACTAAGGAGGTGTTTGGGCCCGCGACTGGTCCCCATCCTCTTTTCCCTGGAGATCTTTGACAATGGGTCCTGAGAACAAGCCCTCATCGGCTTTGGGCCAGAGCCAACTTCTGGCTATCACACTCCTCTCAGCCGGTCTTTTCTATCACCTAAAACTTTGTTTCTTTAGAGAACATGGTGATTCAGAGTCATATCTGGAAAAATACAAAGGTACTAAAAATACTGAAAAAAAAAAAAACTTGCAGAGAGAAGCCTGAGATCTCACAAGCAATCCAGCCTAATCTCCTGTTTAATTTCCAGAGAAGTTAAGCACATGGATCAGTAGCAACTACATCCCCTTTTTATAAAATTTATTTTGGTTCTGAACATAACATTCATCAAATAAAAGGAATAATTCCACAGACTCGAGAGCAAAAGAACTGCATGTAAAACTCTTAATAAGTGCAGCTGGCTTTTTTTCAGATGTTCTCCTGAATGCTTTTTGTTTGTTTTTGTTAATAATTCAAACTTTTTTTTTTTTTTTTTTCCTTTAACAGTTTACTTTTAAAATCTTAGCCCTGGGAGCAGCTCAGGATTATCTTCATCTCTTCACCTATTTTGAAAATGGCTCCTTTGCCGGTTTCATAGCTGTGCTGCCTCTCGTATCCCTGATCTACTCCCGCTACATTTCTGGCTTCTTCAGTAGCATTTTCTTCTTCCTCCCAAAGCCCACTGGGCAGTGAGGGGCCGGCATCCCCAAGGGAGGGCTCCCACTCCTTAACAAGAAGCATGGACCAGAAGTGACGGCCCATTTCTGACAGGACACCCTCCAATCTCACCGGTAAACATTCTTGAATCACATGTTAATTGGTCCTGGTGCCACGTGTCTCAGACTTTTTTTTTTCTTTCCCCTTTCTCTCAATCAGTTCTTTTATAAGGAGATATTATTCATAGTTTCCCACCACCCTCCTCTGTAATGATATTTTTAAAATGTTAGACTTTGCCCTTGGCTGCCATATCTGTTCAATGAGCTGGCTCCTGGGGGCTTCTGGGCTCAACAGTGCTTGGCAAAGGTTATACTTTGGAGAAAGTGACTCCAGTCTACATTAAGATCTTTTCCTGCATTAATATTTTTTGTTCTTTTAGCATCATAGCTTCTTTTGCCTAGGTCAGGTCGAACCCACTGCAGCTGACTGCTGTTTTCTCTTCCAAAAGATGCTAATTTTGACCTTTGCACTAACAAGTCTATGATCCAACTGCACACAAAGAGGAGATTCGGAAATTACTCCCATTGAGAGCCCAACTGGGAAACACTGTCTCATTTCTGCAGTGTTCGGGGTTCGTTGTCTCTAGCATCTTCCTTTCTTCTGGGAAAAAGTATTTGGGAAAAATAAATATGGAGTCTCCTGAATAATCTCTGAGCTGCTGGCCTCTTGCATTCCTTAACCTTGGACCAGGTTTCCCAACACGTTTCAAACTATCCCCTCGGACACTCACCTTTGTCTGGAATTTCCTGTGTGCGCCCTGCTTTTGCCCTCTGGGCTACAAAAGCCTCCCTTCCCCCCCACCCCCGAGGCTTTGTGCGGCCCAGGTCAGGACCATCCAGTCACCATGTGGGCTCTTGGGGTGGCCGACCTGGACTACCATCCCTCCCACCCCTTCTCTCCTTCTAACCTTCCTAACTCTTGCCTCAAGCTCAGTAAGAGCCATCCTGGATTCTTCACTCACCCCACTACCTGGTCGGCTGCCAACCTTGGCGGTTGTGAGCCATAACATTTCTCCCATCGGTCCCCATCTCTGCACTTGGAGACCCGGCCCGATGCGAGCCGTTTCTACCTCGCCGGGTCTGCTGCAGGAGTGCCTTCTTTTGTTTCCACTCTCTCTCAGTTCCAAACCAGCCATAATAACCTTGGAGGTCTCTTCCTGCTCAAAAAGCACCAGCCTTTCTTTTGTGTAAATATAAGCCAGCCTTCAGCTCGGCACTGAATGTCCTGCTAATAAACAGGGCCCCAGGTCACCCGTCCTGAATGGTCCCTTTCACATCCCCACATGGGCCCAGCATCTCCGTCCCGGCTGCCTTCCACCCCCAGCCCCACAGCTTTCCCAGCTCAAACGCCACACTCAGGAGGCATTTCTTCGTTGTTAGCAGTTTCTGGAGCCACCACATGGCTTTACCCGCCTGTTTCCGGGCGGCTCCATGGAACAGGACAGGCTTTCCGAAGATAGTGCCCGTGACCCGTTCATCCCCGTGTTCCCAACACACAGCCTGAGACCTTGGGCGCTGCAGGCTTCTGAACGTTTAATTGGATTCACTGAATAGCAAAGTTGGCTTGGTTTAGCGATCTCTGTACAATTTTTATGAAATATTAATGAGAAAAAAGCTGAAAGTTAGGCTTAAATGTGCCAGACACATGCTGCAATGTTCTGATATCCTAAGTCCCTGCAAGATTTCAGTGGAATTTAAAACAAGAGCAACAAAAGAAGCTAGTGTTTATGTAGCACTGTAAAAAATTGTTCAAACCTTAACCTCATTCGATCCTCAGGTGGATGCTGTTATCAACCCCATTTTACAGATGAGGAAACTGAGGCAGGGAAGAAAAGTGACTTGCCCTTTGTCATCTAGCTACTAAGCTTTAAACATGAACTGAAGCCCTTTCTTTCTGACTCCAAACCCAACAATCTCCCATCACTCCATCTCTCAAGATCAAAAGTACCCAGAGAAATCTAAGGAGATTGCATCGCCTCCACAGAAAGGCAACCTGCACTTCAAATCTCCAGTGAAAGCGGGACTGGAGTGCGATCAGGACCAACACCATATCTGTATCCTTGACCAAGTCATAATTCACAGGCCAACCTTAAGTAAACCCCTCCGCGTCACGCCCCTCAGTTTCCCTCCCTGAAAAGTGGACCCCAGAGTGTTTTCTTGTTACCTAAAGAGCAGCACTGCGCCAGGACTGTGCACTAGGCTCCTTCCAGATGAGGAGCTTCGGGCCTCGGGCTCCAGGCACCTGCCCCCCAGGCCCAAGGGGAAGGACTGAACGGCCTCTTCTCCCCTCCACAGGAGGCACACGCTCACTCTGGAGAGAACCAGAACCAGTAGGGCCAGGCCGGAGAGCGGGTGGGGCCTGGCCACAGCACAAGGCTCTCAAATCCCTAAAAGGTGAGATGACCTGGGGGGGATGGGTATGCATTGTCATTCTCCTGTTTTCCCTGAGGGGAAGCTGAGACCAAAGTGAGGGCTCTGCTCAGGGGTTGAGGGTGGAGGTGTTTTTGGGTGTGTGTGCATGTGCATGTGCATGTATGTGTGTGCACCTGTCTGAGCATGTGTGCATGTGTACTGCACACCTATGTGTGCATACGCTGCGTGTGGGCACCTGCGTGTGTGTCTGTGTCCGTCCCTTTGGTAGAGAGAGCAGAAGACAAAAGGAAGTGGCGGGCACCGCGTCCACACTAGCGCACCTACCCACACAGAGCCTCTCCCAGAAAGCGGAGGAACACAAAGCAGCCCTTTCTCTGCCAGACACCGGCCGCCCCCGCAGCCCGCGCCCGCCTCAGCCGCCATCTGCTCGCTTCCGCGCAGCCGCCCCAGGCTCGGCTCGACTCCCGTGGGCCCGCTCGGCCGATGTCTGAGGAGCCGGGGAAGGAGCTGCGTGACGCTGCTCTACACCTGGGCCGCCTCAGACGGAAGCGCTCACACGCAAGTACCCGCCCCATCTCTGGTCACCCTGCGGCCGGCCGCGCAGACGGGCACGTCCAGCTCAGATTTCTCAGTAGGTTTTGGTAAGGGAAGTGCTAATGTCAAGCTCCGCTTATGGGAGAATCTCTTAATGGTACAATTACCCAATACTCAAATTTCATTTGAACAAAAGAGGGAAGACCAAGTGAAGGCCTCTTCCCTGCCCACCCCTTTCCCAACTCTCCAAACTGGGGCGGGCTGGACCAGGAGAGAGTAGTGACATTTACCTGAGTGGTGACGCCCCTTACACTCCCAGAGAGCACTTGACACATGATCATTAGATTGGGGGAAGGAAGCCGAGGGAGGGATGAAGCGCCCCTCCAGGGGCCATCCAGCCACCACCAAAGGAGCGTGTGCTGTCCATCAGAAAGGACGTACGCAACCCACCTGCTCACTCCACAGCGGGGACCAGCCGGGCCACCCGGCCCCGACTCCCTGAAACAAAGCGGCGACGACCAGGGCCCAGCGCCCAGAAGATTGCCCACTTCTGCCAAGAGGAAGCCAGGGTCCGTAAAGGACTAAAAACGCAGATTTACGGAGTGCTGCCTCAGCACAACCTAAGCTTTCCCAGCTAATTCCTGTTCCTTTGGGGAGACGGGGGGAGGAATCAAAAGGCAATAGAGAGAGCCACTCAATTACCAAGCTTTCCTTTCCATGAAGGCCCTGGGGATTCACTGGAGACCCAAGCACATCTTGGACAGCAACTGCCTCCGTGGGAGGAGGGGTGGGGGCAAGGTCACCATTCAAACTGCTAATCTCAGCCAGACTGGGGAGAGGGGGCCACTGTGAGGGGGGAGGGGGGTGTCCAAGGAGGAGGATGCAGATAAGAAAGGAATGCAGGGGGAGATAAAGGGGCCCCGAAGCCTGGCTGACCCTTCTGCTTCCTCCAGGAACCGAGCTGGCCTGCCCCATCCTTAGACGGAGCCTCGCTACGAACAACTGTCAGACACTCACATGGAGCTCTGGCTCTGCAGACACACACCAACAGCATCTGGCGGATACAGGGGCTTGTGCCACGGGAGCCATCCTGGCCCCAACCTGGAGCTATGTGACAGCCTTGTGGGTAGCAGAGGAACTCTAGAAATAAGGGGGCCATTAAGGCCAGCTGTCCCCTGCAAATCCCAGGGGCTGCTACACAAGCCCTGTCTGGAGGCGCCCCGGGGCAGATCGCCATGTTGGCTGCGACCCTTTGCAATGGCCACCCTCGGGCCTGCCCTCCACCTCTCAGCACCTTCTGGCACAGGCCTTTCTCGGCTGCCCACAGAGCTTTCCATCTGCTGCCAAGACACCGCACGGGCCTTCTTAGTTCCATGCTCGTCTCCCCCTTTGCATGGCAGGGCTTCTCTCTGTACCCCTAGAACTAACTGGCTCCCAACAAGTGTGGCGGACTGACCTGCGGCTCCTCTGAGGGCTTCTCCCCCAGATTGTCTCCTCCCTACTACGTCTCCAGGTCTTGCTACCCAAGCCTCAGGCCCCCTCAAACAGCTCCACATCAGAAACTGATAAGATTTTATCTGTGGAAATGACAGGGGCCTAAAGACCCTGAGACTTCCCTGCCTGGCAGCAGCCGGAGCCAAGCCTATCTATCACGGTCCCGTGCTTAGCACACAGCAGGGGCTCCATAAATGCTTCTGGCCCTGCTCACTCATGTGGCCTGAGGAAAGCTGACAGTGCCCAGCTCTCCGCAGGGGAAGAGGCCCCAGAGCCCCAAGGTTATAAGGGAGCACCTGGGGGAGGGGAGGCGGTAAGTGAAGGAGCATGCACCCCTCCCCTGCCCCAGCCCGAGAAAAGGCACAAGAAAGGCAGAAGGACACTGGGAGAGAGACGCCATCACGAGCAGCTTTAGCACTTCGGGCCCATTTCTCCGTGATGAGAGACTGTCCTTGATGCCGGGCTGTCCCTGCCATGCTCCCTGAGGGCCTGCACCAGCCTGCTAAGGAGATGGACTCTTGCCTCCACCAGAACAACGCCATCCTGACGTCTCTTCACTGGCCAATTAGGGAAAAATGGGAAAGGAGAGATGGCTCTTACAGACGCTACAAACCGCATGTGAGCCAAACCAAAGATGTCTGGGGAAAGCTTCTGCCTGACAGGGCTGTCACACCCACAGGGAACGACTGTGGGCGCACTTCTAACCGTGGCTTCCTTACCCGCTGGGACTTTGTTCTTCCCCACAACATATAGGATGTAAAGCAAAAACCTGCATAGGGCTTAAAGCCCACCGAGCCCATCCGTGGCAGCAGGGCGAGCAACAAGGAACAAGCATTTATGGGGCTCCTTGGCGCTGCTCTCCATGGCCGGCTCACGTTCTACAGGGACAGGGTAGAGAAGGAAGCAAGCCACAGAAAAGCTGATGTAAGGGGGGCCTCTCTCAGGAAGGCGTCCACTCCTCACTGGGGCCTGAGTTAAAGGAACAGGCTGGGAGTTGGGGCAGGAAAGGACTCCTGGGGGATGGAGAGTTTGGCAGGAACAGAGGTCGGCCCCCAAGTCTGCTGGACACCCTGGCCACGTGCGAGGGACATGAACGGCCGAAGCCCCAGCCCAAGCCTCCAGAGAGGAGCAGGCACCCTCTCTTAGAAGCAGCGGGGAGCCACTGAACCTTTGGAGTGGGGGAGAGGCTGGCCAGGAGCAGGTGAACCTCAGACACTGACCAACTGGATGCCTCAGTCTCCTCATCTGGAAAATGAGAAATAATAATAGCACGGACCTCTCACCGTACTGTGAGGATCAAATGAGATCATATTCATATTTTATGTGTTTGTCTTATAACTATCATGTATATATATGTGTTATATATTTTGTATGTTATACACAATATATATTACACATATATATGTACAACACACACATGCTTGTGCACACACAAATATAAACCATATATATATATAGATAGATAGATAGATAGATAGATAGATATAAAACTCTTATCTATCACTTCCACTTCCTCTCTGAGCAGACCTTTCACTGGCATGGTTAATGAGCAGCTCAAAAACCAGTCTGGGACTTCCTTCTTTTAATCACTCTCTGGGAACCAAACACAAAATGGACAATGAGCTCTCCAAAGAGCTGGACACCAACTGGAAGGAGAAATCCAAAACTACTCTTTAAACCAGCAGCCCAGCCCAAAGCCACAGGAGCTGGCTGGAAGATATTCTTAGATGTTCCTCAGTTACACAGCAGGAGATCTGTAGAGAATATATTTTAAAATCTCTCTCATGTACTGTTTATCTCTGAAACCTAGGGTTTATAGTTTCCCGATTAGCCATCTATTTTTGAAGTTTATTCACTAGGTTAGGCCGCATCAGGAGAATTCATCTCCGACACAGCCAAGCAGACTGGATTTCAAACCAGAAGGCCAAGTTCTGCATCCAGTTCTGTTCCTTCTGGATGACTGTGGGCCAGTCCCTTCATGCTTCCAGATCTCACGATTTATTTCTTCCATAAATAAGGGGTAGAACTACGGTTCATCCTCAAGCTTCCCTCCCAATTCTGTGACATCATGGTGCTTATATAACTACAAGTCAGGATTAGGGGTGCATGGCCTAAGAGACTTTTTTGAGGGGGGAACAAGAACTAGTCTTTTACAAGCATGCTTACTTAAGGGGGAAAATCAGCTATTTTTGTTCTAAATTGTTTGCTTAGATTAAGAAAACCAGTTTTTCCACATGCATATCAAAACAAATCTGTGGAACATGTTTCAAATAAAAAAAAAAGGGCAGATGTTTTTAAATATGTTTTAAGAGATTAAGTACAGCTAAGCTCTTTGTTTATTCTAACATGAAATCTTACAATTAGATGGTTAGTTTTTTCTTAATAATAGCTTTTCGGATCTGCCTGGGAAATCGAATATAGCTCTCTCTTCTACTCTAATTAGGAGTTGGGCCTCCACTCCATCTTGGGAAAAACTGTTAAATAACTTCATAAAAGACCATAAAGACAGAGAAAAAAACCAAAGATGGCCCCAGTCCCAGTGATGATGAAGTGTTTCCTGGAGGCCTAAGCTCTGCCTGGCACTTTCAAGTTTAGAACAGGAAGAAAACCACACTGATGCCATAAGCCAAGCGGGGGAAGGCTGGATGAAGGGGAAACCTAAAATATCATTCTACAGCAAAATTAGCTATTTTCTAGACAATGTAAGAGCTACCAGCTCAATCATATTCAAAAAACCTATAATCTTGTGGAGTAACAATTCTACTTGTATCGGGCAGGGGCATGGTGACAATGAATTACAGTGTGAAAGGTCAACACATCCCCCCCCCTTTAGTGGTTATTTTATTCAATCGGCAAAAAGTTTGGGTTATTTTAAATTATCGTTGTAACAATATCAAAGAAAGAAGCCAACACAAACAGACTCCGTAATCCTTCAGTCTAAAATAGTTTAATGAATACTACAAAAGTCTGCATTTGTTTCCCAGGCCCAGTTATACTCAGAGACCATTCCCTGCCTAGACACTACCCCTCACACACATGTTTAAGATGCATTTTTAGGAAAACCAGAAATTGGTCATTTGTCCTCCGATAATCCCACAAGGGCCATCTGTGACCCTGGTAAAATTTTTCCCTAAAAAAATGCATCCTGGAGACCCTAGGGGCTGGGTTTAAAAAACAACCAAGCTAGGAGAGGAGGATGCAGGGGCTGGATCTCCAGGACAGCTGGAGCCCTGGCCAGGCAGACCTGTGTGCACCCTAATGAGGCTCTGCAAGGCGGGAAGAAGGCCTATCAACTTCAGTAAGGAAGCTTCCTGCCAGGACGACGTCCAGTGCAGGCTACGAACAATAGAGCGGAGGCTGATGGGAAGTCGGCGCCCCCGAGTTTGGCATTTCTCCTGGACAGGCCAGCTGGGCACCAGCTTCCTGCAGCAGCCAGAAGAGGAGCTGCCAGGTGGCCACGTGCTTGGATCTGGCTCCATCTCTCTATGGCTTAGAGCTCGGTGGTAATAATAATAAAGGCTGCCTGTGTGGGAAAGGGCCTTCTCACCACCCAAGAATTACAAAAATGACCTCATCCTATGGAGATAAAGATAACGGGATTCTTTAAGATGGAATTTTATTTTGGAATTATCAAAATTAAGATTGTTAGATGAGAGACTCGGCCAGTGCAGAAAATTTGTTTGCATGAAGAACCCATGTTAACTGCTGCAAAGTGAACAAGGTAACTCATTAACTCCGGGCCCCTCAGCTTTTTGGTTCCTGCCTCCCCTGCAGGCCCCGTCCCTAACCCCTCTGGAAGGAATCTCATCCATTCCTGCAGTGGCCTCCTCCATGAACTTTCTTACGACACTTAAGCCTCCCTCTCTGTTGGTCAATCTCTCCTTCCTCCCTCGCAGTCTATATACCTCTATATGCCTCTCCCCCACTCCCTCTCTGCATTCTCCCTGGGACTCCTATGTGGGTCCCCGATTGTTCTTTTGGACTAATCTACATCTTCCATCACTGACCCTTGACCTTAAACTCTGAGGGCAGGGAAAGTATTCTTATTATCTCTCTATCTGTTTCAGGCATATAACTGGTATACAAATGTTTGCTGAATGAATAGTCTTGAAAATGAGATTATACTCTATTCACATGTGTATTTTCTTAGGCCTACTTTCCACTTTGAGTGGAATGACAGAGGAGTTTCTAAAGTCCTGCCAGAGTGGTTTCTTCCACGCTCCCTAGGACAGGAGACTGAATTTTGGGAGTAGATCCTCCATCACTACAGCTCTGCAGACCCCAAGCCTTCTGTCTAAGTTACTACATGGTCTCTGACATTTGCTAAGGCCATTCAAGCCTCACCCTGTGACCAGTCAGGAGAGGAACATCCCAAACTTCAGCAGCACTGGCCTGGGCTTCAACGCGACCACACCCAAAGCTTTTCCAGCTCGGTCAGTCCTGACAGTAAGTCTGGAGAAGCTGAAGGTCACTTCCTCACCACAACAAGCTCCCTGCCAGAAGAGGACTTAACTTGCCTCCCAAAATCAAACCTGTTAATTTCACTCCCATTTGGGGGAGCAAGGAAATACAAAACACTGTGTTTACTATGTAAGTCAAACTTTTTGAAAAGGGAAATATTGACAGAGGAAGAATTAAAGGCATCAAATTTCTGTTATATGTGTGCATGCATAAGTCACAAACAATACCAAAGCATCCTTTTTATCCATTGTACTGGTAAATGGTCAAAGGATCTAACAGACAATTTTCAGATGACAAAATTAACACCATCTATAGTTATAAAAAAAAAAAAATGCTCTAAATCACTATTGAGCACAGAAATGCAAATTAAGACAACTCTGAGATACCACTACACCTGTCAGATTGGCTAAGATGACAGGAACAAATAATGATGAATGTTGGAGGGGATGTGGGGAAACTGGGACACTGATACATTGCTGGTGGAACTATGAACAGATCCAACTATTCTGGAGAGCAAAATGGAACCATGCCCAAAAAGTTATCAAACTGTGCATACCCTTTGATCCAGCAGTGTTTCTACTGGGCCTGTATCCCAAAAATATTATAAAAAAGGGAAAAGGAGCCACATGTGCAAAAATGTTTGTGGCAGCCCTTTTTGTAGGGACAAGGTGGTAGAAACTGGATGGATGCCCATCAGATCGAGAATGGTTGAATAATTTATAGTCTATGAATATTATGGAATATTATTGTTCTCTAAGAAACAATCAGCAAGGTGATTTCAGAGAGGACTGGCGAGACTTACAGGAACTGATGCTGAGTGAAGTGAGGAGAACAGAGTAACATTATACACAACAACAGCAACAACTAAGATGGTCTTAGCTCTTCTCGGCAATGAAGTGATTCAAGACAATTCCAACAGACTTGGGGTAGAAAAAACCATACTCATCCAGAAAGAGAACTATGGAAACTGAATTGAATCAAAGCATAGTGTTTTCATCTTTTTTTGTTTGTTTGCTTTTACTTTCTCATGGTTTTTCCCCTTTTGGTCTGATTTTTTTTTCACAACATGACAAATACAGAAATGTGTTAAAAATACTATATATGTACAGCCTATATTAAATTGCTTGCTGTCTTGGAGAGAACAGAGGTAAGGAGAAAAAAATTTGAAACTAAAAAGGTTACAAAAATGAATGTTAAATATTTAACATGTATTGGACTACTTGCCATCTAGAGAAGGAGGTGGGGGAAAGGAGAGGAAATTTTGGAACAGAAGATTTTGCAAGGGTCAATGTTGAAAAATTACCCATGCATATGTTTTAAAAATAAAAAGTTTTAATTAAAAAAATAATAAAATAAAAGCACTTGTATGTGCAAAAAAAAAAAATATATATATACACACACACACACATATATACATATACAAATGCATATAAAGATTTCAACATTTATATATATTTTTATATATGAATGTTGAAATCTTTACACGTATTTGGAAAAAATACTACTGAGAAAAGCAAAAAGGATTATTTACAAGTGACATGCCCACCGTCTCACTTGACGGCTCCTTTGCTGGCTCCTTCCCCAGGTCTCTCCCATGGGGCTTGGTCTTGGGCCCTCTTCTTTGCCTCTCTTCTAGTCACTTGGTGATCATCTTATTGGCTCCCATGGCTTTAATGACCACAATGATGCTGATGACCCCAGATCCACTGTCCTGCCACAACCTCTCTGCTGACCTATTGTCACACCTCCAGCCGTCTTTCAGACATTTTATAAACCAGATGTCCAGCAGGTATCTTAAATTCAACACAGCCAAAACTGAGCTTGTTATCTTTCCTCTTAAAGCCTCCCTGCCTCCCACCTTCCCTATTACTACAGATGGTTCTCAAACTAGAGCTCATCCTGGACCCGACATCCAAGCTGCTGCCAGGCAGCACACAATGGCACACATGTCCACTGTGCCCCCTTCTCGGGTAGGCCCCCATCACCTCACACCTGGGCCACTGCAGCGGCTGCCGGGGCTCTGAGGACACAGGACACTCTCCCTTCAACTGCCCTCCACTCAGTCTTCCGTGATTTTCCCAAAGTGTCCATCTGACATGTCAGTTCTCCTTCGCCTCTGAAATCAATGGCAGCCCAAGCCTTTCCTAACACCACCCTGCCATCTTACCCCTCACTCTTCAATGTGTTTTCTCCGATCGGCTGACATCCAGGTTGATCCATAAAGCTGTAGCTAAATGCCCTCTCTCCTCTGCTCTGGCCCTTGACCTCCTTGGCTTCCTTTCCGGTCCCGGCTAAAAGCTCACTTCTACAAGGAAGCTTTCCCAGTCCCTTTTAATTCCGGCGCCTTCCCACTGTTATATCCTATTTGGCCTGGACAGAGCTTATGTGTTGTCTTCCCCAAGGGACGAGAGGCTCCTTGAGAACGGGGATTGGCTTTTGCTTTTTTTTGTATCCCCAGCACTTGGCACAGTGTCCGGCACACAGCCGGTGCTTACTAAATGTTTGCTGATGATTACTGTTTCACTCACCTTCCTCATCTATCCATTTCATTGTGAAGAGCTGTTCGTTATCAAAGGAACACATGTCGCGAACCTCACTGCAAAGTCCTTCAAAGGAAATAGATGGTTCGAAGTGTGTTATCATGATGTCCCTGAGGGAAAAAAGACACATGTTTTAAATTTAACAATTAAAAAATCAAATGAACACTGAAGTGCTGGTCAGTCAACGAATAACCAGTTAAGAGACAATTTATATTACTAACAAGCCCATGATACATTAAGCACTCTAAGTTACAATAATAGTGATCATTGTTAATTTAGATTTAGGTCCTTAGACTTGAAAGGCTGCTCTTGTCCAACCTTCTGCCCAATTCAGGAATTTTTGAGGCAATACGTTGTACAGCTTAATAGATCTCAGCCTCAGTTTTTTTGTCTGTAAAATTGGAAAAATAATAATCCCTTCCTGCTAGAAGATCAAGTCCTATCATAAGTGCAAAGAACTTTGTAAGCTTTAAAGAGTTATGTGTTAATGTTCACCATCAAGAGTTAATGTTCACCATCAGACACAGCATTCCACTTCGTGCTTGAATGTCTAATGACAGGAAGCTCAGTATTTCAAAAAGCAGGCAGTCCCAATGCAGGACAACTTCTCATTGCCAGAAAATCCTTCCTGGGTCCAAAGCAAAATCCTTCTTCCCATAACTTCTTCCCGATTACTAGCTCTTTACAACCTGTTCATTACCATACCCATTCAAACACACAAAGGCAGTTAGCAATGTCCTATGTGGCTTGGCGTCCTCCTTCCTAGGCTAAACCATCCAGGGCCTTCTATGAGGGAGGCTGTCTGGGTAATTTAGAGAGCAACAGACCTGAAGGCAGAACATGTGGATTCCCATATCACTTAAGCTCGCTTAGTGCTTAGTTTCTCAGTTTCCCAGAAACCTGAACTATTCTTCCTGGTGACAAGGGTCCCAGATCCCTTCCTATCCCAGATGTCCTCTTTTAGTCACACTCCAGTTTCTCAGTGTAGCTCGTCAAATGACATTTCCCTAAGCTGATCACAATATTCCAAATGCAGACAACTACAGAAGTTTATCCTAGTTCCATTCATGTATCCCGCAAATTTTCCAATCTGTTCTTTCTGCTACTACCTATGTAATCATGGGCAAACTGTTTGAAGGCTCAGTCTCCTCATCTGACAAAAAGTGAGATGACGCTCAGGTCCCTTCGGCGACTTCACCCACTTTGCATGACCCACACGGGCACCGAGAAAGGAGAGGAGCAGCACCCTGCGATAAGCCGAAGCCCTGGAAGGCAGCCGTGGGGTCTCTAAAGCTGCCCCTGGACCACAGAGGAAGAAGGAGAGAAAGGCAAGTCTGGGAAAGAAAGAAGGGGGTGATGGCCACACACACTCCTGGCACCTCCCGACCAAGGGGCCAGACTGGGTCAGAAAGGGCCTTCCGACAAAGGCTGCCGGACACACAAAGTTGTGGGCCGCCTGGCCAAGCCACTCTGGAAAACACGAAGAAGGATGTGAGAAAATCCAATCTCATGGAGGGGCATATGTCCCCAATGAGGTCAAGGACAGGAAGTTCCTAGGTACACTGAAAGAGTTCTAGAAGCACTTCTTGTGGTAATAAGCAACAGCAAAAAGGAGGAAATGCAGCCAGGGCCTGCTGCCTGTAATGGACAAACGACAATAGAATACAATCATTTCCTGGGAGGAAAATATATGAAAAAGTGTAAGAGAGAGATAGGAAGGAGGGAAGGGAAGGAAAGGAAGGGGAAGGAAGAAGGAAGAAAGAAGAAAGGAAGGAAAGAAGGGAGGAAGAAGGGAGGCAGACTAATCTATGCAAAAGAGCTTTAAACTAGAAGGGAGTGAAGTGCTTCCTAAGCAGCAGCTGAGCCAGACCAGAACATATGACAGGGGAGGCCAGGCTGTGCCCCTCTTCTCAGAACAGCTTCCCCTCTTCCTGCTCCATCATTTTCTCCATCCTTTCGTTTTCTGAGCACCGCTGAGTAACGAGGTTTTTATTCTCAGCCTATTAACTTTCTTCACAACATCTCCCAACCTTCAGCAGAGCTGCATCATTGTGCCCTCCCCGCCAGTCCAAAACAAAAGCCTCTTTATCACCCCCACTTCTGGCCTCTTCCCGTCTTGCTTCTGAGGAGAGGGTCCTGGCAGCCCTGGTTCGCCCCAGCTCCAGGCTCTTTCCTTCATGTTCAATTTCTTCATTCCCTAGAGTTCCTTTGCCACTGCCTACAAACACGCCTAAGTCTCTCCCCTCAGAACACATAACCCCCCATAGCTTCAGTGTACCCCATCATGGCTCCTGGCTCTGGCCTAAGAGCTCTCCTCCCCCTCCCTCTTCCTTGCCAACATCTTTTGGCTAGTGGTCACCATCTGGCACAGTAACGAGCCCCTGGGAAGGAGGGAGGTCATTCTGGCAGAGCTGCAACACAGGGAAAAGTGGAGGCCATGATTTTTTACAAGGATTTCAGGGTCTCCTTTGAGATTCACTCCAAATTCATCAGCAGATCCATAGCCCAAAGCAGCTGAGTACCAGTCCCAAGGGCATTCGCTCCCTCAGCTTTCACAAGGCAGTCAAGATGCTAAGCCCTGGGGATACAATGAGAAAGGAAAACAATTCCTGTCCTAAAGCTGTGTCCTTCAGCTCTGAGAAGACCACAGGCAAACATAGCCTTGTACAAACAAGCCATGCACTATATCTAGTTACTATATCTATATCTCTATCTGTAACTATATCTATAATTATATGTATTTACAGTTTATCAACTGGAGCTATCTTGAAGGGAAAGCCCTGGTGTTAAAAGTTAGGGGAAAGGGGGCAGCTAGGTGGAGCAGTGGATAGAGCACCAGCCCTAAATTCAGGAGGACCTGAATTCAAATCTGGTCTCAAGACACTTAACACTTCCTAGCTGTGTGACCCTGGGCAAGTCACTTAACCCCAGCCTCAGAGGGAAAAAAAAAAAAAAAAAAAGTTAGGGGAAAGACATCTTACAGAAGGTTAGCATCTCAGCCAGGACCTGAAAGAAGTGGGAAGGCAGGGGGCAGAGAGGAGGGAGAGCATGCTACTATGGGGGGGGGGGGTGGCCAGAGGAAATGACCAATTCTTGTTCAAAGAATGTTTTAGTCTTCATATCTGCCTTCTAGACTTCAATGTATAACACTGACAGCCTCTCAAATGGCCTCAATGTCCCCTCCCAGCTGACTCAGCCAAGAGCCTCACCTTTCCCTCTCTACATGTGCACCTTTTTTAACGAGACCTCTCATTTTCTCTTCTTTTTAAAAAATTTATATTTTTCCCAGTTATAGTTCAAACAATTTTTTAATTGTTTAAATTAAACTTAAAAACTTGTGAGTTCCAGATTCTCTCCCTTATCCCCAGCCCCGACTGAGAACATTCCCTCTTCTTTTCAAGGGGATGCAGTCCCTTCCCACTGCTCCTGTCTGCTGTCCAGAGGCTGCCTGCCTTCCCCCCTCCCCTGCTCTTTCCAAAATCTCCAATGGGCCCAGGCAGAAGCTTGGTGACCTCCTGGCTCATTTGCCTCCCATGGGCTTCCAGCCATAGGCTCCTGCTTTCCCCCTCCCTCCCAGACCATCCCTTCCCCTTCTCATCACTCAATCACAGCACCTCTGGGTACACTCCAGGGCTTCTACTGGCTTTCACATCTCTCCTGGTGCCCTTGGTGGATCCCTCAAGACTATTGTCATAGGGGGGGGGGAGGGACGGCCCTCACCAACACTGCCCCTACTAAGGTCAGTCAATGGCAGGCTCTATGCTAAGGCCCAGGCAAATGAGCCAGCACCAGGGCCTGCCCTCCACACCTTGCATTTTCACCCCCTTTTCACCTCTCTCCCTTAGGCACCACGTTCTGTGGGAAATTTTTCCTGATTCTCTCTCCAAGGCAGAATAGTAGGTGCACATCATTTGTTGAATGAGTTTAAACAGCAAATCATAAGAAACGCTGTTACAAAATCATGTCACCATCCTAAGTACGCGCCTGGCTGTAAGGGTACATGATTTAGACATAAAGGGAAATATCACAAATAAATTAGGGGAGCAAGGAATATTTACCTATCAGATCTACAGATAAGGAAATTAAAGGAAACTTGAGGAACAATGTTTACAATAAGTCTCTCAATAAAGGCCTCATTTCCCAAATTAAGCAGCAATTTATGAAGCAAAAGCCATTCCCTAACTGATGATCAAAGGCTATGAACAAGATAGCTTTCAGAAGAAGAAGTCAAAGCTATCAATAGTCACATGAAAAAAAATGCTATAAATCACCTTAATTCTATCAGATTGAATAACATCACACAAGGAAAAATGATAAGTGCTGAAGAGAACAGAGAAAAATGAGGACACTAATGCATTACTGTTGGAGCTGTGAACATTCTTGAGAACAATTTGCAAGTATATATGCAATACCACTCCTAGGTCTGTATCCCAAAGAGATCAAAGAAAAGAGGAAATGACCCTTATGACAAAAATATTAACAATAACTTTTTTTGTTGTTGTTGTAGCAAAGAAATGGAAACCAAGTTAAAAAAAAAAAAAAAAAACACAAGTCGTTGTAAACACATGATAGAATATTGCTGTGGTATAAAAAATGATGAGAGTTTCAAAAAAAAAAAAAAAAAAAAAAACAACTGAGATTTATATAAATTATGCAAAGTGACGCAGCAGAATATCGTACACAGTAAAAGCAATGTTCTAAGGATGGTGAACTGTGAAAGACTTAGCTACTCTGAACAAAGAAAATGATTCAAGTCACTTCCAAAGGACCTACGATGAAAAAAGCTACCTACTTTGAAAGACAGAACTGATAAAGCTGAGGCCAGATTAAAGAAAAATTTTTTCAGTTTGTTTCTTGCTTTTTATTGTTTTTTTCTTGCAACATGAATAATATAAAATGTTTTTTATAAGTTCACATATATAACATATATTACTTGCCTTCTTTTTTATTTTTAATTTATGAAATAAAATAAGCACTTCAACAATATAGCATAATGAAAAAATGACTAAACAAGAAGCTGCAAATCTATTGTGTACAACTTGCTATTCTTTATAAATATATAATAGTTATCATGTAAATTCCTTTTCTTTTTCTTCCCTCCTTTCCCCCTACTCTAGAGGTCCCTATCACTAGACACAAATGTGTATTTTTTGCAAAATCATTCTACACATACTTTTATTTGTGAGTTCTTTCCCTGGATGCTGATAGCTTCTTCCTTCTCATGTTCTTTGTAATTAACACAGGTATTAATCATAGTCAAAATGACTTACTCAAAGTCATTCTTAAAACAATATTGTTGTTACTGTGTACAAATTCTCTTGTTCTGCTTATTTTGCTCTTCATTATTTCATGCCAGTCTATCCATGTTTTTCTAAGCTTACTGGGCTTATCAGTTCTTATAGCATAGGCACAGAATCAAGATCATATATAACCAGTTCAGCCATTCCCCAATTGATGGGCATCTCTTCACTTTCCAGTTCTTTGCCACCACATTTATATGCTACTATAAATATTTTGGAACATATCAGCTCTTTTTCCCTAGCTTTCCCTTTCAATCATTTTAGCCAATATGATTGGTGTAAAATACCTCAAGATTATTTTAATTTGTATTTTTCTAATCAATAATCAGATTTTGAGCATTTTTTCATGACTATAAATTGGCTTGACTTCTTTATCCAAAAACTGCCTGCTCATTCCCTTTGACCATTTATCACTGGAGGAATGACTAATATTCTTGTAGATCTTTACAAAGTTCTTTATA
This sequence comes from Sminthopsis crassicaudata, assembly GCF_048593235.1. Taxonomy (NCBI): domain Eukaryota; kingdom Metazoa; phylum Chordata; class Mammalia; order Dasyuromorphia; family Dasyuridae; genus Sminthopsis; species Sminthopsis crassicaudata. The sequence goes on along the minus strand of NC_133619.1, from coordinate 27,813,158 downwards.
TAGTTCAGATATAAGCCCTTTATCTGGGAAGCTCTATAAAATTCTCCCCCCCTCAATTTTCTGTTTTTCTTCTGATTATGCCTATATTTATTTGAACAAAGATTTTTAATTTAATGAAATATTCTCTATTTCTTCTTTATTCATAAATTGTTCACCTATCCATAAATTTTTCTTGTCATCTCCCTATATTTAGGTCATGTATCCATTCGATCATTTTGACCTGCTTGCTTTCTCAAAAGGTGGCAGAGAGGCAGGAAGGTGAAAGAATTTGGAACTCAAATTAAAAAAAAAAATTTATATAAACAAATTGAAAGATAGATTAGAGAATATTAGCACTTAGTGACTCGTGATTGTTTTAATTTTATCTCTATCATTCCATGGCCTCGTCCGCTCTACCAGACACACATATTGAACAAAGAGAGGATGTGTCCCCCTTCCGGGAAATACTGCAAGGAAAAAACTCTTTTAAAAATCAAATATTACTGAACTCCTCAAACTCAAAGTAATCCACCTTTTTAAAAGGTCCTAAAGCTCCTCACTTTTCTTTCCACTTATGGAAAAAACTATTGCCAATCACCTTTCACATACAAAGAAATTGATTCTGTAAAAGGAAAGAGAAAAAAAAAAGAAACTCTTGTCCTCAAATGCAGCATTTTAAGGGGCATAAGACAGTTTGCCTATTTAAACAAAAAAGCAATGGGCTTAAAATTAGCTGGAGCCACAGCCCAACAGAGAACATATGGCAAAGAAAAAAATCTTTTATTTGTTAAAGTTTTTCATTTACAAGAAAACAGAAAGCACTACTGAGCACGAATCAACCGTTTCCTTTTTTTTTTTTTTCACAGCATAAAGGAGGGAGCTATTAAAATTATTCTTAGGTAATGCTACGTGTAAATATAAATGCTTTGGTTCACACTGAAACATCCAAAATCATCTAAGCGGTGGAATGCATTTGCTGGGAAAGAGGAGGTTAGGAAGGCCCCTGACACCATCTGCACAGGGTTAGGAGGACAACGTCACACATTAAGTGTATGTGTGTCTCTCCCCCACAGGAGCTCCCTAAGTCTTGGAAACGAAATCATGTCAGGTGATTTTAGATCAACATTTCCCTGAGTAATTGGAAAGCCTGTGTTTACACACACTTCACCATCACTAGATCCCAGTTAGAGTACTAAGGGTTTAATGAGTACCAGAAGGCAGTCTAGGTTCCCTTTCTTTAGAGCTCAGACCCCTTTTCAGGGAGACCAGGGTCTCTTTCAAAACTTGGGATCAACGGTGGAAAGCAATAACAATGAAGTCCAGTTATTGGAATGTTTTAAAAAAAAAGTCAGGAGCCCCGATTTCTACTTCCAGCACCCCTTTCAGCAGCAGCAGCAGGCTTCTGCCTACTACTGGCCTTCCACATTTGTGCTCATTCCTAAGGCTCCCTAAAATGACGCATCTCAATAACATCTTAAACACTAGGAATGTAAGATTGTCCCATCCAGCCTTTATCCAACATGCTTAAGTTCTACATTCTTGACCTTAAAGTACTCCTCCTCCTTCTGCTCCTTCTCTGAAAAAAGAACTCCATGAAAATGATCTAACTTCTCTCCTAAATGAGGAATATTCCCTGAAGCCAGTCTGTCTCCCTGAAGTCAGAAACACAGAAAATGGAAGCTCCTCTCTCGCCATCATTGGCTCGCCATTCCTTCCAAGAAGCGCTTCCATAAGGCAATTTCTGTATCCCCCAGAGAAGGTCCAGAAGGCTCCAGTTTCTTGGGAGACTCAACAGTCTCCTCCCAGATCTAACAATGCCCTGTGTACACCACAGGCTGGAAGAGAGGAGAGAAAGAAACTGGCATTCTTTGTCCCCTACCAAGTCCATTCCAATCCACACAAGCCGACCTCCTGCCTTCCCTCCCCCAATCCAAACAGCCAACTGATCTATCAATCAACAATCAAACCGCAAAGTCCCTCAAAAAGATGCAGGAGCAAGGGGCAAAGGAGAGGATAGGGTGAGAGCTATTTCCCATTCCTGGTATCAAAGCAATTGTTACAATTATCCCTTCCACATTGCAACTTGCCCCATCGTCCCATCGCCCTCCACACATGCTGTATGTCAGCATAAGAAATTATTAATAGGAAATTTGGGGAAATTTTATGCAGGTGACAGACAACAAAAAATAAGTTTAGAAATTTGGAAATGCATAAGACATATGTAGAGCATTGTATAATATCCAGGAAAAAAAAAAAGAGAAGGAAATCCGCAAAACTAGAAGACATCTTCCCTGGTGAAAGGGGGGTTTGGGGGAGAGATAAAAAATTCCCCGTGGTTTTTCCAGGTCATGGGGTGCCAGGTCCCCACCCCAAGGTAAGGAGGAGATCCGTGAATCATCAATCCTGGACAGGCCAGCTGAGCTCTGGGGCTAGCAAAGGAAAAGAGTTTTTGGCACACGCTGGCAATGATGGCAGGGAAGGCCTGGAATTAAAGGGGGGATTGAACCGCCCTGGGAGGATAGGAGAAGTAGAACTGGGCCTTGCCAAGGGCCAGCAGGGGCTTAGTTTTCTCATCTGTGAAATGAGCGGCCTTCCCTCAGTTACTTCTCCAGGCAGGGCGATGGCAGGCCAGCCCCCGAGGGTCACCTTCCATCTGGCCTGAGCTCCCTGGGAGCCCTTACTGGTTCTGGGCCTGTCAGATGAGAAGGCAGAACCCCTGAAGGGCACAGAGCCACTAAGTGCTGGATCCATGTTCACTGATCGATCGGCTCTGCTGTGCAGGAGCTCTGTCAGCAGAGGCAGGAAGCCAGGTCTCCCACTCCCCCAGAGCTTGGAGGGGCTCCTGGTCAGGCAGGGAGGGGCCACGGCCTGCAGAGTCAGAAGCCTACTCTCCAGAAGAGTCAGGCAGGCCTCAAGGGCTCCCCACTCATTCAGGGGTGCCCACATCCAGGATGCACCACGGGGGGGGGGGGTGGCAAGAAGCAGAGATCCCACTGGACAAAACCCCCAACTCTGACTTGGGGGTCCTGAGACCCCCACGGTTAAAAAAAATCAAGATGGGAGAGACAAGCTGGGCCAGTGGGGAGAAGAGAAGTCAGTATGGGGTCATTTAATGACGAAGCTTATTATTTTTTCTCTGCCCCTGACGTTGTTTGTTTTTCCCATCTACTCCTTGGCTGTCACTGTGCCTGCCTAGAGAGGAATCTTTCTCCCTTCTTGTAATTACAGGCTTGGAAAAATCCAATTCAATAAACATCTTATTAAGCATTTCCCTTTTGTCGCTGAGTTAGTTTCTGGAAGAGATACAAAGTTTAGATGAGAACCATGGGGGCTGAGCCCTCACAGAGGGTCTGCTGCGGCTGAGACACACAAGGGAGAATGACAGCGCATGTTGGTGAAACAGACTGAAAACACAGATAGGTTCTGGTGAGGGCTGCCCTGGGAGCCTGGCGAGAACCACTGGGGCCACTGCCCTGGGAGCCTGGCAAGGGGAGCCTGGCGAGGGCCACTGGGACCACTGCCCCGGGAGCCTGGTGAGGGGAGCCTGGCAAAGACTGCTTGGGCTGCTTCCCTGGGAGCCTAGCAAGGGGAACCTGGCGAGAACCGCTGGGGCTGCTTCCCCGGGAGCCTGGTGAGGGCCGCTGGGGCAGCTTCCCCGGGAGCCTGGTGAGGGGAGCCTGGCGAGAACTGCTGGGGCTGCTTCCCTGGGAGCCTGGCGAGAACTGCTGGGGCCACTGCCCTGGGAGCCTGGTGAGGGGAGCCTGGCGAGGACCACTGGGGCCGCTTCCCCAGGTGTTTTGATCGGAGCTGCAGCGGGCAGCTGATTAGAAGCCTTGCTCTGTGCCAGGCGCTGCGCTGAGCCCGGTCTCTGTAACAGCACCAACTCTGCAAACACATGAGGGCCCCAGGCACCGCAGCGGGTCTTGGAGACACAGAGCCAAGCCAGCCCCAGCCTCGAGGAGCTGACACCATTCCCAAGGGGAAGGCGATGAGACACCAACACGTGGAACTTGTAGGGAGGCCCATCCACCAGTGGCATCTTCTCTCCCGAGTCCATTGCGTGGGTCACCATAGCTTTCCAGCCCTAAGATCATGCCCTCCAAAATATGTAAAACGTAATATAGTATAATTTTGAGAGATGGGAGGCAAGTCACAGCTAATCAGAATGGACTGCCAAGGACAGAGAGAGTTCAGCCAAGAGAGTCAAGGATACCAGAAGGTGGTTAACCTAAATACAAGCGGCTGAGATGCCCTCCTGACGTGGAACAGGCCTCAAGGAGCGTAAGGAGGGAAGAAACAAAGGCTGGACATCAGCGGCTTGAAGTCCAAAGAAACTACCCGCACAAAGACGGGAAGTGAGGCCCCGAAGAGGGTCCAAACAAGCCCGTGACAGCCCAGACACATGCCTCTTGCCCACTAATGTCATCTCTAGAGCAATCAGAAAGCAAATGTACCAGCAGACTCGAGTCCTGCCAAGACTTGTAAACTATGAGAAAAATTCTACTTATTTCCTCGCAAGGTCAACTTCAAATACAAACAGTTACTCAACAGTTTCCTAATTTTATCATGCTGGTACATACGGCCAAATCTTCACAATGATCATGGCTCAGTAGAGTTCTGAGAAGTGTCACTCAGAAACCATTTCTGCACACCCCCTGCCTCTTTTACAAGGTAGACGATTTTGTTCCTTATTTAAGCGATGAGCCCTGCCCCACTAAACCAGAGCTCCCCAAGAAAATGCTTCTGTGATGTTAAATCTCTCTTTAGCCAACAGAACTTTTATTCCATTTCTGTGAAATAACAAAATAACGATCCAAGGAAATCCAAGGAAAAGCTCCCAGTGGGGTGGGGGAGAAGCCAATCTCCTACCTAAACACTAGAACAACTAATCAAATTAAGTGTGCGGTTTAAGTTTCTTTATCTAGAGACAGCCCATTTTCACAAAGATCAAATTTAAAGGAACTTGAGGATTCTTCTCATTCTGGGGAAAAGAAGTTACAAAATGATCCTAGCTGTTACCAAAAAATGCTGCTGGAGAGAGGAAGGAGGCTGGCCCATTGATCTCGGGCTCAGAATGAAGAGCAGGAGGAAGGGGCTGGTCATTCTCTTCTGGGAAAGAGGATTTTTTAAAATACGAAAATCAGGCCAAAGGTGCCCTAGTTAGCCAACCTGTTTATTCACCAGCTCCTTCAGTGACTCACTGTAATCCGTAGTCCAACCACCAGCGCCGCTGAGAATATTGCTAATAAAAATGGAGTCCTCCTTAGGTTTGATTTCAGGGCAGGAAGGGGAGAAAAGATCAAGGGAGGCAGTTTTCCTGGGTGGCTCTCTCTCTCAGAGCTGGAGCAGGCTAGGATTCCTGGCTGACCAATTTTTAAATGGGGAAGAAAGCGTTGGTTTCTCATAAAAAACTGAAGTCACAACTAATAATTACTCCCTATCAGAAACTGCACTGTGGGATTCCCTGAGCAAATGAGACCGTCCCCTCCAGGAACTGGATGGCCAGAGAAATATGGGCTCCCAATGCCAATCACACCCCCATCTCCTGGGTTGCTACCTCGGTTTCTTTAAAAAATGGAAAAAAGCCTCCAAGGAAAAAACACGGGGATTGGGGAGCTCCAGCTATTAAATAAAAACTTTAAAATCAGTGCTTCAATCTAGATGAAGGTACACACAGCTGGGGGGCCGCAGCTGAGGTAAACCTCAAAACCCCCTGAACCACCTCAGGAAGAACAGCCCATTAGGACCCCCCCTCCCCACACTGAACCCCTGCTGCACTTCACCTTCTCCGCACACACGTGACTAGTGGGCCCTAAATTACCCCAACTCTAGGCGAGAAATCACAAAGCCAGCGACCCTAACCCGGCCGGGCTCAAGCTGAAGCCAGGGAGAGGTGGCAGGCCGGGCCCTCACCAAACCACTGATCCATGCAGGAATGCGGGCAGGGCACGCTTAAGCCACTTACTTCTGCCCGGACAAGCAGCCAGCTCGGGCTCACAGGTGTGCGTGTGGGGAACCCCGGGCTTCCCGGGGCGCCCAAGCTGGTCTCGCGGCCACGGAGGGCATGGCCTCACAAAGCTGCCACCGAGGAAAACTGTTCCGGAAGCCTCCAGGACGGGGAGAGGAAAAGTCCCCGGAACGAAACACCCTTAACCCAGAACTTGGCCGAGTTCCTTCTCCTGGGCCGGCCTGGGGCAGCGCGACCACGGGAGGAAGCCTGGCCCGGCCAGGAGGCAGGGGAGCTTTGTTCTCACCGGGAGGGTTCTCGTCCCACATTACCGGGAGCCCCTTCCACATGGGGGGTCCCGGAGCTCCCGCGGTCCGGCAGCCCCAGAGGGATGACTTATGCCCGCAGACCTCGGGCAGAGGGCACTTGCGTAACTTGGTTTCCCATTGTTCCTCGGGACCTGGCCCCGCAGCCGGCGCCCTCCTCCAAACTCCTGCCACAGGCCAAGCACAGCCAAGCCTGTTCTTGCCCATGCAAAGCCATATTCTGCAGTCCCGGGACTGAGGGGAGCCCGGAGCCGGCCCAGGGGGCTGATGGTCCCAGCAGTGCTCGGGGAGCCCCGGAGACGGCCCGGGAAGCTTCTCTTTGTCTGCTGGGACTTAGGGACCCACCCTTCAAGGATTCACGGGGCCCACATGGAGGCCCGAGGGGGGCGATGACAAGGAGAAAGCAAAGGCTTAAAAACAGCGTCCCTGAGGGCCTCGCGCCAGCACTGGGGCGTCTGCAGGAAACTGAGGCCGGCTGTCACATGACCTGGGGACGGGGGTCACACAATCCCTGGATACACCTGCTGGCCTCACACCCAGACCCCTTCTCGGGACCACGACTGCCAAAAGTCAGCAAGTTCCTCGAAGAAACAAAGGACGGGACCAGGAGATGGGCAGCGGGGCCTTGGGACTGACTACACTAGTCCAGCAGCTACTGCGCCCTCGGACAGAGCTACGGAGAGAGTGACAAAAGTGATCTCCCGCCTTCCTGAGACCCAGAGCCCCCCCTTAACTCTAGCGCCTTCTGACTCCCATCAGTCCTGCCTGCAGTTGTGGGAGCTCTGCCGGGGTCCCCTCAGACCGTAAGCTCCTGGAGGGCAGGGCCGGTCTCTTCTGTAACAAAGAAGATGTTTACTAAATGTTTAGTAATCCCTAGATTCCAGAAGTGTTCATCCGCCCTGTCCAGACAAAAGTTCCAAGCTCTGAGGGCTCCGGGAGGAAACCAGCCCTGCCTTCCAGCAGCTTCCACTCATCCCGACCTTCCTAGTGCACAGTCAGACCTCATTCATCCTGAGCGGACCTGTCAGGAGGGGGACACAGGGCAAAGGCAGCGCCCGCCCTCGGGGGCTTCCCCTCCCCGGGGGGGGGGGCGCTCCGGGCACAGCCAGACCCGTCCCGAGCCGTAATCCCCACGCCAGGCTCCGGGGGCACGGCGGCACTAGCAGCGCCTGCCCTCCGGGGGCTTCCCCTCCCCGGGGGGCGCTCCCGGCACAGCCAGACCCGTCCCGTGCTACCAACCCCACGCCAGGCTCCAAAGAGTCAAGGACACCGCGGCCGCTGCCCACCGAGCGCTTCCGCTCCCCGGATGCCCGCGCGGGCCCCGCGTTCACTCACCCTTTGTAGTAGGCTTTCACCCGGACCTGGTGCGCGTGGTCCCCGCTGCCGCCGCCGCCCCCGCCGCCTCCGCCCCCGCCGCCGCCGCCCGGGCCCGGGTGGGACATGCTGCTGCTGTCCCGCTGCGTGGGCATCTCCCCGCCGCCCCGCGTCGGAGCGGCCGCGCCGCGGGGACCCTGGCTGAGCAACGCCGCCGCCGCCGCCGCCGCTGCCCCGCCGCTGCCGCAGCCGTGGTTCCGGGCGCTCCCGCCGCCGCCGCCGCCGCCGGCCTCCTTCGCCTCCGCCTCCTCCGCCGTGGCCCCGGCGCTTCGGCGCCTCCCTCCGGCCCGCCTACCGCGCTCCCTCCAAACGTCCACATTCCCAGGCGGGGCGGGGCGGGGCGGGGCCGCCCGAGCCACCATTCCGGCCCCCGCCGAGAAGGGCCTCCTCTGGGCTGGACCACTACCACACGGAGGGGGGATCCACGAGAGAGCCAGACCTCCCCGCCATTCGGGAGAGGCAACCTCGCGGCAGTCCCAGACTGGAGAGACAGTACATCCTTGCATCCACATCCTGTCACACATCCTCCCCCCGAAACCGCGAGAAAGCGGTGGCGGCAGAGCCCAGAGGTAACAAGTTACCTCGTCCGGCTCCGATGGTTCCGTCCAGCTCATCCCGGGAGGAGGTGGGGGTGGGGGCCAAAAGCCGCAGCAATCTGAAGGAATCAAAGCGCCCGCCAGGGTTGGAGTTTCCGAACGGGATTCTGGGACTTGGAGTTCTCTTGTCGAGGGATTCTGGGAATTAGGGTTTTCCGGGGGTTCCACGTGCAGGCTGCGGGAAGTTGCTTTCTTCTCCCTGTCTTCGTGGGGAATGAAGGACTTGGGGCGTCGGGGCTTAATTGACCCAGCTCCAGACCTCGTCCCTCCCCCTTGCCCAAGGCAGACTCAGCCCCACGCAGGCTCGGCCCCACGCAGCCCCTCCCTCGGCCCCAGACTAGAGAAGCTGCTGCATACCAGCGCTCTGGGCTGCGGTTCATTCCTTCGTGGAGGGAGGGGAGCGCCCTGAGTCACCCGAGGAGGGGGAGGGGGCCTGGGCAGCCGCAGCATCCGGTCACCTGCGTGACTTGGCCATCCCCTCTCCGTGCCTCAGTTTCCCCGTTTGTAAAGTGAGGGGCTCGTCCCGGGTGACCTCTTCCAGCTCCGCACAAATATACATTTAGATAAATACTTAAATATCGGCATCTCAGCCTATAGGCAGAAGTGACCCGGATGGGGGTAAGCTCCTTGAGGGCAGGGACTGTTTTTGCCGGTCCTTGTAAACACAGGATACTCGGAGAAGGCACTTAATACAGGCCGGCTGCCTGGTGCGAGCCATCGGCGGGAATTCCAGGCCTGTGACCACGCAGACTGGCAGTGACGAAGGGCGGCGGCATCTCCTCCCGCGGATCGCCCCCTTGGTGTGGCTCATCCTCGCCCACGGGCTCCCAGATCTCTGCGGGTGACTCCCGGACGCCGCCCCCGGCCCCTCCCGGAGTTCCGTCCCACCTCGCCAGCGGCCCTTGGACTTCTGGAATTAGATTGGACGTCCCATAGGCACCGCTCCCGAAGCAACTCCAGTTCTTCCCCCAAGGGACCCTCTCACTCCCTATTCTTGCCAAGGGAACCACCTTTGTCTTCGGTGGCACTTACCACAGTGCCCGGCACTTGGAGGCCCTCAATCAACTTCACTCCAGGGCCCCTCCCCCAAACCACTTTGCAAGTGCCTTATATTTATGTAAATCAGCACATATTATGCATAATAATATAATAATAGCCAACCTATATAAAGTGCTTTAGGGTTTGCAAAGAACTTTACATATATTATCTCATTTGTTTCCTTTATCAAAATGTAAGTTCCTCGAGAGTGGGGACTGTGCCCGGTACATAGTAGATGCTTAATAAACATTATCTAATGAAGGCATGAAACAAATGGAGGGAAAATTTTGTGGAGCTGCACTCGGCCTCAGAAACTGACCTGGAACAATCTGGTTTGAGCGACTAACCCAGGATCACACAGCTAATCGGGTTCAGAGGCAGAATTTGAACTCAGATTCTCCTGCCTGCAGGGCCAGTGCTCAATCTACTGGGCTATCCACCTGCTCCAGCCTTGTGAACTTTCAGTCAGCCATAGCTTTTTTTTTTTTTTATCATCACTAGAGAAAGGAGGGGGACTTCTTTCCCTTTCCAATTTCTTTTTCTTGGAAGGCTGCCTTTGGTACTCATTTTCATTCATGCATGAAGGACAGAGAGGAAGACCAGGCCCAATTGTGAAATATCTACCAAAAAAAAAAAAAAAAAAAATTGGCAAAAGCATTTGGAAGAGAGATTATGGTTTTTTGGCTTGATCCCAGAACCAAGGAACAATGGGTAAAGGTACAAAGAAGTGCCTTTAGTCTTGACGTCAGGAAGAACTTCATAATATGAGAGCTGTCTCCAATTGGCACAAGTGTTTGAAAAGAAAGAAATAAGCACTTATTAAGTGCCCACTATGTGCCAGGCACTGGGCTGAGGGCTTTACAAATAGGATCTCATTTGATCCTCACAACTACCTTAGGAAGTAGGCACTGTTATTATCTCCGTTTTAGAGATTTCTTTTAAATGGAGGTAGACAAAGATTAGTGAATTGTTAAGGAGTCACAACTAACTCTAGTCTTGCTGCTTCCAGACCCATTTTACTGTGCCATCTTTTATAACCATGATGGGGCATATAGGTTGGTCAGGTACACGTATAGTTCAGTAGAAAAGTGCTGCAAATTATTTTATCTGTAGGTCAAAGAACCATTAGGCCTTTGAAGAATGAAATGAGATACTCTTTAGCAGCTCTCTAGAAAGGCGATGTTATCCGAAGACCTTGGGGCTGAAAGAATTAGCTCTTCTCCCACATTTTACAGATAACAAAACCGAGGGAGGCTTAGAGGTGTGTCGGATTCCGGTTGGACTAGACGGCCTTGGAGGCTCCTCCCAAATCTCAGATTCTTCGATCTTGATTCTGAGGTCCCTCAAGTTAAGATTTGAACCCAGCTCTTCTGCCTTTGATCAATACCCTTTCCACCCCTATACATTCAACAAATATAAATTGGGTCTACTCTAGGGCAAAGTGCTGGAATATAAAGAAGGGGAGGGGGAGGAATAGGTCCTTTGGGAGTTTATATTCTCCATATATCTACACCATAATGATCCAAATGACTCAAACTGGCTTCTTTTTAGCAAACAGAGCTGCTTTGACTAATGAAGCAGGCTGGTTTTGAAATTCCTTCTCAGTTAGCTGGCGATTGTCAGTGAAGCTGGTAAAGCTCCCCTTTGTCCGTCTGATCATCCCTCCATCCCCTTCTCTCTGTGGTCAGCAGCTTGCTTGAGGAGACGGAATGAGGTAAAGAACCAGTGGGAAGCAGTCATGGCAGCTTCCCACCAGTCTGCCTCTCCAGCAGAGCTTGAAACTTGTCTAATCCTTTCCTCTTTGCCCAAACCTGTTCTTACCTTTCCTTCAGTTCCCTGAAGGGCTTATGTTACCCATGTGATCACTTTACTGTATTAAATTCAGGAAAAGGAGGAATTTCAGGTACCACTCTCCATCACCACTCACCCGGAAACTATGCCCTCTTTTTCATCAGTGTGGAATTTCCAAGAGTCCGGCTCCACCCTAGTCATGGGATGGAGCAAAGGCAGGTGAGCTGCCTCTGGCTCAAGTCATCACCCATTGATGTCAAGGGTATAATTTAAGGGCAAATATTTATTCCGTGCCTACAGCCAGAGATTTAATGGTACTTGGAGGGGATGGAATTCTGGGGCACAGTTTCCTTTTCCTAGAGTCTTCAGAAAGGTTTGTCCCCGATGAGGAACATAGCAGAATGAGCTGTTTGGAGCAGGAAGAGTTCATCTGTAATCCATGTGCTATAAATGAAATAAGCTCTGGAGTAACTGCCATCCTTAACATTTCCTAATGATGACTGCTACCTGTTCTTCCTGTCATCTTGATCACATTTTTATCCAGCAGTCAGTCAATCCACAGTTACTTAGCAAGTACCTACTGTGTGCCAGACTCTGTACCATATACACATAGAATGAAATAATCCCTCCTTGCATGGAAATTACATTTGGGGTGGGAGGGAAGTAAGAAGGGACAATAAGCTCATTTATAGGTGTATATTTAGCTAATTATATTTATTCACTATATTGACATTTGTCTATAGTATAATATAGTCAAGTTATATTTATTCACTTTTCATTTACACTAGATAAATGTAAAGTAAATAAATTCAGTTAAATAACAAGGCAATTTGGAAGGAGATTACTAATAGTGAGGAGAGAGAAAAAAGCTTCATGGGGAAATCTGAACTGAACTTTGAAGAAAGTCGGGGCTTTGAAGAGATAGGACAGATGAAGTCAGAGAGTATTCCACTCATGGGAGAAAGAATAACCTGAGTGAGGAAAAGAATGAAGGCTACTTTGTCTAGATTATAGGGAGCAGAGAGGAAGAAAGCCCCATGATTCTGCAAAAAGAAGTTGTAAATAGCTTTAAAGGGTGAACAAAGGAGTTTCTAGTTAACTCTAGAAGTGATTAAGGATCTGAGATTAAATCACTTTGGAATTAGTGTGAAAGATGCACTGGAGTCGGGACAGGCCTAAAGAAACAGCACATAGCACTTTACTCTGCAAAGAAGCTTAAAGTTTTATAAACAAATGGTTGTTATAATTAAAATAACATGTTGTAAATTGTAAAATGTTGTAAATTCACTTGGACTGTTGTGAAAACCTCCTAATTAATCTTCCTGCTTCAACAACAACAATAATAAAAGGAATACGAATAACTGGTATTTATTTATAAAACTTTTAGGGGAAGCTATGTTGTGTTGTAGATAAAATGCTAATCCTGGAATCAGGAAAAGTCATCTTCTTGAGTTCAAATCTGACCTCAAATGCTCATGAGCTGTGTGATCCTAGACAAGTCACTTAACCCTATCTTCCTCAGTTTCCTCATCTATAAAATGAGCTAGAGAAGGAAATGGAAAATCACTCCACTATCTCTGCCAATAAAACTCTAAATGGAGTCATGGAAAATCAAACACAATTGAAAAATGACAACAAAATTTACAATATGTAATTTTATTTATAAAAAATAGTCCACAGAATAGGGTCCAGGATAGAGCACTGGGGAAGAGATAGGGATGAAGATCCAGCAGAAGATCCAGGTGGTACAGCAATGGAGCATCAGCCCTGGAATCAGGAGGAGCTGAGTTCAAATCCAGCCTCAGATACTTACTAACCATGTGAGCCCAGGCAATTCACTTAACCCTGATGGTCTCCAAAAAGGAAAAAAAAAAAAAAAAAAAAGACATTAAGAAGGGTGAGACAGGTAGGAGAACCAAGAGAGTGAAACTCCAGAAACTAAGGGAAGTAAGTGGTAGTGAAGGAAGAAAACTGGATAGTTAACAGTGTCAAATAGGTGGAGCAAGGTGAAGGCAGAGAAAAGACCATCCAACTGAGAAATTAAGAGGTAATTGGTCTTTTTGGAAGGAATGGTTTCAATTGAGGTCAGAGGCCAGATTGCTAAGGGTTGAGAAGTGAAAGCAAAAGTTACATATATAGTTTTCAAAGATTTTGGCTAAGAACAGGAAGAAAATGTAGACTGGTAGTTCTTGGGGATGATAAGCTATAATGTCAGTTTTCTAAGGATGTGAAAAATTGAAAAAGAAATTTTTGTAGGTAGCAGGAAAAGAGCTAGGAGCCAGGGAATAGATGGGGATGATTTTAAGGGCAATCTGCTGGGGGTGGGGGGGAAGGGGAAAGAATTCTATCCTTTAAGGCCAAATATGATAAATCAAATCTTCTTCAAATACTCAAAGACATAGACATCTCCACAAAGTTTACTCCCGTTTAGACTAATCATCACCTGCTTCTTTAACCCATCTTGATAAGACATGAGTTTAAGACATTTTTTGCCATCTGCTTGTCCTGACTGGGATGTTTTCCAGTGTATTAATGTTCTTCCTAAACCACTTACTAGTTATGTCATAGCAAAGATTCTTTCTCAGCTGGATTGGGCTCTTTTCAACAATGAGGAGATTTAAGGCCATTCCAACAAACTTGGAATGGAAAGTGCCATCGGCATTCAGAGAAAACTATGGAGACTGAATGTAGATCAAAGTATAGTATTTTCACCTTTTTGTTGTTGCTGTTTGCTTTTTTTTCTTTCTTATGTTTATTTCCCATTTTAATCTGATTTTTCTTGGAAATATATTTAGAATTGCACAAGTTTAACCTTTATCAGATTGCTTGCCATCTTGCTGGAGGGTAGAGGGAGAGAAAAATTTGGAACAAAAGGTTTTGCAAAGGTGAATATTGAAAACTATCTTTGTATATATTTGGAAAAATAAAATACTATTAAAAAATTTTTAAAAATAAAGGACCAAAAAAAATTCTTTCTCAGCAATGATTTGTACTAGGTCGTCACTGAGATCCTTTCGAACTTGAAAATTCTGTGATTCCATAATGCTTGTATTTAACAAGAACTCCAGATAGAGTCTGACCAGAGCAGAGAATAAAGGGACAAGGATCTCCTTTCTGTACACTGGGTTGAACTTCTGCCTTGGGCATTAACATTTAGTCACTTGGCTTCAGGTATCTTATCCGTAAAATAAGGATCATAAAACCTTATTACCTGGTCTGAGATTCTGAGGTTTAGTTAATTAGTACTTAGAGAGGGCTTTGGAAGTATATCATGATATCAGAAAAACAGATAAAGTCCAAGACACAGAGCTCTTTGTTGTGTGTGTGTGTGTGTGTGTGTGTGGTTTTTTTTTTTTTTTTTTCTTTTAAGTTGGGAAATTGCAGTTAGAGAAAGGATTATTGTCAAGAATCCTCTTAGAAGCCCTAACAGCCTTCAAAGCTCAAACACCCATGGGCCCATGGTACAGGGCCCTCCCATTCCTGCCAGGAAGTCTCAACTCTAGGTTTAAATCAAGGAGGTTCTTTTTCTAGAGAAGCTTGACCCCAGAGCGATATGGCTCTTTTCATGATCTCTGGTTTAAATAGAACCAACTCACCCTGGAGAACTGGGGGGAAGTCCCTTATAGGTTAGACTCAGTTCCTGCCTAGGATCTTTTTCCAAAGAAACTAACAGGATTTATTTTAGAGAGATACTGAAAATATACAATGGATTGGGTTTGGACTATTTATTTATTCCCAGAAAAAAAACCAACAACAACAACAAAAAACTAAACCAACCATAAACATGTATTGACATTAAAACTTGCAATAGTAACTCCTTTTGGTTATTGTTTAGACATTTTCAACATGATCATGACCTCTTTGGGGGATTTTCTTGGTCAAAAATAATTTGCCATTCTTCCTCTAGCTCATTTTACAGATGACATGGAGGCAAACAGTTAAGTGACTTGCCCCAGAGTCCTACAGCTAGTAAGTCTCTGAGGTGATATTTGAGCTCCAGTCCTCCTGACTCCAGGCCCAGCATTCTCTTTACTGTGTCACCCAGTTGCCTTGGGTTGATACTTAAAACACTAAAACCTGAAACTGTTGCACTGCTGAATAGAAGTTTCACCTTCACCTCAGCTTTGCACTGTCTCAACAATCCACTCAAGTCTCAAATCTTCTAGAGAGCCAGGATATGGCTTAGACTTATTCTCATGGTGATGGTCATATTCTTCTCCTCCTGCTTCTGAACCTAGGAACTCCTGACCTCTTCAGTTCACATGGCTAGAAGTAACCCTAACAAGATCACTATTTGATCACTCAAAGTTAAAAGTTAAAAAAAAAAAAAATACAAGCAGAAGAGGCAATCTGTTCCTGAGGTCCAATTCTAGACTTGCTTAGACGTTTTCAGTTACAAGATTAGAGATAAATATCTTCTCCCACCTCATTTCCACCTGAGGGAAAAGCTCAAAGAGCCCTGAGGAGCTCAACAGAGGACAAAAGAGAGAAAAAATAGAAACCATCTTTCCTTTTAGACTCTATTGAGTGGGTCATTCTCCTTGCTCAATAACTAATCTTTGATGAAGCCCTATACCATAACAAGGATCAAGGCATCAATAAGCACTTTCTGGGTTATCCCAAAGAAAAAGTCCTTCTGCACTGAACTAAAGCATGTGTCTCCATCAGTGGCCCATGGCTCAGCAGATCAAGGGGTTTTTCCAATTACCCCCATTACACTCAATTCAAGTGCAATGTCCTAAATGAGGCCTTTGCTGATCCCCTGCAGCTTCTTTAATCCATCTTGTCAAATATATGCACATAAAAAGACAGACAAGATAGATCATCCTGGGATGAGTTCCAATGAGGAGTAAGATCAGTAAGTGTCACAGATAGAATAAAATCCTATACTCCCAAAGAGATCAAAGAAAGAAGAAAAGGACCCATACATTCAAAAATATTTATAGCAGCTCTTTTTATAGTATCAAAGAACTGGGAACTAAAGAATCCCTCATCTGTTGGGGAACAGTTAAACATTCTGGAATATGAATGTAATGGAATATTATTATGCCATAAGGAATGATGAAGTGGATGATTTCAGAGAAAATATGAGAAGATCCATATGAACTTATGTAGAGAAAAATGAGTAGAAATGAGAGACCATTTTATACAACAATAACATTATAAAGAAATACAATTTTAAAAGATTTGAAAAATCAGGACAGTACATTGACCCTAAACTGCTTACCTGTTGACTGGAACTAATAGACTCAAGATGCAGGTGCAGAATGAAGAATGGGAGTTGGACATAGGCAGTGTAGAAATTTGTTTTGCTCAATTATATATATTTGCTGAAGGGATTTGATTTTGTTCTTCCTGGAGGGCTGAGAAACCCTGAAAGTAGGAAAAGAACAGAAAGAAAAGGTTTTTGAGGCAAAACAAAACAAAACAAAACAAAACAAAAAACAAAGAAACAAAAACAAAAAAAGAAAGAAAGAAAAGAACAGAAGAAAAGTGTTTTAAGATGTGCAAAAAATATACAAACATATTGAGGCAGACAGGTAATATAGTAGGTAGAGCACTGAGCCTGGAATTAGTTCAAATCTGGTTTCAAACACTAGGTAGCTTTGTGACCTTGAGCACATCATTTAATCTCCGTTTTTCCTCAGCTGTAAAATGGGAATTATAAAAATAAAGGATTCAACAAGGGAATGGGAATTATAAAAATAAAGGATTCAGCAAGGGAGAGATTTAATAAGATAGCACATAGTAAGTGCTATGTAAATGCTTATTCCCTTCCCATATTATCTCAGTTGGTCTTCAGAACAACCTGTTGGGTAAGTGCTGTTATTATAGATTGAAGAACTATGATCAACACTTTGGAAATGAACACATTCCAGAAGACATGATAAAACATGCCAACTGCTTCTAGACAGAGAGAGAATAATGGATTCAGAGAGCATATATACATATATGTACACAAATATGTGTGTATACATGCATAGATACACATACATATCTAAGACATGGTTAATATGGCAATCTGTTTTGCTTGACTTTATATTTGTAATGAGTATTGTTTTTGTTGCCTTCTCAATGCATGGGGGAAATGTGAGATAAATAATTTGCACTTGAAAATAAAATTGCATTTACATTTTAAAAAATATGATAGGGATAAATGCTTATACTTAGATTGGAAAAAAATCGATTTCACAAGTACAAGACTGGAAAAAAAAAGTTTGAAAAATAACTGGAAATTTAGTGGACAGTGATATAGTGGCCGAGGAAGCTAATTCAATCTTATACTATATTAAAACAAACATCATGTCCAGTGCTGGGAAAGTGATATTCCCACTGTCTTCTAATCTGGTCAGACTTCATCTAAAGTATCCTGGCAGTTCTGATCAGTGCTGTTTAGGAAGGAAACTGATAAGCTGGAGAGGATCCAAATTAAGACAACCAGATCAAAGAAAGTCCTTGACTTCAGTTTTATGAGGATTTGGTTGAAAAAATTTAGCCTAGAGGAGAGAAATTGTCACTTTTGACCACTTGGGGCAGAAGTAGGAACATGGGATGCAGGTTGTAAAGAAGCAGATTTAGACAAAGTGTCAGGGAAAAAAAGAAAACCAGCTTTCTTTTCTTTTTTTTTTTAAAGCTTTTTATTTTCAGAACATATGCATAGATAGTTTTCAATATTCACCTTTGCAAAGCCTTGTGTTCCAATTTTTTTCTCTCTCTCTTCCCCCCCCAACCCCTTCCTTTAGGATGACAAGTAATCCAATATATATCAAACATGTTCAGTTCTTCTATAGATAATTCCACAATTACCATGATGCACAAGAAAAATCAGATCAAAAAGGGGGGGGGAATGAGAAAGAAAGCAAAAAGCAAGGAAAACAACAACAAAAAGTGAAAGTACTGTATTGTGATCCACACTCTCTGGATGCAGATGGCTCTCTCCATCGCAAGAATTGACCTGAATCATGTCATTGTTGAAAAGAGCCATGTTCATCAGAATTAATCATCATATAATCTTGTTGTTGTGTATATCTCTTGGGAAACCAGCTTTCTAAAATGAGACCTATTCAGAAGTGAAGTGAGTTTCACGTCATCAAAAGTCTTCAACCCAGGGCCAGATGATCACTGTCAGATGTGCTGCAGAGGAGATATTTTTCAGCTACATTTTGAACTAGAAGGATGTGATTCTATGATTCTTGAATTCCACCGAATATTACTGTACTCCTACTTCCTTTTACAATCTGGCACATATACACATTCATGGCCAGACTAGAGTAAACAAATCATATTGGATAACGAGGACATTTTGAACAGTCTTCATAAAGCACAGAAGTTTAGCTGAAACTCCAACATCTTTGTTTTAATTGATCGATAAGCTTTCCATCCCCCTCAAAGTCAATCACAATTAGAATCTAACCTGTCATTTTGGAGGAAAAAGAAATCAGTTTTAAAGAAGACTTTGACAATTGAGAATGTATGCCCCATTCCATAATGCCTCATTAGCCATCAGCCTTTTGTGCTACACTCTGGTTGTCTCTCTGATCTTTCCAGGATCCGGGGTCATTTCCTCTCTTAGAAGCAGCACTCCCCCACCTAGCAGCTGGCTCCACTCTTACCCTCTCCAGAAGGCTGTCTCATTTCCCCTGCCACCCCCAACAACTTCCTGCTGGACTCAAATATTTTCATAATGAATTTCTGCTGACCTTGAATTAAAGCCATAATCTATTTTTGGCAGCTTAAAACCTAGGAAGGAAAGCAAGCCCTGCTTGGGATATGTGATGGAGGATGATTTCTGCCCATTGAAATCCACACTGAATTTCAAGGGGAAAGGCTTGTCCAAGATAGAAATGTTTGTCTACTTCATAATACCTGACACTGTGCCTCTTGGGCTCAAGATAAGTGACTGATTTTGTACCACTTCCTGTTCCTGAAATAACAATGAACCATTTATAGGAGGCTAACAGTGACTGAATCCATAGAGTGCTGGGTCAGCATTATCATTCTCAAGGTCAGGGGCCTTTTTGTCCAAGTTCACTCACAGAGACACTTAGGACATTGTGGGGAGTCTATAAATATTATATATATATATGTGTTCGACTATTTTAAAACCACAAATCTTCTTGGAATGGTGGGCAGAAAAATGAAAGACAGAGACTACCAGAAGAAATCTTTAAATTGTTTTCTACCTACCTTTCACAATGAGGATTAGAAAAGTTAGTCTATTGAGTTGAGTAGAAATCTCTTTAATCTAAATTTAATCACCAACCAAAGAGTGATCTTCATTCACTTAACTTTGAACCCTGGTTTTAACATTGCCCAATGGCCCTTTTCCCTTCTTCAATATTAATTTTTAAATCATGAGAAAATGAAATATCTGAATGAAATTTTTTTTTGCTGTTGTTAGATAAAGAAAATGTGATCTCAGAACATTGTGGGGGTTTCCTCCCTCACTTTGGTCATGTTCCAAAATGTCAGAAAAAAGGCGGGAGAAAGAAAAGAAGATTTTAAAGGGATTGTAACAACAGAAATAAAAGATTTCATTGTGTTTTACATACTTTATCTCATTTGATCTATTAACTGTTATTGAACTTCACTAAGTACAGTTAAAAAGTTTAGTATAGGGAAGCTAGGTGGCGCAGTGGATAGAGCACCAGTCCTGAATTCTGGAGGACCCGAGTTCAAATCTGGTCTCAGGCACTTAACACTTCCTAGCTGTGTGACCCTGGGCAAGTCACTTAACTCCAGCCTGGCGGGGGGGAAGTTTAGTATTAAGAATCCATCTTACATGTATACATATATTGTATTTAATTTATACTCTAACATATTTAACATGTATTGGACAACCTGCCATCTGGGGGGGAAGGAAGGAGGGGAAAAATTAGAACAAAAGGTTTGGTAATTGTCAATGCTGTAAAATTACCCATGCATATATCTGGTAAATAAAAAACTATTTAAAAAAATAATAATCCATCCAAGAAAAATTAGCTGGATGAAAAAGAGCTGTGATTTGGTTTGCAATATAAAGTTTGATATCCAAGCAAGGATTTTTAATGTCATAGCCCCTTTAGATAGTCTGGTAAAGCCTATGGAGCCATTCTCAGAATGTTTTAATATTAAAAGAAAAGATATGATTTTTTCCCTCACCCAAGTTCACAGATCTCCTGAAATCTATCTCCTTAGGTACAGACTGCAGGGTAAGTTACTGCCCTAGGATTATTTTCTTTAGCAGGTTTTATACATCTTTTAACATTTGGCCAATTCTACTTTTTAAGGCAGCCTTTTCTTTTTTGAATATTTTATTTTTTCCCAATTACACACAAAAACAATTTTTAATATTTAAAAAATGTCTTTGAATTCCAAATTCTTTCTCTTCCTCTACTCCCCGCTCCCTGAGATGCTAAGCAATTTGATTTGATAATACATGTACAATCATGCCAAACATATTTCAGATTAGTCATGTTACAAAGAAAACACAGAAAAGGAAAAAAAAAACATAAAAATAAAGAAAGTGAAAAATAGTATTCTTAGATCTGCATTAAGATTCCATCAGTTCCTTGTCTAAAGGTGGATAGTATCTTTCATCATGAGTTAAGGAGTTATTTTCTTTAATATTTTTATGCCTCTTTTATCAAACTTAATTTTCTTTTCATAATTTTCTTGCATTGCTCTTATTTCTTAATCCAATTTTTCCTCTATTATTTTTTGATTTAAAATCATTTTTTGCTCTTTATTTAGCTCTTTCAGAAATTATTTTTCCTTCTTCAATATTAATTTTTAAATTGTTGAGAAAATGAACTTCTTTCTTTCTTCCTCCATTTCTTTTTCTTTCTTTTTCTCTTTCTTTCTTTCTCTCTCTTTGTTTCTCTTTCTTTCTCCCTTTCTCTTTCTTTTTCTTTCTTTCTCCCTTTCTCCCTTCCTTTCTTTTTCTTTCTTTCTTTCTTTCTTCCTTCCTTCCCTTCCTTCTTTCCCTTTTCTTCCTTACTTTCCTTCCCTCCCTTCCTTCTTCCCTTCCCTCCCTCCCTTCCTTCTTCCCTTCCCTCCCTCCCTTCCTTCCTTCCTTTCCTTCCCTCCCTCCCTTCCTTTCCTTCCCTCCCTCCCTCCCTTCCTTCCTTCTTTTCCTCCCTCCCTTCCTTCCTTCTTTTCCTCCCTCCCTCCCTTCCTTCCTTCTTTTCCTCCCTCCCTTCCTTCCTTCTTTTCCTCCCTCCCTTCCTTCCTTCCTTCCTTCCTTCCTTCCTTCCTTCCTTCCTCCCTCCCTCCCTCCCTCCCTCCCTCCCTCCTTTCTTTCTTTCTTTCTTTCTTTCTTTCTTTCTTTCTTTCTTTCTTTCTTTCTTTCTTTCTTTCTTTCTTTCTTTCTTTCTTTCTTTCTTTCTTTCTTTCTTTCTTTCTTTCTTTCTTTCTTTCTTTCTTTCTTTCCTTCCTTCCTTCTTTCTTTCTTTCTTTCTTTCCTTCTTTCTTTCCTTCTTTCTTTCTTTCTTTCTTTCTTTCTTTCTTTCTTTCTTTCTTTCTTTCTTTCTTTCTTTCTTTCTTTCTTTCTTTCTTTCTTTCCTTTCTTTCTTTCTTTCTTTCTTTCCTTTCTTTCTTTCTTTCTTTCTTTCTTTCTTTCTTTCTTTCTTTCTTTCTTTCTTTCTTTCTTTCTTTCTTTCTTTCTTTCTTTCTTTCTTTCTTTCTTTCTTTCTTTCTTTCTTTCTTTCTTTCTTTCTTTCTTTCTTTCTTTCTTTCTTTCTTTCTTTCTTTCTTTCTTTCTTTCTTTCTTTCTTTCTTTCTTTCTTTCTTTCTTTCTTTCTTTCTTTCCTGTTGTTAAATAAGGGGAAAAAAACACCCATGATTTAATCTGCATTTTTTTTTGAGGTTTTATGACTGTTTTCATATTGTTGTCTTTTTCTGAGTTCATGAATTCATCTTTTCTGTCATCATGGCAGATTTTTATAGTCAATTGTTGTTGTTTACTTGTTTTTGTAACTATTTTTGTATTTCTCAATTTTGGACTTTATATTAAAATTGGGCTTTGTTCCCCTTGAGGTTAGGAATGGATTTTTCAAGCTTCTGTTATCAGAGGTATTTGGGGGAGGAGGGGTTGTAAGTTTTTGGTGCTTCCAAGGAGATGAGTCCAGGTCTGGACTCTGATCTTAATCCAGGAAGAGCCCTTTCCTCCCTTGAAATCACAATTTCTATCTTCCCTGGAACTTCAGTTTGTAACTGTAAATTCCTTAGAATGGTACCCCATTCTTAATAGCATTCAATTTTGAGCTCAGTGCTAGTACAAGGGTCCCCATAACATTTTTCTGATCAATTGTCTGATCCTTTTACTACCTCTTGCCTGAGAGCTCCCAAAACTGCATGTGCCCATTGTTGCCACTGCAACCACAATCCATAGCTGGTGTTATTGCCAGACATGCCTTGGACCAGCCCCCACTCCAATGTCAAAAAACTCTTCTGACTTCCTACATAGTCTTGGGATGAAAAACCGTCTCTTTCTGAGCTTTTGTTAGTTTTACTCTTTCAGAATTCAATTTGAGAAATTATTTTCCAGTTTTTTGGAGGGGAATGTTGAGAGAGCTTGGCTGTAATGCTTCCTCTATTCTGCCATCTTGCTTCCACCATTCCCCTATCCCACCCCATGTATCTATCTAGGACAGACACTGAAGATGGACAATGAAACAGAGATAAAATTGAATTAGTTGGAAAGGAGCAGATTAAAGGACAAAGTGCTTTTAAAGTCCCCACACTTTTCCCTGAAACAAAGATTCCTTTTTCTTAACATCCATATTTTTCTGCTATCTAACTAGGAGTCTCTAAACACCACAGTCTCAGTAAAATTAACTTTTCATGTCATCCAGAGGGTTATAGAGAGGTGCAAAGTGGACATTTGTGAGCTGTATCATTGTAACCACAAAGAATTATGCAAAGAGAGTGCCAGAGATGTCATTGAAAATATCCAAGACCAGAATAGGAAGCATGCTGGTCATTTACCAAGCTCAAACAATAATAATAAACCTGTGAACCGACCTGTAATGAGATATCTAGAACAGAAGTATCAAGTTCAGGATCCCCAGGCTGAACACAGTGCTCCCAATCCTCCAGATTCTTGGACCAAATTTAAATGTAATTGAAAAATATTGGAAAATAAATAAAAATACAATACAACTGGGTAATGTTAACTGGTGGTTTTTTAAGTCAATGTGTGACTGACAGTTCCATAGCATAAAAAGTATGAATGATTTGCAAATTTTGAAGGAAAATCTATATCAATGAACTAAAAACAATAGTAACAATAGTTAACATATTGCATTCAAACATTTCCAAAGTTCTTTACATATATAATAATTATAATAATACATATGCTATTCCTTTTGAACCTCATACCAGTCCTGGTGGGTAGACGCTATTATTATCCCCATTTTTCAGATGAGAAAACTGAAGCAGGCAGAGATTAAGCCATTGGCCCAGGCTCACACAACTAGTAAGTCCTGACAACAATTCCAGATTGCTAATGCACTGTAGCTTTTCTTACCTAAGAGCAAAGCTTCATGGAAGTATCTCTTTTTTACACAAATTCTTCTTTATCATTATCATTTAATAGACTTTCAGGGCAATTAACCAAGTGGATATGCTCATTAATTTGACACTCTCTTTGAATCAACCTGTATTTAGTGAGTGCCTACTGTATATAGATCCAGGATTCTAAATTGTGGGAAAATGGATGGACACAGCCCTTCCTGTCCCATGGGTTACCATCCAGTTGTAGAGGCAAGACAAGATAAGACCTAATCTGATGATAAGTTAAGTAGCACAGATTTAAATAACAGTTCCACGTAACAGAGAAAAAAGCAGAGGAACAGAAGTGCCACTTGAGGCAGAGAAGACAGAATCCAGAGGAAGGAGAGATTGCTTAAAGCTGGGAGTCGTCAGGGGAATTTTCAGAATAGGCTTTTCCTTCTTTCAAGGCAAATCTCTATAAAGTTGCAGGTTGTGCATGTGTTTTTTCCTGATTTCAAACCTAAATTTGCCTCCTTGAAACTTCCACCCACTGGTTCTGGTTTGGTCCTTTTAGCCTAAATAGAACAAGTCCAAGTTCTGTTCACATAGCGATCTTTCCAATACCCAAATGTAGCCACTACGTCCCCTCTGAGGCTTCTTTCTTCCAAGCTAAAAGTGCTTAGTTCCTCCAGTCATGGACCAAGCACCTTTCCTGTCGTGTTTGCCCTTCTGCACATCAGCCAGCTTGCCAATGTCCTCCTTAAAGTGAGATGTTCAGAACTGAACCCAAGACCTCACATGATGTTTGATAGGGGCAACATTACAGGAAGGGCTCTCACCTCTCTGTTTTTGAAAGTTTAGCCCTTCCTAATAAAACTTTAGATTTCACTGGCTTCCTGGGTTGTCACATCACACAATTGCCTCATAGTGAGCTGTCCACTAATATACTCAGATCTTTTTCAGAACCACTACTCTTTAATCATCTCTCCCCCACATTACACCTGTGAAAGTGATTTTGTAGCCAAGTAGAAGTCATTGCAATAATTGGATTTCATCTTGTTAAGAGTTTGCTCAAAGTATATATACACATATACACATCCATGTATTTGTCTGTATCCAAATATATATATATATATGTATCTGTATGGAAATATATTTTATATATACTCATATAGATATTTGTGTTATATAAATAATATCTTTATATATCTATATACATACATACTATATTTATATTTATTTCTATGTCTTTATCCAAACCACTGATTATAAATGTTCAAAAGCATAGATAGAGCCTTGTAGTCTTCCACTTGAGACTTCCTATCAAGTTGATATTGAACCATTAACAACTATTCTTTGAGTTTATTCATCCAACTAGTCTTGAGTGCATTAGATTATTTTATCATCAAATCCACAAGAATAGTATGAAATATATTAATAACTGCTCGAATCTAGGTAATGATAGCTAGAATTTACTTTAAGATTTGCAAAGCTTTACAAATATCTCATCTTACGAAGCAGCTAGATGGTGCAGTGGATAGAGCATTTGGCTTAGAGTCAGGAAGAGCTGAGTTCAAATCTGATTTACTAGTAAAGTGACCTTGGATAAGCTCCTTAATTTCTTTCTACCTCAGCCTCCTCTACAAGCCTCCTAGCTTGTTGTGAAAATCAAATGAGATAATATTTGTAAAATGCTTGGTACATAGGAGGCATTTAATAAATGCTATTCCCTTCTCGTATTCTCTTATTTTATCCTTAAGATGATTCTGGGAGACTTGTTCATTCATCCTTCATTCTCAAAGAGGATCAATGACCATCAGGAGGGAGATGTCTTGATTTGCAAGGGAATTGGATTTAAGTGAGACAGAGCTGTACAAAGTCACCAATCCCTCTCTTTCCTCTAGAGGCATCAGAGTCCAGTGATGATGATGGGGGGAACTCTGAAGCTGTCCTCTGACTTTGGGGGGAATGCTTCAGGGTTCCCCCCATCAATAAGACGTGCATCGACTGGCAATGGGACATCCTGGCCTTTTTAAGGTAAGTTCTTTCCCCTATTCAAGAATTAATTAGATAAGAATTGAGGCAAAAGAGTTTGCTTTAGTGAAAGAATTAATCTGGAAGGGGAAGAGTTTCTGGGAGAGATTGTTTGTTATTATCTCATTTTATAGTTGGGAAAACAGACAGAGATTAGGTGATGTGACACATTCTTGGTGAAGCCATGCAGACTCTTAATAATCACTACTATGCCAACTATCCCTTTAACTATTTTTTGTAGATTTTCTCCAGGAATCAAAGGTAAGTTCTTTGGCTTATTATTTGCAGGCTGTTCTGTTGCCCTTTAAAAAAAATCAGGTCTCCATTTGGCCTTCTTTTCCGACATGGTCCCTCTCCCACTTTCTATGATCTTTCACATATCCCTGACAATCTGGTCTGAAGATGTGATTTATCCAGGCCTGGTGACTTGGAACCCCCAGGGCAGCCAGGTGTTCAGCTTCCTTACTCATCTTGGCCACCACTCCCTATTAGTCATTTTTTATTCAGCACTTCCTTCAAAGGTCATTTATGGAGGGGAAAAAAGGTGAACAGTTCTGTCTTTTTTTCTTTATTTTCACTTGTCACGATCCCTTACTCCCCAGCAAAAGTCTTCGGCTTTCTTTAATCTTTCTTCTTCTCCCAATGTCCCTTAGAAAACAAACCAACAAAGCCATGATGTTGTTCTCAACTTCCTTCTCCAGGCTCAGCTCATTCTGACTTTTGGCATTCCTGATTTTTTTTTTTTTT
Organism: Sminthopsis crassicaudata; assembly: GCF_048593235.1. Taxonomy (NCBI): domain Eukaryota; kingdom Metazoa; phylum Chordata; class Mammalia; order Dasyuromorphia; family Dasyuridae; genus Sminthopsis; species Sminthopsis crassicaudata. The sequence goes on along the minus strand of NC_133619.1, from coordinate 27,786,852 downwards.
TGCTTTTTATTATTTTTTAATAATAATGATAACTTTTTATTTCTCAAAATCCATGCAAAGAATATTTTCAATATTGACCTTTGCAAAACATTGTGTTCCAAATTTTTTCTCTCCCTCTCCACTTTTTCCCTCCCACAAAGAGAGCAAGTAATCCAATTTAGGTTAAATGTGCAATTTTTACTCTTTGACACAAAGTGCCATTACTGGGTCTGTATCCCAAGAAAATCATAAAGGACCCATACGTACAAAAATATTTGTAGCAGCTTTTTTTGTGTAGTAGCAAAGAATTAGAAATTCAGGGGATGCTCATCAGTTAGGGAATGGCTGGATAAGCTGTGGTATATGAAGGTAATGGAATATTATTATTCCATAAAAAATGATGAACAAGATGATTTTAGAAAGACCAGAAAAGATTTATACAAACTGAGGCTGAGGGAAACAAACAGTAGCAGGAACACATTGCACGCAATAATATGCAAGAATATGCAATGATTGGGGCAGCTAGGTGGCGCAGTGGATAGAGCACCAGCCCTGAAGTCAGGAAGACTTGAGTTCAAATTTGACCTCAGACACTTAGCACTTCCTGGCTGTGTGACCCTGGGCAAATCATTTAACTCTAATTGTCTCAGGAAAAAAAAAAAAAAAAAAAAAAAAAAAAAGAATGTGCATTGATCAATTATGAAGAACTTAGTTCTCAATGGTTCAGTGATTCAAAGCAATCCCAACAGATCTTGGGTAGAAAATGATATCTGCTTTCAGAGAGAGAACTATGGAGACTGAATGTAAATCAACCCATCTACGTTTATTTCTTTTTTCTGTTTTTTTTTTTCCCTTTCCCATGGTTTTTCCCTTTTTTTCTGATTTTTTTCTTTTCTAATGTGATTCATAAAGCAATGTGTATTAAAATTTAAAAATTGTGCAATTGTTATAAACATATTTCCACATGTATCATGCTATGTAAGAAAAATCATCTCAAAAGGGTAAAAATGAGAAAAAACAAACAAAACTAAAAAGATGAAAATACTATACTGTGATCCACATTGTCTTTGTAGTCCTCTCTCTGGATGCGGATTGCTCTTTCCATCACATGTCTATAGGAATTGCTTTGAACCACCTTGTTGTTGAAAGAGCCAAGTCCATCATGGTTGATCACTGATGGTATTTTTATAGGATTGACCATGCTCTTATAGTCTTCTGCTGTTACCTGGACTTGATTCAATTTTCTATACATTCTGGAATAATAATAGCTTTATATGATAATAATAATGCTTTACTGTTTGCTAAGCACTTTAAAAATATTATTATTTGATCCTTATAACAACCTTGTGAAGTGGTTATTATTATTATCCTCATTTTATCAATGAGGATACTAAGGCAGAAAGTGAATAAATGATTTTCCTAGGGTCAAACAGGTAGTAACATCTAAAGCTATAATTGAACTTAAGTTTTCTGACCTGGAAATCCAGTGGTTCATCCATTGTGTCCCTGTGTGTATCACATGGCTCTCTTCAGAAAAATCCCCCTCTTTTTTTTCCCTGAGGCTGGGGTTAAGTGACTTGCCCAGGGTCACACAGCTAGGAAGTGTTAAGTGTCTGAGGCCAGATTTGAAGTCGGGTCCTCCTGAATTCAGGGCTGGTGCTCTATCCACTGCACTACCTAGCTGCCCCTCCTCCTTTTTTTCTCATTGGATTTGTTTCCTTTCTGGGTCTATCTAGATTTCATTGTTGAGAACCTCCCGTTGTTCCTGGTGTAAATCCCCCTGCTTCTTTTCCTCAGCCTTTGAAATCTACTTTCCCCAAATCTAGAGGGCATGTCGGATTACACCAAGATTTCCTCTCCTGCCACAAATTCTTCAGAGGTAAACAAGGTCACTGTCCCTCAAGATTCCCATCATTTCTACCCAAGCAATCAAGCCTTCCAAAGTACTTTTAAGAGCACCAGTGAGATTAACCAAAATGGACTTGGGAAAGTTTCATGTAGGAAGTGGGACTTGGCTATGCTTATACAATGAAGATGGGGATTCCTCAAGGTGGAAGTGAGAAGGGGCCTTTGACAAGGGAGATTTCCATGTCTAAGGCAATAGTGGGAAATATAGTGTAAAAAACCTTTTAAAGAAAAAAAAAAAACACTGTTTTTGACTTAAGAGTTTATAGATCTGGAACATGGGTTCTTCCCTTGGGGTGTCTGAACTTTAAAAAAAAAATTGATAACTGTATTTCACTGCAATTGGTTTTCTTTGTGCTCATATATTTTATTTTATGCATTTAAAAGCATTATTCTGCAGAGGGGTTAATAGGCTTCATCAAACTACCAAAGGGGCCTAAAAAAAGCTAAGGATCCTTGATCTAACATTGGACACCTCCAATGTCATCCAGACCCAACCCCCTCAATTGAGGCCCATCGAGGTAAAGGGACTTCCCAAATCACACAAATGAATAAACATCAGGATTTCCAGACCCAGGTCTTCTACCTCTAGACTTGGTGCTTATTGACTCTGTCATTTTCCAGAGAACTGGGATTTTCTGCTTTTTCTATGGGAAACAAATTACTAAAAATATTTATAATTGATGATATAGTTGATGATTTTTGTGTTCCTGGATTGCAAGCTCCTTGAGGCCAGTGGTTGTATCTTCTACTTGACCTACATTCAGATGGCTATGTCGAATACTCCCCTCTAACCCAAGAATTGGTGCAACCAGCTTTGAAATAATTAGGAATTGAGAGCCAGTATCACCTGCACCAAACAGGAGCATCTTGAGGATCTTGCCAACCAGGTGACCTTCTCTGGTGGAGCTCCTCTATCACTGTGGAGAACACCCAACTTTATATGGCCCTTGCTGTTCACATACAGAGAGTTGTGAAACTAGGTATCTCTCTTAAGTCTTTGAAGGCTTCTTAAGTGATGCTGATTTATGAGGGAGCTCCTTGGAAGAGAGCTTTCAAGGTGGAGTTTTTCTTCCCTGAAGCTTTTTTCATAATCCACAACAGTAAGCACAGGGATATCCTGTATCCTCTAGAACTGAAATAGTGCAAGGCATTCTGAAGTGTGGCCTGCCTACCGGCACATGAAAGACCTAATGTGCTGGCAATAATGATATGGACAAATGGTACAGCCTATTCATTGTACCTGACACAAATGGAACAAATGCATGCTCAAGATCCAGGTTTCAACAAGAGAAAAAAAGTGAGTTTAGATTGCTTTCAGGCGAGTACAAATGGGCCCCAAACTTCTCTGAGGAACAAAAGCCCATCTTTTATTACCCATATTTTATGGATGTTATCATTTGCTTTTGTTGGTCACTCAAGCATTTGAGTGCTTTCTGTGGGTCAGGCAATGGACTAAGTTCTAGTCACAGACACCAAGGCAAAGAATGTTTCCTGTTTTCAAGAAGTATACGGATTAATCATGGAGAATGTGAGTAACTCAGATGTTTATGGAGTAGATGTAATCTGAAAGGGAGACATTATCAGTGGGTAGTACTGAGAAAGGCTTCTGCAGAAAATTAAATCAAGCATTTCAAAATGCTAAGCTCAGGAATAGAAGTAAAGGAAGGAAACACGGGAAAATCTGCCCTCGAGGAGCTTACATTTTAATTGGGGAAGACCGTACAAAAGTACTCCTTGCAAGATCATTTTAAAAAATAGTCTGAGAGACAGGAATTCAGTCTGGAGAAGATCGAAAGTAATGTCCCCCTTAAAAATGAAACTTCTGGGAAGAATCTGCCAATCAGAAAGAAAAGGGGCAGAGGCGTCTTCAATGTGTAAAGTCCAAGGGCAGAGTGAATTTCTAGAGCAGTGGTCCTCAAACTTTTAAAATAAGGGGCCAGTTCACTGTCCCTCAAACTGTTGGAGGCCGGACTATAGTTAAAAAAAAAAAAAAACACCTCACTCTGTCTCCGCCCCTCAGCCCATTTGCCATCACCCGGGGGGCCCCATCAACGTCCTCAGCTGGTACATCTGACCCCGGGCGGTAGTTTGAGAACCCCTGCAGAGTGAAGAAGTTTCTGGGATGTTGTTGTTGTCTGTCCCTTGTTCTTGAGAAGGACGCGGACATCAGGAAGGTGAGACGGTGACATGTAAGTGAACTGGATTGACGTGATGGAGGGCTGTGCAAAGTCACCAGCCTCATTCTCTCCTCCAGAGCCATGTCAGTCCACTCTGGGATGTTGTAGAAAAAGAAGGGAGAAATGAAGGATTTCATTCTGGGATTTAAGCTATTTTCATTTGTTTGTTTGTTTGTTTGTTTACTTGTTTAGTGTGCATGAGGCAGTTGGAATTGATTGTCTCGCCCAGGGTCCTACAGATAGTGTAACTGTTTGGGGTCCATTCAAACTCAGGGGCTCCTGAATCCGGGGCCGGGCGAGCCACTGCACCACCTCGCTGCCCCTCAGCCAGATCCTGAAGCTGGACAAGGAGATTGTGTCCGAGTGAGGGGCAGGGCCCTCTGGCTCTGGGTGTAAATCCGAGGTAGGGCCGTGGAACCTGGCAAAGGGAAAACGGTCTCGGGTTTGAGACAGAATACAACCGTCTCTGGACAAATGAAATGAATATAATACGGAGAGCAGGCGGAAGCGTTCAAGATGCAACTTGGGAAGAAAGACGAGCTTAGGAGAAGATGTTTGGAACACGTCACCAGGGAAATAGATCGGTGAAACCGACCACGGTCTGCCCAGCGGCAGCCTCGCGGGAGGGTAGGGGACCTTTTTCACGCTATCCCTCGTGTTCCCCCCAGATCAGTGGCCCGTGGCTAGTGGGCCAGTGTTCCGGAGCCCGTTGACCACAGGGCAATTTAATGAGGCAGCTGGGGCAGGAAGGTCCCCTCTCCGTGGCTCATCAGCGACTGCCTCCTGACTTTGGTTTCTATCCCCCTGGAGGAACCTTGATCTAAACACCTGACAAGTCACCGAACCGCTTTGCCAATTTCCACATCTGACAAATGAGAAGAAGGAAACGGCACAATTGTTGTTCAGTTGTGTGGACTCTTCATGGCCCCGGTTGGGATTCTCTTGGTAAAGTTACCGGGGCGGTTTGGCTTTTACTTCTGCAGCTCATTTGGCAGATGAGGGCACTGAGACAAACGGGGGGGAGGGTAACTCGGCCAGGTCACACACCCGAGATAGGATTTGAACTCGGGAACGCGAGTTCTGCCAGGAGCCAGCAAGCAGTGCACTATGGCTCCACCTAGTGCCTAGGGGGAGTGTTCTCAGCGGCTAAGGCGCCAGCCCGCGCGGCACTTGAATCCTGTTCCTTTGGGCTCCGAGGCCCTCGGCGCGCCAGCCTCTATCTCCCTCCTCGCTCCCCGCCCGCGGAGCTGAGGGGACGTCGGGGGCGGGACTCGAGAGGAAGAGGAGAGGACGGAGCCCGGGGGCACGAGAAACTCGGGGAGGGAGCTGGGCTGCGGCCGAGGGTAAGGCGGGGGAGCGCTAGTCGAATCGCCCCACGTGACCTCGGCCCCGCCCCACGTGACCCCCGCTCCCGCCCCGCGCCCTCGGCGCGCATGTGCAGGCCGCGTCAGTGATGGAGGAGAGAAGATGGCGGAAGCGGAGTGAGTGACTGGCTGGGAACGGTGGCCGCGGCCCGAGGGGCGTGGGTGGGAGTAGGGCCGGGACAGGGACGCGCGCGGTCCGGCAGACTGGCGGGGGCGCGCTCTACTAGGGGCTCCCAGTCCGAGGCCTCCTTGGCACGGCCTGGTGGGGACTTCGGGCCGGGCCTCGGGAGGCGCTGGGGCCGGGCAGGGGCGGGACGGCGGGGGAGGACACGCCCTGCCCACGGCGGGCCGCGATCACGCGTGGTCGGGCGTGCATCCTGCTCGGGTGCAGGGGGCTGCGTGCTCCCTGCTCTGTTTCGGTTTCCCCAACCCCTTAGAGGGTCGGGGCGGGCAGAATACCAGACCCCCGTCAGGGCTGAGCCTGTGGCCCCCGTGGGTGGCGTGCGTGGGGGCCCTTACTGCTGGCCGGGGCAGACCTCTTAGTGTCCCGTGGGCACCGTTACCAAGGAAACCCGCGAGCCAGAAATAATTTGCATGGTTTTTTAAAATCAAGTGGGGACCGCCCACGGGAGACGCACCCCACGCGGGTCTGACCCCCTTCTGTGTACGGGCTACCGAACGGAAGTGCTGCTGGGCCCTGCCTTCCAAGAGCTCAGCTTCCCCAGGGGTCGTGCAATAAACTCTTGTGGGTTCTTGTGGGCTGGGGGAGGCGACTAGAGGACTTCTCGGTCAGCCTTTATCTATCTATCTATCTATCTATCTATCTATCTATCTATCTATCTATCTATCTATCTATCTATCTATTCATGGCTGGGCTGGGGTTAAGTGACTTGCCCAGAGTCACACAGCTAGGAAGTGTTAATTTCTGAGATCACATTTGAACTCGGGTCCTCCTGAATTCAGGGCTGGTGCTCTATCCACTGCGCCACCTAGCTGCCCCTCCGTCAGCACTTATTAAGCGCCGACGGTGGTCTGGGCACTGCGTTGTTTGTGCATGGCTGGAGCCTGGACGGGGTTCGTGCTGACTGTCACGGATGGGGCCCTCCTCCCCGGGGCTTTGACTCTTTGGGGGAGAGGAGGGGCCTGGCTCAACCAAGAGGCTACACCGGGGCCAGGGTACATACGGTGCCTTGGAGGTTCTGGGGGGTGTCTATGGCTGAGACATTTCACCCGTGACCATTCCTTACGGAAGGACTTTAAGATACTTTATCTTTAATGAAAGGTGCAGGAAGAATGTAGAATACATTTAATAAATTCATATGTAAGATTACTAAAAAAAAAAATCATCAGCCTATATGGAATTTTCTATTATCAAATAAACTTTTTTTTTCCTCATTTAGTACTTTTTAAATTTGAGCATGTCATGCATAAGTTTTCATATTGTAATTATTTTATAGAACTCTGATAATAAAATGTGAGATTTGTACCTTAAAGGGAAGCAAACATATGAATAGTTTTTAAAGGTTGTTAAGATCATCATGCTCCATTCTTTTCTGTGAAATTGTAGCAGAATCCTTCTTAACCAGTGCTATTGATGTGTAGTGATTCAGATTTCATTTCCAAATCACAAAGAAAGCTGCCGAGGGAATCGGAATCTTCCATGGATGATTCATCTCCGGTTGGATTTCTAAAGTGGGGCTTCTCTAGAAATTAATAGCTGGGATTGTACAAAATTCTAGCAACTTGGAAACCCTTGAAAGTTGATCTGGAATAAAATGGAGTGATTTATATTATTGGGATCTGATTCTGTAGTTATCAATATCTTGACTTCAAACAAATGGAAAAAATGAAAAAGAATCTATAAGAAGGTCTATAAGAGGAAGGTCTATAAGGTCTATAAAAGGAAGATTCAATAAATGATACTATTTACAAGATTAGACCATGCTAATTCTTCAAGCAAAGCCTTTGGAAAAAAAAACAAAAAAAAACTAAGGGATTTAAGCCAGTTATTGTTTCTCTACAGCTTCCCCAAATCTGCTCTATGTTATTGTTTTAGTTACAATATAATTAAATTCTATTATATACAGTAAGGCTAACTTGAAATAGTTGAGAAGTAGGTAAATGTAAATTAATACAAGGTATGGGCACATTGTTGCTTAGAATTACTGCTCTATTTTGAGGGAGGTGTAGTCTAGGACATGCAACTGGAACCAGCAAAGAACTGTGTAAGAAGTCCTGTGAGAACGTAATGAATTGATCACAATAGTTTTTATTTGGGATGAACAGATCTGTTCTATTTAAATGAAGGCTACTAAATAGCGACATTAAGGGTCCTCTTTGCTGCCATCGGTGACTACTGGAAGAAGTGACCTTGTTGATCTCCTTTTTCTTCATTTGTTTAATGTGAGAATTGATTAGAGTGGTATTGTCAACGTCAGAAGTGGGAAGCTCACATAAAGATTCCTTTGGACCACATGCACCTATTGACATGGTTTTTTTGGTTTGTTTTTTAATTTATATACTTCCTAGTTCTATTTTAATCCACTTTGGGCTGTACTCCAGAATGTTGCAGCTGGGTTTAATACCTCTGGATTAGATGATCTCAGTCTTTTTTATCTCCAAAAATTATGTGATTTTTAGGAAGGGTCTTAAGGCTCTCTTCCTGTAATCTCTTTTCTAGATATCAGTTTGTTTTAAAAGCAAAAACAAAAAAAGCCCAATCTTTATTGCCAGTGCCAAGATGAATGTGACATTCTTTTGAGTTACTACAAATTCTGAATTGTTGAAGTATGACTGCAGGTAGGTCATATTGGTGGATTCTTCTGTCCCCCTTGGGCCTTGCTAAATTCATAAAGCATGTGTCATTTGTCTGGAGTAATTCGATTTTAAAGCACTTGGATGGTATAAGGCACTGGCCTAACATCTATTCTTTGTGTTCTTTGCTAGATTTAAGGAGCATCATACAAGTATGGATAATGAAGCAAACCCGGGAACGTCGTCCGTGTCTACAGCTCCTAGCAGTACAGCCACCACTACGATCAGCACTTCCTCCTCGAGGACACCACAACCACAGATCTCTGTTTATAGCGGCTCTGACCGACACGCTGTTCAGGTATGCCAGAAACAGTGAGGACGAGGAGACAGAGCTGTCGTTTGCTTCTGAGGAGGGTCAGGAGCAGGGAAGGCAAGGGATACTTCCCTCTTTCCAGAATTCTCCCCTCCTCACAGTAGGTCTAAGTAAGGCCATCACTGTCTTGCAGCAGTTAAGTATAGATAAAGCTTTCACTTATCCTGAGACTCGTGATACCTACTAACGTGTAGCTTGTAGTGTCTGGAAAAGTTAGGGTGCTCTCAGTCATTGCTACCTCATCTTAGGGGCACAAATTTAGTCCTGGAAGGTGAGAAGCTCACATTTTCGCAGCAGCTTTGGGGAATTCTCTTTGGACTTAACTAACTTCTTTCTAAATTTACGAAAAAACTTTGAAAAAAACTCTAGCTTTTGAGAATAATCTTTTTTAGTCCTGAATAAGATATTCTAGGATTTTTTTTAGTGAGATTTCATAATCTCTAGGGAAATTCCTCGAGTTTTGACTGAATAAAGATTTTTTTCTTCTCTGACTCAACACTCTCCTTTCCTTCATTTAATTTCCTTAATTGCATTATGTTTTGGAATCAACTCATTTCCCTGAAGAAAGAGATAGTCTCTGCTTAAGAGTGGATTCTTGGTATGGTGGTATACTTAAACTGTTCTCTGATTTAGTATCACAGATTCTAAAGCTACATTATGGTGCCCTGAAAGCCAAGCTATATGTAAATAGCTTTGGGGAGTAGGTACTTAAAGCCTTGATCTTAAAATTAGCCAAGTTCTTCAGAAAAACTATCCATATGTTTAAGCAGAGTCTGGTATGTGACATGTTGATTTACTAGTTTGTTCTAGGGAACACAATTTCCTTAAAGTTTTCATTTGACTATAAGAAAGTACCATGTTAGATGAATTACTGTTAAAAGGGCTCTTAGTATAGGAGGAACAATATTATAAATGAATAAATAACTACATAAAGCAAAGCGGATTTTTTTTGTTTTTGTTTTTTTGTTTTTTGGACTCCATGGTGGTTTCAGTCACCCTAAGAAAACTTTTTTTTTTTTTTTTTTTTTTTTTTTTTTTGCTTTGTGGAGAAATGGGAGTAGGCATCCATCTCTTTCTTAACTTTGAGGTTTTTGGCTTCACAGGTTGGGACATTTTTGTCTGGACCTTGACCTTCCTTAATTTCTTTTGCCACCACAGGGATGTTTTTTCATTTTTTTTTTTTTGTTTGTTTGCTAATTTTTGTGCTGTTGCCTTGCTATGGCTTAAGGATTCATTAGGATACTTGATGAATTTGGCTTATGGCAACTGTGAATATCAGAAGCCATTAAGACTTAGGCTATTTCCTATTTTGAGCTGAAAAGTGGGGATTTTCTTTATTACTCTTTTCGTGTGTGGCCTGTGACATTGATCCATTTGTTATATGAAGTTCTCAGATTTTTTTTTTCATTACCAAAAGATCGATATGTAAAGGAATGAATTAAATGTTCATAGTCTTGAATAAAGTAATTTCTAAATATTTCCTTTCAGTCAGTCTACCATCTTTAATACACACATACCTTCGCATGGCATGCATGTGCGCGCGCACACACACACACACACACACACACACACACAATCAATCAGTTTTGGTGAAAATTAATATTTTTTTTGCAAATAGTATTTTATTTTTTCCAATTACATGTAAAAATAGTTTTCAAAATGATTTTTTTTTATATTATAAATTCTTAATGATTTTCTTTTTTTATTTTTAAATTTATTTATTTATTCATATTCTTCTGTAGTCACATTTGAAACATTTTTTTTTTTATATTTGGTTTTAAGATTTTTGAGTTCTACATTCTCTCTTAGCTCCATACATAATTAAGAAACCATATGTAAAGTTATGCAAAACCTTCCTATAAAAGTCAAGTTGTGAAAAAAAACCATAGATCTCCCACCCTAATGAAAATTAAAACCCTCAAGAAAAAATAAGTTGAAAAGAAAGAGAAAGATAGAGGAAGAAAAAGAGGATGCTTCACTCTATTTGGCCACAATCAGTTCCTTTTCTGGATATTGATAGGATTTTTTTTATCATAAGTCCTTAAAAATAATTGTGGATGATTGTACTACTGAGAATAGCAAAGTCAGTTACAGTTGGTCATCCCAGAACATTGCTATTACTTTTTATACAGTATGTTTCACTTTCATGGAGGACTGTTCAGGGTTTTTCCCCAAAATTCATTTTTTAAAGATTTGAGATCTCCAATTTTTCTTCCTTCCTCCCTATTCTTCCTCTTTTAAGATGGTAAGCAATCTAATATAGGCTATACATACACAATCATGTAAACTTATTTCCTCGTCATGTTGTGAAAGTAACAACAAAAAGACATAAAAAAGTGAAAATAATATGTTTCTATCTGCATTTGGGGTCCATAATTCTTTGGATGTGGATGGCATTTTCCATCATGAATATTTTAAAATTATTTGATTATTTTATTGCTGAGTAGAACTAAGTCTTAATTTTTTTGGAAATCCTTCCTAGTTTAATTTCTTTTGCCACCACAGGGATGTTTTTTCATTTGTTTTTTGAGTTTGCTAACTTTTGTGCTGTTGCCTTGCTATGGCTTAAGGATTCATTAGGATACGTGAGGAGTTTGGCATATGGCACTTGTGAATATCAGAAGCCATTAAGACTCAGGCTATTTCCTATTTTGAGCTGAAAAGTGGGCATTTTCTTTATTCCTCTGCTCGTCATTTCCCAATTGATGGGTATCCTCTCAATTTCCAATTCTTTGCCACCAGAAAAGAGTTGCTATAAATATTTTTGTATAGAGGTCCTTTTTTATAATCTCTTTGAGATACAGACCTAGTGATATTTCTGGATCAAAGGGTAAGCAAAGTTTGGTTGCCCTTTGGACATAGTTCCAGTTGATCTCCAGAATGATTGGATCAGTTCACAATTCTACCAACAGTGCATTAGTGTCCCGATTTTCCCATATCTTCTCCAAACTTATTTTCCTTTTCTGTCATTTTAACTAATCTGATAGGTTTCAGGTAGTACCTCAGAGTTGTTTATGGTATCTTGGTGTAATATTTTGCTTTAAATTGCAGTAGCTGCAACAAAGGGGAGGTTTGAGAAACATCCTGTTTTTAACAATGATAAATGCATATTCTGAGTAAACGTTAAATTGTAGAAATTAGTGAACCCTGTTAAGCATAAGGAGAACTTAGGAAGTAATCTATCACAGTGAGCTTCATCTGAGTACTGAAAATTTACTGGAGGACTGCAAGCCAAACAGCCAAGATGAATTTCTTGACCTTTTATGTATTAGTTTGAAGCCTTTCTTTTGTAATTTGACTTTTCTCCCATTGCTCCCCAATTGCCAGGTCATTCAGCAGGCTTTGCACCGCCCCCCTAGCTCAGCAGCTCAGTACCTCCAGCAGATGTATGCGGCCCAGCAGCAGCACCTAATGCTGCACACAGCAGCTTTGCAGCAGCAGCACCTGAGCAGCTCCCAGCTCCAGAGCTTGGCGGCCGTGCAGGTGAGGTGGACGTTAACGGAGAGCATGCAGGACTCCACAGGAATACTTGGATATTAGGATTTCAAGGTTTTCAAGTATCATGTGACTCTCCTAACAGAATTTATTGATAGCAAATCATGTGAAAATTTACAAATAGGATGGACCTATTGTGTGTGTGTGTGTGTGTGTGTGTGTGTGTGTGTGTGTGTGTACCAAAGGGTTATATAGCAGAGCTTGGACTTTTTCAGGGAATAGTTTAGGGTTATATAAGCTGTGTTTGCAGTTTCAAGAACATAATTTGTCATTTAAATATTTTTGACAAATGTTTCCATTATTATTAGACTAGAACCTATTGATTTGTTGCAATAAAAATCATTTAACATGTAACTCTAAACCATCTTAGTAGGTGCGTGTAAAAGATCTCAGTTCCTGTAATATTTGAAAATGTATCTGTTTCACATATCAACAGATTCCCAGTTGCTGCTGCTTCTTGCTAAAGTTTTTTTAAAATCACAAAATATCCTGGCATAAATGAGGAAACTGAAACCTTGGGTAGTCAGTACAGCTCTAATTTCTCTATCAGTGACATAGTAATTGAATCATGTTTGTTTGGGCTTTGAACTGACAGCAGGGAAGTGGTGATCAGTCCTGTAGGGCCTGGGAAGTGTAGTTGAGAGAAAACACTGCTCCTTCTGTCTTCTAATTTGTTGTGCTAGAAGCTTGTTCCATGTGGTCCTTAGAGAGAATTCATGGCATCTTAGACATTTTTACTCACTGTGCTTCATAAACTCACTGCCAATAAGGGTTTATAAGAAACATATTACTTGTTCTTTTAGGCAAGTCTGTCCAGTGGGAGACCATCTACATCCCCTACAGGGAGTGTCACACAACAGTCAAGCATGTCCCAGACATCTGTAAGTGTCCTTAATTGTTTCCTGGCATTAAATATTTTAATTATTAAGTTTTCTAAAAATAAAATATTTTTTTAACCCTTAAAGAGTTTAGTGAAAGCTCTTTGAGGAATAGATACATAATAGTAATTTTTAGAAGGAATAACACCTGTCAGAAATTGATAACTAATATTTTCTGAGACCTCAGTCTCAGAACTGGTGTTAGCTTTTTTTGGATTTTTTTCTATAGGTGATTATTTCTCATGTGACACAAAAATCTGCATTTTTGAACTAGTACCCTTTTTTGCTGATTACTTCTTGATTCTAAGTGTTTAAACTAATTAGTATTTATGGAAAGCTCACTATATACAAAGCAATGTATTAAACAGTTACACCCTGCTACTGTTTATTAACTATATCTCATTATGTATAAGTAAATATATATCTAATTTTGCACAATTAATATTTTTAAAGTATACTTTTCATTTTTTAGCCTAGTTAAATAATATGACCAACCTTGTAAATATCTTCTTTTATACTATATTACTATACTTATACTATATATATACTAATATGTTATACTTCTTATATATATGCTATACTTATATACTATGCTTGAAAAACCTATATTTCATTCTGCAAATATATGATTATGTAATTGTAAGTTAAGAAAATATCAATAAACAATAAGCATTCATAGTAAAGAAAACTATTTTATTTTACTATTTAAATATATAATTTTAAAAGATAGTAGATAAAATTGATTAGATAAAAAATTCTAGAGCTAGATTTTTTTTTTGAGATTGATTTAAATAGATTACAATAATAATAATTATGTAAGGATATGCCCTAAATTGATTAAACATTCTGTTTCACCAAATGCTGAACCAATACGGCCATTAGTCTTATATTTTCTGAGCTGAAAATTCCATGTATTAAAATGCTACTTTAAATTTTTTTTTTTTAGAATAGCAGGATATTTGCAATTGTCCCAAAATTTTTACATTATGGTATGAAAAAATTTGTTCTGTATTAAGGATTTATAGTCTTGCTAAGAAAATAAAAATTTTAAATAAAGTGGAAAATTCAGCCCTAAGATATGCTTCAGTTTTGACATCTATAGCATTTGCCATTGGGAACTATGGAAAGAGCTGATACATGTTTCTCAGAACTAGTAAAAGGAAAATGATAAGTTTATTGTCCCATAAAACTGCATATTAGAAATCTGGAGGGATTTCTTTGAGAACTCGATCACTGTTTATATCATTTTTCCCCCCTTTGGGGGAAAACCTTCTAGATTTGAATCTGTTCCTTATATATCTTGAAAATGAGACCTTTGTCAATGAAACTTACTTCAAAGGTTCCTCCTTCCTTCTTCCCCAGATACCTGTTTCACTTCTCATTTTAACTGCATTATATTTCTTTGTGCAAAACCTTTTCAATTTTATAGTCAAAATTGTCCTTTTTATCTTGTGTGATCCTCTTTTTCACTTGTGTAGCCATGAACTCTTCCCCATCCAAAGCTCCAAAAGTTACCTTCTTTGCTTCCTTGCTTCTCTGATTTGTTTATGATGTGACCTTTCATATCCAGATCATGTATCATTTGGAGCTTCTCTTGATAAATGTGATGTATATAGTACAATAATATTTTTGCCAGACTGCTGGGCAGTTTCTTAGCAATTTTTGCTAAATAATCCTTTCCCTGGTCATTAGCTTTATTTAACACTGTTCTGCTTAACTATGTATGTTTGCATAGTATACTATGTTGTATACTGAATCTACTTCACTGAATGACCTCTTCTTTTTAGCCAGCACCAAATTGTTTTATGAGCACTGCTTTGTAGTACAATTTGAGATCTGGTATCGATACTCATATAACTTTTTTTTTTATGATTACTCCTTGAGATTATTGATCTTTTGTTCCTCTATGTGAATTTTGTTATTTTTCCTTTTCTATTTTTTTTTTTTTATCATTTTTTCTAGAAAATATTCCTTTTGATTTGATTGTTATGGCACTGAATAAATTAATTTAGGTAAGATTGCCTTTCTTGTTATATTGATTTGATTTACTCATGTGTAATTATTTAAATTGATCTTTGTTTTTGCAAAGAGTATTTATTTTATAGTTGGAATCACATAAGTCCTAGATTCATCTTGGTGGATATACTTCCAAATATTTTGTATTCTGATGTAGTTATTTCAGATCAAATTTCACTTTTTAGCTCTTATTGATGGGTTTTGTTGGCATCATACACGGATGCTGATGATCTATATGGATTTATTTTCTATGCCACAACTTTGCTGAAGTTATTGTTTCACTTTTTAGTCGACTCTTAAATTTTTCTAAATAAATTATATCATTTGCAAAAAGTGATAATTTTATTTCTCTTTGCTTGTGTGTATGTATTCTCCTCAATTTCTTTCTTTTTTTTTTAAATCTTAGTGCTTTAGTTTATTAAACAGTTATTATAATGTGCGTCTTTACTTTAAAACTTCATTTTATTAGGACTTCTGACTTTCTCCATTACTTATATTGTTTGCTCTTATAATAGAACTTATTTACTATATGTAAAAAAAAGATATTTATTTTTATGCTTTCTAGAGTTTTTAATAGAAGTAGGTCTTGTATTTTGTCTGAAAATTTCCCACAACTCTTTAATGTAATCACATAGTTTTTATTGTTTACAGTATTAACATGATTTGTTATATTTACAGTCCCTTTTAAGCTAGAATAGCCCTGCCATTTTTTATTTAAATCCTTCTTGATCATAGTGTATAATCTTTCTAATAGGTTGTAGCTATTTGCTAATGTTTTATTTAAAATGTTTGCATCAGTGTTCATTAGCGATGTGGTCTATAGTTTTCTTTGTTTCTGGTTTAAGTATCAAGACTATATATAATAGGATGAAACTGAAAGAAACGCCTTATTTTCTGTGTGTATATAGTGATTTTAAGCATCTTCTTGGCTCTCACTGAAATGAAAGAGCATCCTGTTAGCCCATGTATTCTTCTGGTGATAGGCTGTAAGGCTTTTAGTCATAGAAATCCACTGTCTTGGAAGAATTATTGAAGGTTACAACAAAAAAATAGTTGTATAGTAGGCTTGGTTAATCATGAATAAACATTACTGTTAACCAGTAAACTGGTGTAAAGGATGTCACTATAACAATGACTAAAAAAAAGGGTGAGCCAGGTGTGTGGCAAGAGCAGACAGTGTATAAGCATGAATTTTATCCCTAGCCTGTAATAGTTATAGAAGCACGTTGACTGAGAACTGTACAGAATGAAAAGTTATGGATGCTTGTGATTGGCCCTTGGAAGGGTGTGTCCACCTGGCCCAGAATGAGGCTCCATCACAGTCTGCTATGGAAGCTTTGGCTTGATGTCTTATCTTGGTATGGAGATGTAATCCTGGCTTCACAAGAGGTTAAGGCTGTGGAGTTCAATCCCTTGCTGCTCCTAAGATTAAAAGGCTGAATTAGAGCCCGAGAATAATCCCCATTATAAATTAATCAAACTTTGTTAGAAAAGATCACTAGAAAAGCAGTCTCTGACCACGGTATACTTTTATTATTTCAAAATATCTATTGTTTCATCAACTTGCCCTGTCACTATCAATACATATTGTAAAATTATCTCATCATTTTCATAAATGAAATAATTTCATTAATTAAATACATTTCACAAATTAATAGGGCCTTCCAGTAGTCATTCTTGTGGATAAGCCTGAGTTTAACGGGGTCAAAGGGAAGGGAATGTTTCTAGCTCATTTAATTCGACTAGAAATGGTTAAAAGCCCTTCTTTGTGATTAATCAGAAAAGGAAAATAGAATTTCTTCAGGTCATTATGTTATAGATTTGTGAGGCCTGGTACACTTAATTTCATGAAACTTGGTTTTATGACCACACAGTGACTTAATTAGAACCTAGCTAATAGTTGGGTTATGATCTTGGGCAACTCATTGAGCACCTTGGCCTTTTGGTTACCTCTTTTTGCAAAATGAGAAGGTTGAACTAAATCATCTCTGACATCCATTCCAACTAAAAAATGTGATTATTTGGGTGTTCAGATAGCTTATCACATAGCCTATCAATTAGAAAATTCACTTACATAATTCCTTTTTTTATTCTTTGTCCATAATCTTTGGTTCATCAGGTCAGAGAATGATAGATTTAGAGCTGCTTATCCATGCATGATTCAAGAGATGTTTTCTTATTGCCTAGAATGGAGTCACAGGGCCAACTTTGGAGTCTGCTTTTGGTCTGGTCCTTCTGCTTAGTAATCGGGGCAGCACTGTTTGTTGGCTGTTATTGCCCAGCACTCTGTGTAATGTTTTGAGGGACTTGAATGTGGTTAAATATAGAGACAGGATTAAAATCCAGGAAACTATTAGGAGACAGTATTAGACATGACAGCACGTAGCACAGCTCTGTTCACTCTAGAACTCATTCATTGGAAGTCAATAAACATTAAGTGCCTGCTATGTGCCAGGTACTATGTTAAGCTCTAGGGATACAAAGGAAGGCTGGAGAGTCCATGCTCCTGGGGAGCCCATGGTGTAATTGGGAGAGATGGCGTGCTACCAATGATGCTTAAACAAGATAAAGACAAGATTAATTGGAAATAAGAGAGGGAAGCACCAAAATTAAGGATGTTTGGGAAAAGCTTCCTAGAGAAGGCAAGATTTTAGCCAAGACTCCAAGGAAGCTAGGAGAGCCAGAAATTGGAGATGCTGAGGGAGAATATTATAGGCATGAGGAATGGCTAGTTAAAATAGAGACAGGTAGAATAGCCAAGAGCCCTGTGCTACTGTCTCACAGAATATGTGGGGTCATGTGAAATAGAAAAAGGCTGGAAAGGTGGGATGGGCCAACTTAGAAAGAGTTTTGAACACCAGGTGGAATTTTAAATTTGACTCTGGAGATGGAAAAGGAGTCACTAAGTCTTAATTGAGTAGGGCTTAAGGAAACCATTGAAGCTGAGGGGAGGATGGAAGGGAGTGGGGCAATCTGTGGGGCAGGCTCACCATCAGCAGCTGTTTGGCTTGTCCCGGTATGAGGTATGAGAGCCTGCATCAGGGTGTTGACAGTCTCAGAAGAGGAGGGGGTATGTGCAAGAACTGTGAGGAAGGCCAGATTTTCAGGCGAGCAACAGATTGACTGTTGGGGCTGGGGGCGGGGGGGGGAGTGAGGATCTGAGGGTGACATGTGTGTAAGTGTGGGACTAGGAAGGTGGTGGTACTCTCAGAAAGAGGGGAGGATCTGGGGGAAAAGATAATGAGCTCAGTTTTGGACATGGTGAGTTTAAGGTGTTTATGGGCTGTTTAGTTCAAAATGTCCATTAGGCAGCCAGAGATGAGACTGGAGGTCAGCAATGAGGTTAGGGCTGGATCAGTATATTTAAGAATCATGTACATAGAGGGGATGATTCCTTGGGAACTGATGAAATCAAGTGAAGTGAGGAGGAAGAGAAGAGGGCTCAAGGCAGATCCTTGACGGATAACAGCAGTTGGAGGATATGATCTGGAGGAAGATACAGCAAAGGAAATAGGAGGAGGGAATCTTTGCAGAGGAGGGTAACTAGGAGAGGTGTCCCAAAAATCTAGACAGAGTCTAGGGTCAAAGGCTGCAGAGAGGTCAAGGAGAAGGAGGACAAAGAAGCCCTTGGATTTAGCTGCTTTGGAGAGAGCTGTTTGAGTTGGAAGACGTTGGAGGCCAGACAGAACAGAATTAAGAAGAGGGTTGGGGCAATGGTAACCATTGTCCTGAGAGACCCAACTGAGGACGCAGCATTTGGTGTGGTTCCCCCAGAGATTGATGCTGTCCTCAAGGTAGATGTGCAGAAGCCCCTCCCAAGGATGGCTGTGCTTGTTCTGATGATTTGGATCTCCACTACTTCTACCACTTGATTCTTTTTTGCTCACAGAACGGAGACTCTGTTAGCTCTACCTTTTTTAGTTACCTAATAAACAAGATTTTAAAATCATTATTTTGCTTGGTGGTAGAATTCCTTACATTGCCCAAAAATATCAGAGTTGGGAGGTAAGGGGGATTTGGAGTTCCATGCAGTTGACTTGAAATAAGCAGGCTCATCTTTTTTAATTACATCATCTTAAACAATGAGTCCTTTTAAAATGTATTTAGGTGAAAGACAATAAAGACAAGAATGATATATTCAGTCAGTAGTGGGGGGAATTGATGGTTCTAGAGTCAAAAAGACTTGAGTTTACATTCAGTCTTGTAGCTGGGTGACCCTGGACAGGTGCCTTAACTTCTGTCTCAATTTCCTTGTTTGTAAACTATGCAGATTGTTGGGAGGATCAAATGAGGTAACATGGACAGTGGACAAACCTGAAAGCGTTAAGGAAATGCTAGCTATCATTATTAACATTTGGTACCATACTTAGGTTATTTTTGTATTTCATGTTTTTTCTGTTTAACTTCATATGTTTCTTAATTTATGATGACTTTTTAAAATGTGTTTCAATCCATTTTCTTTTCCCCAGCACCTCCTCTCATCCTTTTTCCTCCCTTAACTTTGTCCATTGTTTTTTCTGAAATACTGCCAGTTGAAGAGTATTGATTTAGAAAGAGGATGACTATGTGGTACAGTAGAGTGAGTACTGGACCTGAAGTCAGGCAGACTCTTCCTGAATTCATATCTGGCCTCAGACACTTACTAGCTGTGAGACCATAGTCAAGGTCAGTTCACTGTGTTTTGTCTCAGTTTCCTCATCTGTAACCGGAGAAGGAAATGGCAGACCACTCTAGTATTTTTATCAAGAAAACTCCAAATGGGATGACCAAGAGTTTGAACATGTCTGAGATTATTCAACAGTATCCAAAAGGAACATTGTATTACAGTTTTATTTATCCAGATCCTGAAAATGTCATAATATCCATGGTTGTATCCCAGAAATCAGTTGTCTGTTGAAGGGATATAATTGAAAATCAATTTAGGAAACTAGAGCATCTTTTTCCAAGTTTCACTAACACTCGATACTTGGAAGTTTCATTTCTCCTGGTTATAACAACATCTTGACATCTGGATGGTGTTTTGTTATTTTTGCCAATAATAAAACTTCTGTATGGAGTTTAGTATGGTATAGTGAAAAACTTTTTTTCTTTTGCCATTGTCTTTGTTATGGCACAATTAAAGTCATTTATTACCTAGGTGATAAGCTACAGCATCATTTTATTTATTTTTTTACTCTTGACATTCTGTAAAGGATCACACAAGCATTTTCCCATATTGATGCACACATCTTTAGCAATTTCAAATTGCTTTTCTGAGTGATTGGATTAGCTCACAATTCCACCAGCCATGTATTAAGTGTCCCAGTTTTCCCACATCCCCAACATATATCATTTTCCTTTTCAGTCACATATCCTCTATAGGTGTGAGTTGTTTCCATTTACATTTATCTAATCAATAGTGATTCAGAGCATTTTTTCATATGGATAGATGACTAACTTCTTTATCTGAAAATTGCCTATTCATACTCTTTGACCAAAATAAAGGCAATTTTAAAAAATGATAGTTAAAAACTGTTGGGGACTAATTAAATTTCTTGATTATATTCAGTTTTATTTTTTCTCTTTGAAAACTACCAATTTTCTTTTCTGCTGAGTTTTGGATCTGAATTTTCTACTAATCACATCGATGTGATTATTTTCTACGTGAGTGGCTTTGAAAGTCAAAGGATCTTTGTATTGGAAAGGACCTTAGGAATCAGAATTAGATTTTGAGTTAGATGGGATCTTGATGATATCTAGGTTTAGTCTCTTAATTTTATCAATGAGGAAATTGAGCCTGGAGAGAAGAAGAGATTTGTGGTCAAATAGGGAATGTTACAGAGCCAGGAGTGGCACTCGGGCCCTCTGACTCCACACTTAGTGTTCTTTCTCCTCTACTGTGCTGACTTGCTGACCCTCTTCCTTTTTCCAAGACCCTTGGAAGTGGTCACTGGTCTCTGCTGGATAATTTCTCGTCATGGAGTTACTCACCACCTCTCAAGATAATCTATGCTATTTCGCCCAAAAGGGTCCATGCTATGAGGTTTATTCCCAGTATCCCAAAATCTTCAACCTCTTTCATTTGATCTTTCCATCCTCCCATTGACTTTTGTCATCCAGTTGAGTTTGCCTTTTGTGATCTAGAAGAACACTTGAGGTCTGGAGAGACAGGGGTCCTTAACTCCTGAAAAGTGATATGTACTGTGCTCATAATGAGTGGTCTCTGAGTTCTTGGCCAGGCAGATGATGCCGATCCCCTTTGTCTGCATTTTATCTTCTTTATTTCCTTCGTCTGGCCTGTCTGCAATTCTCCTGCAGCCACAGCCCTCTGGGTTTTTGTGTGTATCTTTGCCTGGGTGCTTGCTACTGTGCTTCCAGCTTTAGATTTATGTAATGTTCAAGTACGTGACCTTCTAAAAATGCATTCTTTTTGTTTCAGCATCACATTTATCTTTGAATATCTTTCCTTCCCATGCCCCCTCATAATTAGGTTGACAAGCCTCTTTCCGGCTCTTGTGAGGTGTGCTGCTTTTCTGGCCAAGGGACCGAAATTCTGGTGCCTTAAGCTTACAACCCAAACCAGAAACTTTAATCGAGATTAAAATGCCTTTCTTTGTGTCCTCCCCTTTTGGGTGCCGCACCTCTCTGCCTCTCTCAGGCTTTCACCTTCTTCTTAAGGGCTGCATGTTCTGTGGAGATGCTTTCCCCACTCACATAGGCAGGATTGATTGGTGGCTCCCAGGCTACATAGGTTTTGACAGGCTCACCATCATCCTGGACCAAGGTGCTTTCTGGTTTCACTATGTTACTGACTAGGTGTCCCCCTGACAATCCCTGGTCAGTGAGATTTGGCTCCTCCCTGTCAATAGCTGTGACTGCCTCCTGTTGCTCCTCCTCCTCATCTTCCCTATCCTCTTCCTCTCTCCTCCTCCATCCTTGTTGGCTTCTCATTGCCAGGGATTCCTCAGTTCATCCTTGTGGCATCCTTAATCATGTTTTTAATCACTTGATTATTTTTTGTTCTGAAACTGATTTTATTTTTTTGTGGAGATCCCCTAATGAGGAGGCATCAACTGGGTGGTACAATGGATAGAGACCTGGGCCTGGAGTTAAGGAGACCTCAGCTATGTGACCCTAGGCAAGTCACTTCACCCTGTTTGCTCAGTTTCCTCATCTGTGCAGTGAGCTGGAGAAAACTCAAATAGGATCATGAAGACATGACTAAACAACCTGATGTCTTCAAAATGGTGCCTTGACAATTGAGAGGTTAAGTGGTTTAGACTGTGACTTGAGCCCCAGGCCTTCTCACTCAGACCAGCTCTCTGTACTGGTTTCAACTCTCAGTTCTTCTCAAGGTTTTTTATTTCTCAGTTTTTGCTACGAACTAGTTCTCTGACCCTATGTCTTCTTCTTCCTCTGGAATGAGCTAGATCATACAGAAGCTTTCTTCAAGATGTCAAGGGATCACTTGCATAGATATGTCCAAAGGCTTTTGCTCTCTCTGTGGGACAAAAAGACTGGAGTTCGCAAGTGGTTCTATTGCATATTGTGATCTTTTTTCCTTCTCTAGTTTAGAATCCCCTCAATTTGATAGAATTTTGAAATTCTAAAAGTAATATTCACTAAATTGCTAGGATGTTTTTGTTATTAAGTGGATTGTTGAAATAATGATGTATCATTGTTTATAACAGCAGGAGAAATGATATTTTAATCTTGAAAGATAGACTTTTTATAATATCATTTTTCTTAAAAACGGGTCTAGTTACTACCTAGTGTACATTATTACTTGCTAAGGTACAACTGACCTAATCTGGGGGGTTACAGAAAAGCTGGCACTCCATTGTAGGGAAAGGGGAGCTCTTTCTGAAATTTTATTTTGGGAGCCCACAATTTAAACTGATCTCATTTATTGCCTAGCTGTAGCTTGGTTTAGTTTTGTCACTTTAAAGCTAAAGAATTGGCCTGTGACCAAATATTTTTTCTTCCTTAGATCAACCTCTCTACTTCTCCTACTCCTGCACAGTTAATAAGCCGATCCCAGGCTTCCAGTACTACCAGCAGCAGTATTACCCAACAGACTATGTTACTAGGGAGTACATCCCCTACCTTAACAGCAAGCCAAGCTCAAATGTATCTACGAGCTCAAATGGTAAGATATGAGCTGCCAAATTTTTCAGTATCCATTTTCTTAGATAAAAAAATTTCTAAAATGATTGGTGGGGCAGTTGTGCTCTTCTAGGTAATGACATGTCAAGTAGCTTTAATATTTTAAAAATATTTTAATTGATAAAAGTGTTTAGACTTGTCATTTTTTTGTTTAAGTATTAAACTCATAAAGTTATTGAAGGTAGAAAAGTTCCCCTTCAAATAGAATTGTGGATCTTTTTCAAGGCATAGAATTATTACAAATTTGGTTTAAAGTTTGGAGCTGAAGAGGAGTCCATTTTGGGATTTGCAGATATTTCTTGTCCTATCCTTTACTGTAAATCTCTAATCCAAAATGGGGTTTTCCTTGATAATTCTTATAGTTGATTATTCCCCATTTCATATTCTGCCAGTTTGTTTGAATAGCTAAAGATTTTATTCAATAAACATTTATTTAGCAGCTATTGTTGCTTAAAATATATGCGAGGTCCTGAGACCATGTTGACCCATTATCAGTAAACAGATTACTTTTGTAATACTTTCTTTCATTCTTTGCCAATTTTTTTTTTTAGTTTGAAAAGCTGAGAAGCTGGATTGTGTTACCCTGGTGGCGAACCCTAGGGCAAAGTAGTATTGAGGTTGTAAAAAATGGGGCAGGAGGTCTAGGCCTAAAACCCCACATCTTTAACCCTCATATCTCAGCTCTGAGGCCACAACAAATTTTCAGTCAAATTTCTAACAAGAAGCAGTGTTACTTTCTTTATTATTCATAAATTGTCACCAGGGATTATTGATGTCTAGTTTTAGGATTTTGATTACATTTTGTATATGTGTTCTTTCTAGCAACATGAAATTTATTGTTTTTAGGCTGTTCAGAATCAGATGTGCTTTTTCTGTGTGTCATGGAATTTTAGTTTTTTCTTGTTATTAATTTCATGTTAAAATTTCACTTAATTCAGCATCCTGAAAAGCTAACAACATACTTTATTGACAATTCAATATAAACAAAAAAATGCTTTTGAGATATCTTATATTTAAACAAAAATTCACGCATATGATACTGATAAACTTTGATTCAACCTGCTAATTCACTACATTGAATCTAATAATAGTTTATATAGTATGTTGTGAATATTAATGGGGACTGACATATTTTGAATAAAGTTCCCTAGTGAAGAGGGATGATGATAAGAAATTTACATTTGTCATTATCTTGTTCTTTTTTTTTTTTTTTTTTTTTTTAAATGAAGCCTTCTCAGGCTGTGCTGTTTTATCATTTTAATGTTTCATTGTGGTACGTAGTTCAGTAGTGACTTTTTCTGCATGTCTTAGTATTTAAAGTTAGTTCATCCTGGATTGGTTCCATTGTTCCAATCCTGGCCCAACCCAGCCTGGCCACTTTGTAAATTACCTGACAGTGGGCCTGATAGCCCTCTGTGGCATGGGCCATAGTTTTCTTATCTCCAGAATGGCAGATTTGGACCATCAAGTTCTAAATCTATGATGATAGGGGTAACCCTACTTCTTCCCACTCAGATTTGGTTTATAGTCAGGATCAATACATTGGCTCCTTCTAGACATTTATTTTAAATATATAATTGCTAGCTTTTGGTAACACTTGTTCTGAGGAATTTCTGTCAACAAGGAAGTTTTTTGAGCTAGTCTGTTTTATATATTAAAGATATTAAAATTCTTCCTATTTATAATTAGTGGAATCTTTTTGCACATAAAAACCATTTAAAAGTTAGATTCAACTTGGTAAATTTTTTGATTAGGGAATGCTTCTATTATCTTTCTATCACAAACTTCAGTCTCTCTTACTTGCTTTACATGTGTGGGGGGCATGTTCTTTTGTCTTCAGGGTTGTTTTTTTGTTTTTTTTTTTGTTTTTACTTTCTGTCTGTACAGCTGATTTTCACACCTGCTACTACTGTGGCTGCTGTACAGTCTGAAATTCCTGTTGTCTCGTCGTCATCGTCATCTTCCTGTCAGTCGGCAGCTACTCAGGTGAGCGTGGTGAGATTCATTGGCTCTCTAGTCAGAGTAAATATGCATAGGAAGTTAAAATAGTGATGCTTTTGTTTCTAGCCATTTGGGATATCTTTGGGTAATTAATATTTATAAAATTAGTGAATACTTTAAAGAAGAGACAAAATATGAAGTTGCATGTTCAGCAGTAATAAATAATTGAGATCTATGAGATTATTGAGCACAGATTACATAAACTTGTAGTTTAGTTTATTTAAGTGTTTGAAGAAGGCAACAAGTGTCTTTAGTGATTATTTTCTAGGCTTACATAACATTTTAATTTTTTATGCAGTAGATTCATTGATTAGTGTGACATTTTATTCTTTTGGAGAGATTCTTTTACAAATGGCCTGTAATTCTAAGTAAAGGATATTAAACTAAAACAAAAACAACAACAACAACAAAAACAAGCACATGTATGGGTCAAGGATTCCATTTTAAGATACTAGCTCTGTATTCTGCCCCAGCCAGTACTTGGAGATAACTATGGTACAGACACGTTTGGGTCATCACTACAGCTACTCACCTGCACTAGATGGTCAATGAGGGTCTCTCAGAATTGACTCCATCGTCTCCCACTATCTTAAGAAAGAAGGTCAGAGGGAATGTAGCTGGCATTTTAGAAGCATTTTTAAAAAACTTGTTATTTTAAAAAATATGTGAATTATCTACAATTAACAAAATGTTAATTAGTTTTCTAATTTAGTGACTGTTTGCCCAAAACAAGTTTTTTTTCATGATTCCATTTATTAGTTGTTAAAGGTATTGACAATGTGACTATTACTTTACATATAAAATAACTTCTTTGAAGGAAAGGGGGCTATAAAATGGGTCCTATTTTTCCCATACTTATATATATATATATATATGTATATATGTATATATATAAATCTGAGCTGTTTTTTTCAGGGGGAAAAAAATCTACCTGCAGACATAATTAGGAATTTTTGGCAAAACAAGGACTTTTTAAAGATGGTAGTCAGATTAAATTTAAGCTACACCCAGTTCATTGTGTGACCATGTGCAATTTACTTTCCTTTTCCTTATACATAAAAACAGATTGATCAGTGAGATGATGTCCTCTGGAAAAGTTCAATGATACACTCTATAGTGCAAAAGCCTCAAGTCAGGGAGAACTTTTCACATTTGACCTCAGACACTTACTGGCTGTGGGACCTTGAGCAGGTCGCCTCTGTTTGTCTCTGTTTCCTCATCTTTAAAACAGAGGTAATAATAGCATCTGCCTTCTAGGATAATTATGAGGAACAAATAAGTTAATCTGCAAAGCACTTAGACCAAATGACTGACACGTGGTAGACACTGTGTAAATGCTGACTAGTAATTTTAGGGCAACTATTACAAAATTCTGTTTTGCCCAGATAGCTTGTTTGACTCTTTTGTGGTCTGAGAATTGATGGCATTTCATAGTATTTGACAACCATATAGTAGCTGCATGGGTAGATGTTCCTGTCTCATACCTGCTGGACTCTAGCTCAGAAATTCTTCAAGTTCTTTATTTAACATGAATTAAGGCCTCACTTTATCAACACTTACAGAGTTGATGAGGATAACTAATTATGTTTTTACAGTCCTCATTGTATGAGGATTTATGGAAGTTATCACAGTAGCAAGAATAAACTTTCTATACTTAGGAAATTAATAAAATTGTAGCATAATTCCTTAATATATTCCATATATAAATTGTGTAACTACTTCAAAACATTGTAGCCAAAAGTTATGGGACATCTGGAATCATTCAAAGAATATTCAGTGTTAAGTTACTTAAATGAAGATTGTGTAGCATAAGTTTTCAATTGTAATAAGAGTTTTTTTTTTCTTATTCTTGTTTTAAAACTATCAGTGGTGTAAAAAGATGAAGTTTAGATCTGTCTAGCTTCAGTTGTTATTTTGACAAAGAAATAAGATTATAAGATAACTTTAGTAAGGAGGAAAAATGTTGTGGGAGACAGGATCCTAGGTATTACAAAGATGCTTTAGGAGTAACACTGTGGAATTAAAATTAGAGGTATTTCTTTAGGAAACAAGAGAATTAACATTCCAGTCCTGGCTACCTTTACACAAATTTTGAGACCTTAACGAGACAATGCCAAGACATTGAAGACAATCTTCCATTAGGAGGAAAAAAGTATTTCATTAAGAATCAAGAGACCTGAGATCTACTCTAGGCTACCCTAATAATGTCACAACAGTTGATTGTCACAGTGTCTTTTTTTTCCCCCTAATCTGGAGACAGGTAGGGGAAGGATACTATTATCTATATCCTGTCTCTTTTCACTAATTTGTTAGAATCAAGCAAAGTAATGGATGCACAAGTGATTTTAAAAGTATTAACTTTAAAAAAAAAAAAGTGTTGTGTTATCATGTAACATGGTATTATTAACTAACACAACTCCCAAAAGAGAAGCTTGCAGCAGTAAAGAGCATCTTTTAATTCAGTAACAATAATAGTCTGTTTGTAGACAAAAAGAAGGGAAGATTTTTTTCTTTATTAGAGAAGAACAGAAGTTTTTTCTCCAGAAATGACGTTATGCCACAAAAATCTGATTGTCATATTAACATGATGAAAAAAATCCATTTGTCACATGGTTTAGAAGCCAAGCTTCTAAAATACATTTTATTTTTATATACATATATCTCCAAGCCAGATATAACATAGTTGTTATAGAAGCCCATGTAAATGTAAATTTTGAAGACATTTAAATAAATTTAACCATAAATATAATTAGAAAACTAAATTGAGAAAAAAGAAAAATGAGAAAGTCTGTCTGCCCTGTGGAAATGGGCATATGTGAATTATCTACAATTAACATAATGTTAGTTAGTTTTCTAATTTAGTGACTTAGTTTGCCTGTAGTTTGGTGGGAATCATTTTCTTTCATTAAATTTTTCAGATATAGCCAGTTTATAGAAAGCTTAATTTCAGATTTGTCTCACATATACATTTTTCTTTTTGGAGTGGGGCTAAGAGGATGATTTGAACTAATTTTGATGTTAAATCAGAGAAAGTATAATTAGACATTAAGTCTGCTAGGGAAAATTAAGAGACTATTTTCCAAAGAATGTTTCAAGTCAAGACCATTAATACAGATACATTTAACTATAGGTTCATTGTTGGTATGTATTGGATGCTAAGATAATTTTGAAAAATTTATGAACTAGAAAAGAATCTTGGTGAAGGCTGACTTAAAAAGAAAAATGTTTGAAAACACCATAGTGTTGATTAAATGCATGATTAATTAGCCAGTACTCCATGTCTTTGGTGTGGTGAGCATCATGCCAGCTACTTACACAGAAGAGTTACTTTGAGATGGATGCATAGGAATTAAAAGGTGAAGTAATTCCTTGCCCTTGAGTGTTTGAAATAATTAAGGAGAAAAATAGACATAAGAAACAAGAGGAAAACGTATATGTAAAGCAGGTCAGTATCATTCACTGTCAGTTTCCTTGAGGGCCAGTGCTCCCTACAGTGGTGTGAGAGACAGCTGTGCTAGGGGCAGCATGGTGCAGAGTTCTGGGCCTGGAGGTAGAGGTCAGATCTGGCCTCAGACATTTAGTAGCTATGTGAGCCTGGGCAAGTCATTTAACTCTTGTTTGTCTCAGTTTTCTATTCTTAAAATGGGGATGATAATAAAAATTACATCCCAGGGTTGTTGTGAGAATCAAGTGAGATAAGTGTTCTGAAGTGCTTAGCACAGTGCTTGTCACATAGTAAGCACTAAATAAACATTAACTATCATTATTATTGGAAAATATATAATAAAGGGCAGTCTTATCCTATAAACTTTGCAGGTGTTTGTGCTTGATTATATTAAAATACAACTTATTGAATTGTTGTTAGACTCATTTCTAAATTAGCAAGGGATAAGTTTATTTTCACCAAATTCATCTTCATAATTTTTTTTTCCATCTGTTTTCTTAAAAACCATCCTTTTTATTTAAGAAGTGGCTGTTTTGTTATGTTTCTTCCTTTGTGGCTTTTCAAGCTTTTAAAACACAAAATTATTTGGATGAAAAAGCAGAATATTAATATTTAATCATTACTATAATTATTTTACCAGTAATTATTACTATATCTGTGTTTTGATATTTTTTAATCTGAACTTGCTGTTATGTGACTCTTAGGTTCAGAATTTAACGTTATGCAGCCAGAAGTTGGGTGTATTATCTAGTTCGCAGAATGGCCCACCAAAAAGCAGTAGTCAAGCTCAGTCATTGACCATTTGTCATAACAAAACGACAGTCACCAGTTCCAAAACCAGTCAACGAGATGCTTCTCCAGAAAGTCATAAGAAAGGAGAGAGTCCCAGTTTGGAATCTCGAAGTACAGCTGTTACAAGGACCTCAAGTATCCATCAGCTAATAGCCCCAGGTAGGCTGTAAACTGAAGTTGTTAATGATTGTTACAAGTGATTTGAATATTTTAATTCTGGGAAGGAATTATTCCATTTAATCTCTAAATTTTAAGCTTTCATTTGTAACAGAGTTTCACTGAATGTCAGTGTTTCTAACTCAATTTTTTTAAATGAACATTGATTATAACTAAAACTTCTATTCTGCAAGTTATTAGTGTTAAAGAAAAATCCCTCCATTTTTTGATTTTAGCTTAAGTATTCAATTGTTGATATACTTCTTAGAAATTAGCAAAACAAAACACATTCTTTCTTTGAATAATAATGGCATTTAAAAATCATTATTTCTTTTTTATTATTAGTTTCATAAACAAACTATTTTAATACTGCATTTTGAAAAAAGGGAACTTAGAAGTCCAACAATTAAAATCAAAATTCTAGAACAATAAAGTTGATATTTTGCATTATTGATATCTAACGAACGAGTATAATATTTGGTTGCCCCATATTAGTAGGGCATCACTTCTGTAATATTCCTAACTTGTGGGAGGACATGGACAAGAGTTGCCCAGCTTTGGAGGGAATCCCCACATCGATGAGATCTCAGGTCCATTTGACTGTTTAAGTAAGTTGACCTGCAGTATAACTAGACCTGACTTTTTCTGTTCAGAAATAGGTTTCGATCTCTCCTTTCTGTATAAGCTTCCTGTCCCTTCTTGCCTATTTGCCCCTCAAAAAACAGTCTCAAAGACAAATGAGTTTCCCCTGGTGAAGACATTCAAAAAACTGATAGGGGAAATGGCTATCACCCAGACAAATGTTAAATACTGGCAACAGGGAGACAGTGTACTTTTGATGAGTGCTATGTAAACATTTCAGATAAGATCTTGGATTGGGGAAATAGCATTTAGATTAATTTTGTGTCATTCTCCTCCCCCATATCATCATTGATGAAAGCAGTGTGAAGGGGATGGGGCAGAATGAAGAAGAGTTATTTTCAAGAAAAGAAAGCCATCTAATTTAGAATGTGGAAAAAGTGGCCTCCCCCTTGTTCCTTTCTTCTTTCATAAATGAGTGATATCCTTAGTTATAGCCACATTCCATTGGGGGTGTAATATGTACCTGGAAGAGAGGTAAGAACATCCGACAGGACATGACAATTTGAAGAAAGGGATGCCAGCTATACCCACTGGCTTCTGAGGTTCAGATCTCCCCTCGTTTCCTACCACAGTGTATTGATAAAACAGAAGCCAAAACTACAACTGTGGAGCCATTCAGAATAGTAAAATGATCTCTGAAGGGTTTATACAACTGTCATTCACAGCAAACTGAGTCACTGAAGGGGGTTTCACTTCTACTTGAGCAGCAGCTGTGTGTCCTTCTGATTTGGCTACCACCCATCACTGGTGGGAAATGGATGTGAGGGTGAGAATTTCTTTAGGAACCCAAAATAAATGTTCCTCCTTTACTCTGCATATGGCTTATTCTTAAAAACTATTTTTAGATTAAAAGTTTAAGTTATACTCTAATCTGGGGTAGTCATAACAGTGGTTCTCTGGGAAAACTTTAGTGAAGAGAAAAAATTATTATTGATCTAGCAATAGTTTCTATGTAAATATTTGTGTGGAAAAAAAAAATTGTTTTCCTGAGAATTTATGTGCTTTCTATCTTGTTTGTGTTAGCTTTTTAAAAGTAACTCCTGACATGGAATTCTTAATTTAATTTTAATTTTTTAGTTTAATTAATTAAAATTCTTAATTTTTGGAATTTTTTTTTCTGAGACAGTTGGGTTTAAGTGACTCACCCAGAGTCACACAGCTAGGAAGTGTTAACTTTGAACTCAGGTCCTCCTGACTTCAGGGCTGGTGCTCTAACCACCCGACCACTTAGCTGTTCCAATTCTTGGAATTCTTAAAGTTGTGGAAATTTGGATTTTCTTTTGTGTGTTTATGAAAGCACACATTGAATTGGTTGTTCTTGAAGGGATTCGTCAAGGCATAAATTCAGAACCATTGATTTTTAAAAAAAAAATTTTTTATTAATTTTATAATTATAACATTTTTTGACAGTACATATGCATAGGTAATTTTTTACAACATTATCCCTTGTACTTCTTTCTTTTCCAAATTTTTCCCCTCCTTCCCTCCACCCCCTCGCCTAGATGGCAGGCTTTCCCATATATATTAAATATGTTATAGTATATCCTAGATACAATATATATGTGCAGAACTGAATTTTGTTGTTGTTGTTGCAAAGGAAGAATTGGATTTGGAAGGTATAAATAACCTGGGGAGAAAAACAAAAGATGCTAACAGTTTACACTCATTTCTCAGTGTTTCTTCTCTGGGTGTGGTTGTTTCTGTCCATCATTGATCAATTGGAATTGGATTAGCTCTTCTCTATGTTGAAGATATCCACGTCCATCAGAATACATCCTCATATTGTATTGTTGTTGAAGGGTATAATGATCTCCTAAGAACCATTGATTTGATGGTTTCTGAAATCTGTTCCAACTCTGACCTACTGTTGTAACATTGTTTTGTTATCCAAAAATGTACTTGTTGATGTTTTAGTGTAAATGGAGACAATATAGCTTAATGAGCAGACAGGAAGTGCTGCAGTCCAAGTCCTGGTCACTGGTATAGACCAGCTGATCAACTTTCTATAACTCTTTAAGTTGTAGAGAAGACACTGACTTTCCTCATTTGGGGGTGCTTCATACTAATTACATCATAGGTGTAGACCTTTTTTTTCACTTAGCTTTAAAACTTGGTTTGGGACCTTGTGGAAGTTTTCATTCGGTAGTAGGTGTCAGATTATTTTTTAAGGTAATGAGATTTTTGTTGGACCTTCTAAATGCCTCTTTCTCAAGATGTTAGTTATTTCTTCAGAAACTATCAAAAGATTTGTTATACCAAATGCAAAATAAATTATAAACATGAAGATGTCTGGAATTTTCATCTATTATTCTTAAACATAATTGAATATGACAATATTCATCGAGTTGTTTCAGTTATATATTAAAATTTTAGATAAGATCTTACGTTGGAATATTTTTAATTAAGCCAGCATTTAAATTTTTTTTCTACTAAGAGCTACGTTATCACTTTTTCAATTTAATATCCATTTTGTGTGACAGGTCACACAAAGAGGCAAATGGGAGGGAGTTCACAGCTGAGATCAGTCCTCAGTCTTCAGTTAGATTGAGTGGTTTGTTTTGATTCTCATTTTTTCCCAGTAACAGGAATCCACTAAATTCACATCAAGCCAACATACACTTATTAAATACCTACTATGTTCCAGGCCCTGTGCTAAGTATTGGTTTAAAAAAAACAAAACAAAAAAACCAGCATTACCTCTTCCAGGATCCGAATCTGGTTCTGAAATAGAGATTATGAACTCTTTGGCTTACATTTATTTCTATTATGTTGCTAATCTTTCCCCTAGTTTTTAGACTAGATTCATATTTATTTTTGAAAAATTAATTTCTTCTTTGATTAGGTTCTCTTTCACAGCCCAAAGAATAGGATCCTTTACATTGGTCCCAAATGGAAAAGTTTGCAAATTGGGAAGCCATGTACTTAGATACTTACCTTGAATAATATAGTTATCTTCGGACATGGATAAGGAAGTGTCCTGATCACATTTCAGATGGTATTCGGGAGTATAGTATCTTTGCTGACTTTGAAGCTATGTTACACATCTTGCATTAGTTCATTGTAGCAAAAAATGTTCAAAAACTTGCCAAATTTAGTGGCAAGTTATTAGGAAATAACTATTCCAGTTATCTTGTATAAGATTTAACAAGTGTAAACCCAGTCCATCTGTTGATTGCATTTTGAACCATTTGTTTTTTTAAATTTTACTTTGAAATTTACCAAAATGAAGTTCTCCACATTGGAGTCTTCATTGTTCTTAATTTTGTAACGTGATATTTCCATATCACTCTTTTCTGGGAATCTTATTACAGACTTTTTTTTTAATCTGACTGTGGTGTGAAAGCTAGGAGTATTCCTTTAGACTTTTTGTGGTATTCTGAGGTATTTTGGAAATAAAGAGTAATTTTCATTTCTTTCTCTCACAGCTTCCTATTCTCCAATTCAACCTCATTCTCTAATAAAACATCAGCAGATTCCTCTTCATACGCCACCTTCCAAGGTGTCCCACCATCAGCTGATATTGCAGCAGCAGCAGCAGCAGCAAGTTCAGCCACTCAGCCTTCAGAGTCCAAGTCAGGAACCCCCCACCTCCCAACACTGTGTCCCCATCCAAAGCCATGGCCTTCCTGCAGCTCCGAACAGTACCCAGGCCCAGCATTGTTCACCCCTTCAGAGTCACCCACCTCCTCTTACGGTGTCTCCCCCACAGTCGCAGGCCGCACAGCAGTCAGTCGTGGTGTCCCCTCCACCTCCCCATTCTCCCAGTCCATCTCCTGCGATCATTATTCATCCTCAAGCACTTATTCAACCCCATCCTCTTGTGTCCTCAGCTCTCCAGCCAGGGCCAAGCTTGCAGCAGCCCCCCACTAATCAGGTACAGCCAGTCACCCAGCCACTGAATCTTCCATCGCATCTCCCACTTCCAGCTTCCCCTGTTGTGCACTTGGGGGCCGTCCAGCAGTCCTCTTTGGTGTCCCCAGGGCCACAGATTGTCTCTCCCACAGCACATCAGCCATACTCTGCACTGCAGTCTCCTCCGATTCCCCTCACCACCACCCCTCAGCTGTCTACATCTCCTCCAGCCCAGGTCCCAGCACTGCCCCTGCAGTCTTTGCAAATGCAGCCTGAAATTCTGTCCCAGGGCCAGGTCTTGGTGCAGAACGCTTTGGTGTCTGAAGAGGAGCTTCCCGCGGCAGAAGCTTTGGTCCAGCTGCCCTTTCAGACTCTTCCCCCGCCACAGACTGTTGCGGTCAACCTGCAAGTGCAGCCTCCTGCCCCTGTTGAGCCGCCAGTGGTAAGCCCTTGGAAGCTCTTTCACTTTCTCACAGAACTTAAAAGTAGCAGTTACTTCTCCTGCCTTCTCTTCTGTCCCAAGAGCTAAGACGCCCAAGTTCAAAGCGTAAAAACAGTTTTGCAATCTCTAGATTTCACTGACTGAGGAGACAGTGTTGTTGTTTGCTATAGAACAGTTGCATGCTTAAGAATTTGTGGTGGTTATGAAAGTCCATCATTAATTTTATTACTATTTAAACAAATCCATCTGCTATCTTTACAGAGTTGATTTTTTTTCCCCAAGGGAATGCATTTGAACCAGTGTCATCTACACAAAGTTTTTTCTCTTAAGGTGATTATCCTTCATAGCTCCCTTCTGTTGACGTATGTGTTTTTAAACGTATGATTCATATAGCTAACTATGAGTTGTACCCATTCTGTAAGTCTCACTTTTTAGGAGCACTTGTTTTGGGGTAGAGTCAGTACATTGTGTCTGTGGCAACATTTTGTAAAGTGGATCTTGTAAGGTAGGGGTTTTGAAGATTTGGAAAAGATCCCAACTTTGTAATGACCCACATCATTTTTTTCTCTCATTAAAAATGAAAGTGCAGTATTAAAAATCTCATGTATTTTAGCGTTTGAAATGGTTAAAGATTGGGAAGAAGGCCAGTCATTGTGAAGCTTGAACTTTTGAGGGATTGTCACTAGGTGGAATAATTAAAACAACATTTTAAGATTTCCAAATCTTTTAAAATTTAATGTTTAACAAGAAGGAAGTTGACTGCAGACATTGCTTTTTTTTAGATAATTCTCTAGAACAGATTTGCTTTTTGTTTTTTATTTCATAACAATTTATACTTTATGAAGCCTCTGGATTCATCTATAAAATCGTCAAAATACGGAATTAAATTCTAACACTAGGGGAAAAAAAGCATTTTAATAGATTAGACTAAATTTTTTAAATCTTTTTTTTTTTTTTTTTTTTGCTTTTTTTTTTTTTTTTTGCTGGAAACTTAGAAGCAAATTTATCAGAAAATACTTTTTTTTTTTTTTTTTTTTTTTTTTTTTTGCTGAGGCAGTTGGGGTTAAGTGACTTGCCCAGGGTCACACAACTAGGAAGTATTAAGTGTTTGAGACCAGATTTGAACTCAGGTCCTCCTGACTTCAGGGCTGGTGCTCTATTCACTGCGCCACCTAGAATTGCCCCATATACAATTCTTCAATAAGAGAAAAAAATCTAAAAACGAACCAAATTTTAAAATAACCTTATTGCCCCTTACTTGTCATATCTTATTAGTTTTTTCAATATAAAAATAAAATTTCATTGTATTCTTTTTATCATTTGTTTTTGTCATGGTAAATCCCAGAGTAGGAGTGTCAAATCTTAGTAATTCAGAAATAATAATGAAATAAAGAATTTGCCCTTTTGGGTAAAAAAAAAAAAAAAAAAAAAAAAATGGATCCATAACAAAAAAAAGAAGAATAATTCAAATCCTTTAAAGTAAAACAAAAAACTCTCTTTTTGGTACTATTACTCTTAATAGTTTTGTTTGTGTTTTTTTGGTTGTTTTTTTTTATTTTAAAAAATTCCTGGCCTTACCATTGTTTCTTATATTTTTCAATAGCTCATTTTCAGATGATCTAGTTATTTGCTTCCATGAAAATAATAGACCTTTCTATTACCTTTATATACTATTATATTGCAGTAGATTTTCATGGATTTTCTTTTTAAATGTCAGTTTCCCTTGAGTCCCGTAATTTGTTTATTCCCATACTGATTTCTCTCTTATCTTCTACCATCTTTGCCAACTCTTTCCCCTAAAATGCACATGTCTACCTGGAGTACATTTTTCTGATTGTTTCGTAATATTTAACTGGAGAGGTACATTTACATCATACAGAGTATGAAAAATTTAAAAGGTAAGGAGTGTTTAATAAGAGGGCCTTATGCGTATTGAAAGGGCTTACTTAGAAAACAAGTTAAGGTTATCTTTTTTATTAGCTGGAATAAAATATGGGGAGGCAGACAGTTTAGACTCAATAAACAAATATTTCTAGTTTCTCTAGAGAGACGATGAGGAAAGTCCATTTTTTTGGAGAACATTAGCAGTCCTCAATATCTTCATAAGAGAAATATTTTAAATTACTGGCCTACCAGGAAATTAGCTTTTCCTCAGTTAACTTTGGAGAAAAGTCACCATTCATTTTCTTTCATAAAATTCTTTAAGTTGTGCACAAATAGTGCATCTCACAATTTTCTTTGCCTTGATTTAAAATTGTGCCCATTATTTGTGGCATTCCCAGTATTCCTTCACTCTGATTGGCCAGTAACTTCTTTTGCCTTTACATGAGAGGTTCAAAAGAAGGTAGGGATAGTTTAGTTGTGACAAGTGCAAAATAGTATAATTGCTCATTTTGTTGGATTAATTCAGAATTTGTCATTTGGGCTGTGGGATTTTCTCAATTTGGCTCCTTCCATTCTTTCCCTTTCAACATGTGTTAAAAGATGTGCATGACCCCACTCTTACATTTGTAACTCTTAAATAAAAAGCCCACTCAGCAGCTGCTTGAGTAGCATGCCAAGGGATTGAAGAGAACGTTTCAGCAGTTTAAAAAAAGATCATGGTCATGGGAAGAAAAAAACAACTAAAAGTAAATACTAAAGTGTAAAATTTGTGAGTTGAAAATAGATCAAATTTAGTAAATGCTTTACTACTAACATTGATATTCTTACTATTATTGGCCCAGCAATTTTTTTTTCTGATTTTGGTTTTTTTTTTGGTGGTGGTGGGTGGTGTTTAAGGTGATACAGATTGATTTGATTTTGAGTTTATAACTCACTGGTGCATTAGCTGCTATACAATGACCTGTGTTGCCTTATTCCTTTATGTGGAGGATTTTTTGTGCTAAAGCTCCCTGTTGTTCCTTACTTGGCCACCTAGGCGGCCATCCCTTCTGAGTCATAGTTTGGAATTTGAAATAGGAAGTTTATACAATCCTTGATTCAGTTCACAAAATAGCGTTCTAAATATAGGTTTGTATGTGACCAGATTTTTCACATAGAAAGGATATTTAAATTTATGGAGCTAATGCCTAATTTAGAGACAATGTATTAGATGATTTTTGGTTTCATTTTGATTTCACATGTATTTGATAATAACTGAGTTTTAATCTTAATTCTAGATTATTAGCAGTATACAAATTGATTTTATCAAGTTGATTATTTTAATTTGACTAGATTTTTAGCAAAATATGAGACATCTTATATCTTAGTTCAGCTTTGACTGTTGCAAGATTTTTTAATCTATCAAAATTACAATTAAATATATCATTGTTAATTAAATTTTATAATCTCTATCACATTCAATACATCTTAATTTACTTAAGCTTTGTAACATCATGGGACATTTTTACACTTAATTTGATATTTTTACATGATAAAACATTTTAAGAAGGTTTCAAGTTGTATTTAATTTGTATGTCATTTGTGGTTTTCATGTGAGTGGATTTGAAAATTAGTATAGTTTAACAAAAAAAACTTTTTTGGAGAATGTTTTGAAGGTTTTATGGGAGCGAATGCTATTTAAAAAACCTCACTACATTCTTTTATAAGCCAATTAAGAAAAGTTCTGGGTAAAAAAAGGGAAACAATTGCTAAAATGACTTGTCCAAAGCCACTTGAAATGTCTGTCTAATGAGCAGCAGAGCTGAAATTGGGACCCATGCCCTTGACTTCTGTGCTCTTTTTGTTTCATTGATGCAATCAGTCAGTACTCCCAGTATTAAACAAGTAAAATAATTCAAATATTTCAAATGAAGAAACTTAAGTTTTCTCAGCCTAAGGAAATTCTCTCTGAAAACAAAGATTATTATCTAAAATTGCATTTTTATTTGTTCTCAGTGATTCTGATTCATTCCCATTCCTTATCAGTAAGCTTTTTGTAATCTGATAACATAATGGCTTAATTCTTTAAAGCTTTTTTTTCTGTCTGTAATAAAGTATTAAAAAATGTAAATGTGATAAATGTTATAGACTAGATATTTCTTTATGATTTCAAGAACAACTATTCTTAACAGATGCAACGTTTTGTTAACTGAACCCCCGAGAACATGAAAGAATCAAGGAGAATGGAAGCATCTTTTTACATACGAATGACTTTTGTTCACAGTGGCATATTTTAAGAACTTTTGAAATGTCTTAGATTAGTTTACGCTTAGCTCACATAATCATTAGGAAGAGGAGATACTGGAATAGTTCCTAGGTTAAGCCTCAAACTCCTGGTCTTCCTATATGTGGGAAGAAAGGAAAACTTATTTTCCCACATAACCTGTGTCCCATTGCCCAACTTATATTGACATTTAAAAAAAAAATCTGGAAGTTTTATTTCGCTTAAGTATCTATTAAACACTTTATATGTGCCAAACACAAACTTAAAAGTTAAACAAGTTAAAAGTAGAGTAATTGCTGAAACAGTCTGGATTTCAGATATCGATTTCCAGTGTATCTTTGTCAGGTAACCATGTTTAGATGTCTTGAGAATTGGGCTTGGGAGTGTGTAGGGTGTTTTTTCCCCTTCCCTTAAAAAAAAAAAAAAAAAAAAAAAGGATTCTAAAGTATTTTACTTCTTATTAGGAAAAAAAATTATTTTCAAATTGAAAAATAATCTGCAGCCTTGACCATCATCTTTTCTGAAACCACAATGCATTTTAGCATGGCTATCAGTTCACCCGCTTTTAGTGAATTTTTGTGCAGTATCTAAAGTGATTTGTTTTCTCAATTTTTTTGACCAACCTTTGAAAATATCAAATTAAATTTCATATTTAGATAACTTTACTTTAATAAAATTAATTAATCTTTAAAATTATATGATGGAAATATAAACTAGAAGTCAGGTTAAACCAGTGTTCTGCCTTCCACAGGTTTATCAAGTAGAAGATGTGTGTGAGGAAGAAATGCCTGAAGAATCAGATGAATGTGTCCGCATGGACAGAACCCCACCACCACCTACTCTGTCTCCAGCAGCTATAACTGTGGGTAGAGGAGAGGATTTATCTTCTGAACATCCTTTGTTAGGTAAGAGGAATAACAAAGTTTTCTGAAGTTTATCAGCTTGATATCAATGTGCACTAGTTCTGATGGAAGAAACAATTTTATTTGTCCCTTAAGTCTTTAACTGGTTATTATTAAATTATTAAAAACTATTAGTTTTCATATTTCAGCAAAATCAAAAGCTTACAGTAGAGTCATAAGCAAAAATCACAAAATCTTGGAAAACAAGAAATGTTCATTGATTTTTACCCAAAAAATTCTTGCAGGTAACCAATCTCCTCATCATAATTGTTAAAAACAATTTTAAGCTGGTCAGGATAAAAATTTTTGTTATTAGAAAATTCATTTATGTAGACTTGTGAACAATTAGAGTTAAAAAGATTGTAGAAATGTAGTTCAGCCTTCTCTCATTTTATAGTTGAAGATCCTGAACCTTAAGACAGATGGAGTTGCACAGTTAGAGGGTGACTTGGGACTCAGACCCAAGTTTTTTGGCTTCCTGGCCAATGTATTTTCAACTTTACCTTGCTCTTTAAAATCTTTATAGTCGTTAAAATTTATAGTTAGTTTCTTTGTAAAACCGTCATATGTTCATTGGGGCAAGATTAATTTCAACTTTTTTGAGTTTTCTTCATCTGTATTTCCTATGAACTACCTAAGATGGGGTCCACAACACTTCCTGGTAGGTCTGAACCAGATTAAAATGTATTTGGGAAATATTAAATAAACTAAATAAAAATACAACAAAACATAGAAAACATCACATTTCAAAACTAAGTCAATATGTAGTTTACAGGGATGCTGAAATATGGCTTTGTAATTTCCATCTCTATTTAAATTTGTCATGACTCTTCATCACCATTTTCAGTGGATGATAGCCATCATAGCATCATAGCTGGGGGAGGATTCTTCTCCCTAGAGAATCTGAGCCTGTACCTCAGGACAGTTGACCCTCAGAGTTATGTCTGCAGGAGGGAGTAGTGGTAGAGTGCTTCAGTGGGGGAAGGCCCCGTGTTTGAATCTGGCCTTAAGATGCCTATATGAAGGAATGCAATGATAATAGGACCATTGAGGTTGGATAATGTTAGTCTGTAACCAGGTTAGCAGATGGAGACAGTGTAAGGTAGGAACTTTTGCCAAGGAGCTTCCTTGTGAGGCATGTGACTCATGCTACACAAACTGAGAAAAAAGGGCCATTCACTAGGAACGCCATCTTCTCCTACTTTCTCATCTCACAATATTCAGACATATTCATCTGTTATCTCTTTAGTCTTAATAGAATAATTTTTTCTTGCCAAGGCTGACCCCATTATATGCAGCTTTGATCCCATTCCTTCTCTCCATCTTCTTTCCCTTTTCTCCCTTTCCTACTCAGTATTTCCTGGTCGATTTCCTTCACTATAACTCTTACTCCCTAATTTTCAATTTCTCTCTATTGGGTCCTTGCTACTTATAAACTGGATCATGTCTCCCTCACCTTAAAAAAAAAATCTTCATTTAGTCCGCTGAACTCCACTAGCCATCACCTATAGCCCTCTTTTTAGCCAGACTTCTTTTTTTTTTTTTTTTTAAATAATAATAGTTTTTATTTACCAGATATTTGCATGGGTAATTTTACAATGTTAACAATTGCCAAAACTTTTTTTTTTTTTTCCAATTTTTCCCCTCCTTCTCTCCCCCCCCCCCCCCCCCCCCCGAGATGGCAGGTCGGCCAATACATGTTAAATATGTTAGAGTATAAATTAAATACAATATATGTATACACAACCAAACAGTTGTTTTGCTGGACAAAAAGAATCGGACTTTGAAATAGTGTACATTTAGCTTGGGAAGGAAATCCAAAATGCAGGCAGACAAAAATAAAGGGATTAGGAATTCTATGTAGTGGTTCATAGTCATCTCCCAGAGTTCTTTCGCTGGGTGTAGCTGGTTCAGTTTATTACTGCTCTATTGGAACTGATTTGGTTCATCTCATTGTTGAAGAGGACTATGTCCATCAGAATTGATCATCATACAGTATTGTTGTTGAAGTATATAATGGTCTCCTGGTCCTGCTCATTTCACTCAGCATCAGTTCTTGTAAGTCTCTCCAGGCCTTTCTGAAATCATCCTGCTGCTCATTTCTTACAGAACAATAATATTCCATACTATTCATATGCCACAATTTATTCAGCCAATCTCCCAATTGACGGGCATCCACATAGTTTCCAGTTTCTGGCCATCACAAAGAGGGCTGCCACAAACATTCTTACACATATAGGTCCCTTTTCCTTCTTTAAGATCTCTTTGGGAAACAAACCCAGTAGCAACACTGTTGGGTCAAAGGCTATGCACAGTTTGATAACTTTTTGAGCATTGTTCCAAATTTTAGCCAGACTTCTTAAGAAGTCTATCTTTGGGATAGAAAGGTAGATCTATATTCCCTCTTCTAAACTTCTGACCTCCTGCATGTCAGCCTCAGCTTGTCAAGCCTTGCAAACTGGCTGTTGCCACCTCCTCTGCTGCTCACCTGCCCACTCTCTTTTTTTAACATTCCCACAGTCACCACTACAGTTGAGATCCTTGTTACCTCTCACATAGAGTATTACAATAGCTGCTTCATTGTTCTCTTTCAGCACCAAACCATTCTCTACTCAGCTTCCAAAGAGATTTTCCTGAAATATGGATCTTGGGGTGATATCCTCTGCTCCTTTTTCAACTCTAGGTAAATTCCAAGTCCTTTGGAATTTAAAGCTTTGGTTCCTTTCTATGTTTTCATTCTGGTAACATTTTATTTCCCTTCACATACTCTGTGCCCTGACTACATTAGCCTACTTGTTATTCCTTGAAGGATGTTCTTCAGACTATCTTAAGTAATGGTTCATATATTTCTGGGTTTTAGGATGCTTGCCCAGGCCTCTAAATTTCAATTTCTTTTTAAAAAAAAAATAATAAGCCTTTTCTTTTTCAAAATACATGCAAAGATAGTTTTTAACATTCACTCTTGCAAAATCTTGTGTTCCAAATTTTTCTCCCTCTTCCCCTCCCCTAAACAGCAAGTAATCCAATATAGGTTAAACATGTGCAGTTCTTCTATACATATTATCATGCTGCACAAGAAAAATCAGATCAAAGTGGGGGGAAAAGAGAGGAAAAAACAAGAAAACAATAATAACAATAAAGGTGAGAATAGTACATAGTGATCTACATTCAGTCCCCATAGTCTCTTTCTGGAGGCAGATGGTTCTCTCCAACACAAGTCTATTGGAATCAGCCTGAACCACCTCATTGTTGAAAAGGACCAAGCCCACATAGTTGATCGTTATATAATCTTGTTGCTGTGCACAAGGATCTTTTGGTTCTACTCACTTCACTTACTCAGTTCCTGTAAGTCTCTCCCTCTCTGAAATCATCCCACTGATCATTTCTTATAGAGCAATAATATACCATGACTTATTCAGCCATTCTCCGACTAATGGGCATCTACTCAGTTTCTTACCACCATAAAAAGGACTGCTACAGACATCCATATATATGTGCATCCTTTTCCCTTTTTTTATGATCTCCTGGGATAATTCCCAATTTTTTAAACTGTAGTTCACTACCTCATATGGGGGTTTTGTAACTGAATGTGGGGATTATGAAATTATGATTTATCATCAGTAAATATTTGATTTGTATACTTATTTTAAATACGCAGGATCATATAAAAATGTCTTGGGTTGTAAGTGGAAAAAGCTGAAGTAGTCTTACTCTAATGAGAAAACTTTTTTTTGTTTGTTTGTTTGTTTTTTTCTGAGGCTGGGGTTAAGTGACTTGCCCAGGGTCACACAGCTAGGAAGTGTTAAGTGTCTGAGACCAGATTTGAACTTGGGACCTCCTGACTTCAGGGCTGGTGCTCTATCACTGTGCCACCTCGCTGCCCCAGTGATTAAAAAAAAATAAGGACTAATATTGAGTAACAAGATTTTTATGTAAAACTATATCAAAGTCAGATTTAATATGGAAAATAGATACTTAAGCAAATCTGTTTGATTCCAGCCTTCAAAAACAAGAATTTAATTAGATTATTTAGCTAATTAGCAGCATAGTGCTATCTCTCTAGTGCAGTAGATGGAATGCCAAACTCGGAGCCAGACCTGAGTTCAAACCTGGCCTCAGACACTAATTGAATGACCCTGGGCAGGTCCATTTACCCTCTCTGCCTCAATTTCCTTATCTGTAAAATGAGCTGGAGAAGGAAATTGGAACCACTTCAATATCTCTGCCAAGAAAACCCCCAATGGAGTCACAAAGAGTTGGATGTGATTGAAATGACTAAATGACAACAAAGCACTGTGTGGGACAAAACCAGCAGCGGGCTAGGGTTTACCATGAGATAGCTCAGAGGGTCCTTGGATTTAGAATTTGGAAGGGACCTTGGAGACCATCCATCTGGCTTTTTCATTTCATAGCTAAGGAAGGTGATCACCTTGTCCAGTTGGGGGCCTAGAAGGCCTTTTAAAATATGGTGGAATAAGAGCAAATAAAATGAAATCATTTCATGTGTTGCTCCACATCTATCAGAGAGATTGGGCTTCTTCCTGGGCCCCCAAATGCAGAATTAGAACCGGGGAAGGGCTGAGACTTTCAGGGAGAAGTTCTGA
The DNA here is from genome assembly GCF_048593235.1 of Sminthopsis crassicaudata. NCBI lineage: Eukaryota > Metazoa > Chordata > Mammalia > Dasyuromorphia > Dasyuridae > Sminthopsis > Sminthopsis crassicaudata. The sequence goes on along the minus strand of NC_133619.1, from coordinate 27,742,780 downwards.
GGTCACAGCTGCCTCTCAAGCAGTGCTACAGTGGCCCCAAGGGCATAAAGGAAAATCCCTCTGAACGACACCAGAGCAGGACTCAATGCTGTGCCAAGGGCAGCGGACCCTTCCTCTCTGGGCAGAGGTGTTAGGTCATAGTGAGGGAGCCTGTGTCAGGTGCTGCCAGTGTGGGGATTGCTACCAGGTGCCAGGTGTACAGAGATAGCCCCAAAAGAACCAGTCCCGTGCTCAAGTGCTTATATTGCCGGGGGAGGAGAGGAGGCCCCAAAGAGCATGTATGGGTGAGTAAATACAGCCCAAAGGTTGGCAGAATAAATGTAAATAAATAGAAGAGACCTAGTCAGAAAAGGCAGTGTGTGTTCAGAATTGGGAGTCTAGTTGTGTCTTAAAGACGGGTTGGGGCCACAGAGGCGAGGGGAGTGTGCATTCACAGCCTGGGGAGCGATGTCCAAATGGCCAGATGTAAGGACACAAGATCTTGCCAGCCTTGCTGATTGTAAGACTGATGTGAGGGGGCTGATCTGCCCTGATGGGCCAAACACAGGGACGTAGGCCCTCCAGCACAATCTGGAGGTAGTGAAGAAAAAGGAGCCCCTGCTCGCCAGCTGGCATGATGGGGGCTTGGTAGGATTTCTCAAGCTGATAAGGTGAAGAATGGGAGTTGGCTTGGCCACAGGAGGCCAGAATGGTGCAATAGACTCTAGCCGCAGTCCAGGGGCCCTAGAGAAAGAGAGCAAAGCTGGCTTCGGGCCTGGGCCTGGATTCCTGGCAGCAAACAGTTTTTGCTGTTTATATTTATATTCTGGAGACTGAGGTGGCAGGTACAGGAACAGAGGGATGGGTCACATCATGTGCTGATGGAGGGAGCCCACCCTCGGTAGGAGCTGCTTTGGCTCTCTCCTCACTCTCTGTCTTAACCCCTCACATCCTTCCACCAAAATGGCCCTATCTAGAGTTCCCAGTCCTGGTTGTCTCTGCAGCTCTCTCACTCTGCCGGCCACTCTCTTCCTCTCAGCCTCACCCCACTTTCTCCTGTTCCCCTCCTTGGAGCTCACCGCTTCTTCTCTGGCTCCTTTGCTGGAGCCTCTTCCAGCATCCCTCAGGGCTCTGATCCGGGCCCTCTGCTCGCTTTTTATTTTATATCTATTACTGCTTCACTTGGTGATCTCATCAGCCCCCATGGACTTAATTGCCATGTGTATGCTGAGACTCTCAAGTTCACCTTTCTTGCCCCACGTGCTACCCAGCCCCAGCCATGCGTCTCTCACTGCCTCTCAGACATCTCGCTGGATGTCCAGGAGACACCTTGAACAGGATCTTTCACTCCCTTGGGCTCTCAGCCCAGGGGTCATCCTCGATTCCTCAGCATCTTCCACCCTCCATATCTGAGGGGTTGCCAAGACCTGTTGATTTCAGCTCTATCACATCTGTCCTATGACACTGCCCCTTCCTCACCCCACATCTGGACTATTGCCATAACTGCTTCAAGCCTGACGACTCCAGGCCATCTTCTATTCAGCCATAAAAATGGTTTTCTAAAGTCTAGGTTTGATCATGTTACTCCCTTCTTTTTCAGTAACCTCCACTGTTACCTCTAGGAACAAAATCCTCTGCTTGGCATTCAAAGCCCTTCATCAGCCAGCCCACTCCTGACTCCCCGACACACACCCTGATCCATCAGCCTCCTCACTGGCTTGTGAACAGGATACTCTATTTCTTGACTTTGGGCAATTTTCCTGGTTGTCCCCAAACCCAGAAGGTTCTCCTTCCTCTGTTCTGATCTCTGATCTCCCTGGTTTCCTTTAAGCCCCAATTAAAATCCCACCTCCTACAGGAAACTTCCCTGACCCCTTTAATTTCAGTGCTTTCACTCTTTTAATAATTTCTCATTTGTCCTAACTATAGCTTGTTTTGTTTATATCTTTTTTCATGTCTCCTCCATTAGATCATAAACTCTTTGAGGGCAAGAACTAACTAGTGACATTTTTTTTTTTTTATCCCTCGTGTTTAACATAGTGCCTGGCACATAGCAGGCACTTAAATGTTTGTTGAATTGAATTGAAAAGTAGGCCGAGTCATCCAGAATGAAACTCCTTGAGCTCAGGGATGGAAGCCTCACTCTTTGGTCTTGGCAGCCTGGGTGGAAAGCAGAACAGGGAGAAGGGCCCAGGTTTAGAGGAGAAGATCATGTTTGGTTTTGAGCATGTGAATTGGAGCTGCCAGGATCATCTAGGTGGAAGGGTCTGTAAAGAAGTTGGAAAAGGAAATCTTCTGTTATGGTTACAGATTCCATAGTCATCTGCATAGAAATGAGATGTGGGAAGATGGTCTCAGATAGAATCCTGATGAGCAAGGAGAGAACGGAGCCGGGAAGAGGGGAAAAAGGGAGTTGGCAAAGGAGTGAGAGAGAGCAGACATCCAAAGGAAGGAAGAAGCTGAAGGGGGGATGAGAGACAATGAGGAGTATTAAAAAATGCAGTGAGGAAAAAATGCACTGAGTGAGGACTGAAGAAATCCAGATGTGGGACCGGTTCTCATGGGGGGGATGCTGCACAGCCACCCCATTGGGGCTGCCTCTTCACGCTGTGCCTGTCTCCCATCCTTGCCACCTCTCTCATTGTCTTGTGCTTGGCTGCTGTACATCCACAAGGCAAGAAGGAAAGGCTGGCATCCCAAGGAGCCGACGGGTGTGCACCTGTCTGAGAGCGTCCAGTTGGATCGGGAGTGCCGGTCTCGGACAGAGCCGTGAGCCCGGATGACGCCCGAGCTCTCTTCCCCTTTGCACTTCACAACGTTCCCAAGTGGCTTTCATCCCTTCAGCTGCTTCCTATGCAACAAGGGGAGGAGAAGTATGCTTAATGTCTTGTGCATACTAAAAAGTAGAATCCCTCTGTTCTTGGGGCAGAGCCGCAGGGTGAAATATTGTACTTGAGGCTTGGTTTCTGCAATCATCTGTAAAAGAAGGCCCAGAATCAGCTGACCTCACTTTTTTCAGACCAAGTGGAGCTCCCTGCAGTGGCATCAGTCAGCGCGTCAGTCATCAAGTCTCCGACAGACCCTCCCCATGCCTCTGTGCCCCCTCCTCCACTTCTGCTCCCGGCTGCTGCCACGAGGAGCAACAGCACCTCTCTGCCCAGCACCATTCCCAGTGCAGAAAACAGACCTCCACAGGCGATTGTGAAGCCGCAGATCTTGACCCATGTTATTGAGGGCTTTGTTATTCAAGAAGGTTTGGAGCCTTTTCCTGTAAGTGCCAGATGACTTTCTATTTTTTTGTCACATGTATTTAAAAAGGTCAAATAGAGTGATAATTTCATAGATTTTTTTAAAAAAAGCAAATTTTTTTCAAGTGTTTACATAGGATTTAAAAAAAAATTTTTTTATAATTATAAATTTTTTTGACAGTATATATGCATGAGTATTTTTTTAATAACATTATCCCTTGTATTCATTTTTCCAAATTTTCCCCTCCTTCCCTCCTCCCCTAGAGGACAGGCAATCCCATACATTTTACTTGTGTTACAGTATAACCTAGATACAATATATGTGTATAAATCCAATTTTCTTGTTGCACGTTAAGTATTGGATTCTGAAGGTATAAGTAACCTGGGTAGATAGACAGTAGTGCTAACAGTTTACATTCACTTCCCAGTGTTCCTTTTCTGGGTGTAGCTGTTTTCTGTCCATCATTGGTCAATTGGAAGTGAGTTGGATCTTCTCTATGTTGAAGATATCCACTTCCATCAGAATACATTGTCATACAACATTGAAGTGTACAGTGATCTTCTGGTTCTGTTTTTTTTTTTTTTTTTTTAAACAAAGTCTTCAAACAGATCCCTCCTATCCCAAGCACTGATGATCTTAACTCAAGTGGTCTTTTGTGACCTTCATTTCATTCTATTTCATTCAAATGGGCCTACATGTTTCTCAAAAAATTATACTAGTTTACAATTCATTCAGTACGCTACTGTTCATGTTTTTCTACTGCACATTTTTAGACTCTGTTTTCCAGTTTGAAGGTGTGAGAGAAAAAGGATATATTTGAGTCTTGCCTCAGACACTTAGTGCTGGTTTTGTGAGCCTGGGCAAGTCACTTAATCTCTATCAGCCCTAGTTTCCTCATCTGTAAAGTGGAGATAACATTAGCACCTACATCCATAGGTGCTAATGAGAATAAAATGAATTGATATTTATAAAGTGCTTTGCAAGCATTACAGCTCCATGTAATACTAGCCACTATTGCTATAATGATAGTACCTCTACATTGTTTTTATTAGTATCTCATCCTTAGTGATATCAAACATTTTTTTAAGTGATTATTGATAGTTTATGTTTACTCCTTTGAAAATTTTCTTTTAGATCTTTTAACCATTTCTCTTGTGGACTGGAAGTTACCATTGTAAAATTTTAATCAATTTCCTGATGTATTTTAAATTTACCATTTTATCCTTCCTCTTGGTACTTTCAGAAGTCACTTGTAATTTTAGTGCCACTTCAGAAACTTTCCAAAAAAATTTATGTTTTGGAGACAGCTAGATGGTAGAGTGGATAGGGCAATAGCCCTAAAGTCAGAAGGTTCTGAGTTGAAATGTTGCCTCAGTCACATAACACCAGTTGTGTGACCCTTGACAAGTCACTTAACCCCAACTGCCTTACCAAAAACAAAAATAAAAAAACAAAGAGAAAGAAAGAAAAGCAGTATTATGTTCTTAGGTAAACTGTCAAACATAATATGAGAAATCATCACAACTACTGTATTTTTTAAAAGTACAAGGTTGTTGTTTTTCTTTGAATCCATTCTTAGGGTTAAATGTCCAAATTTCACATCCTTCAAGTAGATGTTCTCTGTAGATTTGTTACATTTTCATTTTTTGTTCTACTTGTTGGATTTTTTAGAAATTTTAGAACAAACAACTAATTGACTTACATGAAAATGAGATGTTTAATTAACTTCATTTTCTAAGCAAGAGATAATTAAGTGGAAAATCCTTTTTATTTGAACTTTTAAAAATCTACAGGATGTTAATGTTATAGGCACCTTTGAAACTTTTGGCTATTGAAGATTTTATACTGTTTGTCATCATTTTATACTTTATTATTTTTCTTCTTTTTCTTTCCTTTCTCTCAAACCAAATTTGTTTTACTTTCTTTTATTTTGTTCATTTTTATAAGTCTTACCTTTAAAGTTAATACACAATTCTTTTAAGAACGTTTACCTATTTCTCTTAGCTAGTTTAGCTAAGTTTAATATTAATTAGCTTAGTTTAATGACATGTAAATAAATTTAACATGAGAGTAGTATAATTTTTCCTCTAATTTCAATCATTATAATTTTTCCATAGGTTTAATTAGTAAGATTTAAGAGTATATTACATCTTTAAGTGGAAAAGTTGCCATGAAACATTTATGAATGAATGAGAAATCTTTAATACAGAATGGATAAACAAGCCTCTCAAATATCAATATATCAAGGCATTGGACCTACTCTTCCAACCAACATGAACATCCAAGTTGGGATCCTGGAGTCACTACATCCCCTCACAGTCTAGGGCAGTGGTCCTCAAACTTTTTAAATAGGGGGCCAGTTCACTGTCCCTCAGACCGTGGGAGGGCCAGACTATAGTAAAAACAAAAACTCACACTCTGCCTCCACCCCTCAGTCCATTTGCCATAACCCTGTGAGCTGCATAAACATCCTCAGCGGGCCATAGTTTGAGAACCCCTGATCTAGGGGTACTCCTAAGGAATGCTGGGGGGTTCTCACCAGTCTTCAGCATGAACTCCCATTCTGAACTAAAACTTTAATATCAACCACTAGTTATGGCACCCCCAATATGACTTAGCCAGTTTACATCAATTAGCTTTTTTTTAGAGAAATATTTACTGTGAAGATATAGTAGGAGCAGAAGTGGGGACATTCCATATCCCAAACCTTGAGAACACTTGACCCCTGTTTCTCTTCAGTCCTTGGAGAGAGAGTGGGATCAAATCTATAGTTGTTTGTACCTTCCATTTTCTAAGATCACTTCCAAATTCAGCAGTTGATGAGTGGATGAGAAGCTTCATCTCTGCTACTGCCAGTCTGTCTTAAGCAGATTGACTCATCTGCTGACTTCTACGAGCTGGATCTCCTGCAAAAGTTGGACTTAGAGCAGTCACTCTTCTGATCTTTAAAGGTCACAGATCCCTAGGCAGCTTGAACACTGCCTCATCTAAAAGCAGGAAAAATAGACACAACCGAAATTGAAACCTTTGCAGAGCCATATGTTCTTTCCTTTATGTCAGCACTGGATGGGATGAGCTAGGACCTCTTCCCACTAGAAGCCCTCAGCAGTTAGCCTTCCTTCTTGAATACCTGCTAGGCAACACAAAGCATTCTCTGCTTCATTTTACTGGAGAATAGCTGTTGAAGCCACGGGATGTGGTGATGACTATTTCTTAATAAACCTTATTTAATTACTTTGTAAATGTTGAGTGAGATTTAAAAAACCCAATATTTATAAAGTAATCAACATTAAGAAGCTTTCTTTACATATATTGTTTGGTGAGGAGTGCTAAAGTGGAGTAATTAGAAGTGCAAAATTGTAATCCAAATCTTGACAATTTGACTATATTATCCAAGGAAATTCTCAAATTCTCTTTAGAGCAAATTAAACAGGAATGATGATACTTTATTTTCATACATTGGAGTAGTCATTTAATATTACTAGTGACTCTGATGAAGCTTACAAATGACCCATTTTCTCAAGAAATCAGTTTTTTAATGAATACCTCTAGCTAGTTATAACAAATTATGAGACTATAAGTCAATTTCTAAACATGAAAAGGAGAAATTAGGTTTTTGGTTTTTTTTTAACGGATGCATTTTTGTTTTGCTAGAATGTTTTTGTTTACTAGCACCTCCCCACATTCCCCCACCCCTTCCTCTCTGAACAAGGTACCTGCTCCAACTTGTCATCTGAAGTTTATTTGCAGTAGGACTCTGCTTTTGTATATTAGTTCATACAAACCTTTTTAATGTTTCTCATAATTTGTATTTCTTCTTCCTTGGGACAGTAATTTTTCATCTAATCCATATACCACATTTGTTCAGCCATACCTGCTTCATGAGCAGTGCATTTTTCTGTTTTCTGTTTCTGTTTTTGTTTTTGCTATTGCACATTATTGTCTTATAGATATTTTCATATTTATTGGACATTTTTGTTCTATTCTTAACCTTCTCAGGGTAAATGTAATTGTGTGAGTGATCTGTGGATCGAAGTTTAAGAGCAATTAAATAACCTTTTTCCACATAACTCAAAATTTAGGGAAATTAATTTATTTGACCAAAAGATAGCTTATTTCTTTCTTAATTTAGGTGAGCCGTTCATCTTTACTAGTCGAACAGCCTATGAAAAAAAGGCCCCTTTTGGATGGCCCAGTCATGAGTGGTGTGTGTGTGCAGACTGAGCTTCAGAACAACACAAAGCATGCTGATAATTCATCAGACACTGAGATGGAGGACGCGGCTGCTGAAGGTTTGTCGTTTGCATTTCAAATAAGCCTTACAGGGGTTTTTTCTTGATTTTTCATGCTTGTTCATTCCAGCGTAGCTTTTTACTTTGTTTTGTGTTTTGTATTGCTGCTTGAAGAATCTGTGCTTTCATTGGTGGGGGAACTCCATCTATCATTGCAAAAGGACATGCTCCTTCCTTCTTCACTTTGCTCATGAGCTCCCATAGATCCTCAAGGGAGGGCTTAACCTTGGTTATTTTAGAATCTCTGAGCTACTTGTGTTTTTTCTAAATAAATGCCACACATGGGGGAGCACAAGCAGATTATAGCTTGTTACTAAAATGATTTGCATGCCACAAATGATAAACAGCATTTTGTTTTAATGGTTGAAATTGTTCACTTTTTTTTTCTTCAGTTTTATCTGTAGCATTATTAGTTTATTATGCATCTACATGTGAATGATTATTTTGTGAAAAAGTTCATTTCATTCAAGGATTACTATCTTCCTTATTTTAGAAAAATGAAATTGCAATCTCCAAGAAAAGTTTTACTTTGTTTCTTGTTAATATTGAGCTAATTTGGCTTCTTATGTGAACTGGAAGATTAGCAAAGTATTATTAGAAACCTTGACTTACAAATTTTTCTTATGGACCTAATTGAAGATATTTTAATTTTAATCACTAGAATGACCTCTTTGGATTAAGTCCAACACTTTAGTAAGGAAGTTTTTAAAATAGGAAAAATAAATGTGAAACAATCTGAGATCTAATATACTTTATATGTACTTTATGTGCCTCCAGTAACTACCGTATGTATACAAACATTTTCCTGCTATATTGTGTTTCTGATGTTCCCTTTTGTGTACACAAGTAGGAAAAATATGAACACTTTTTATTATTTTTAATCAATGGATTTATAAAATTCACAACATTTAGGATTATGGTGGATGTGCAAGAGTGTCATTAAGAAAGAAGAATCTCTTAGTCAGATGTATAGGTAGAAATGTTCAAACATGAGCAGGCTAATAATAGGAGAAATATTTACTTAAAAGCATACATCAGGTGTGAATTAATTCCAAGTCAGTTTTATAAACAGTGATCAATTTCTATATTTTTGTGACATCATACCTTATGTATCACATATTTTTGTCACTTCAGGAAAATGAAAAATAGGCATTTACCATAAAATGATCAGGAGCCCCTTATCTACAGCAGGATAGATCTTAGCAAGTGGCTCATCAGCTTGGTCAGTGCCATTCAGATGCTAAAAAAGGGAAGTTAGAACTTACTTTCCCCTCATTACTTTTAGATGAGAAATTAAAATGTGGCTCTCAAATCCCTTTTAGAGTTGGGCACTCCTTGCCATGGACCTCCTAGCGTTAGATCCATCCATGGTCACCCTCTCTCCCTTCCTCTACCCCAGAAATAGCAGCATCACCTCCATTCTTTAGTTTCCTGTGGTGGGTTTTTCTCCCTAGGTCAGACCTCTCCTCCCTAGGACAGACCTCTTCTTCCTATGCTAGAACTCTTTTTCTTAGGCTAGACAGACCCCTTTCCCCCAGGACAGGGCCTGCTCCCTAGGGCAGCGCTCTTCCTGGACCACACCCTCCTGGGCACCACCAGACACCTGCCGTCTCTCTGGCTTCAGATGGCTGAACAGATTTCTCTCCTGACACATTCTGGGTAATTTTGATGTGCAGATGCCCCGTATGTGTGTGGTGACAACTTGTCGGAGGGAGACTCCAGATCCTTCTTTTGCTTTTCTTTCTCAGAAAGAAGAGAAATGCCATGTGAGCACTGAGAGTGCTGGCTGGTGTGATGGGAGGTGTCTGATGTCCAAACAGGAGAGGCAGTTATTGTGTCAGGTTGCCCAGTGAGTTGCCCAGTGCTTTTAAATCACAGCTGGCAAGAGAACTCCCCGTTACCATGGCTTTGAGACCCACAGAGTGCTTTCAGCACGGCAGCTTGTGTGAGATCTGTGGTCACGTGGCACGGACCTCGTCTGCTCAGCTACACCCTGCCGACTTACTGTGTTAATGATGCTCAGCCTCTGGTGCAGGACAAAGCCTGGTGAAACACTGTAATACCAAAGGACCTGCCTTAACTCTCCATCTTGGAAAGCAAGGGTGGCCCGGATGCTGGGCCCCTGAGAAGGGCAGCTTCTTGCGTTGGTCTTTCAGTAAGTATATTTTGGTAAGGCCCAGCTGATGGGCCAAGAGTTGTGTCTACAAGGGAGTGGAGGAGGAGGAGAGCAGAATGGAAAACCACTGTTTTCAAAGTTGCCATGATTCCTCTAGAAGCCCCTCTGTGCCTTTTCTTGAGGATGCTGTAGTGAAGGCTGCAATCTCAGAAGAAGCTGTAGCACATTACTGGTAGGTCAGTGCTCTATGGGCTGAAGTGGGGAAGGCAGAAGAGAGTGTTTGAAGCTCAGCTATGGCAGGGGCCCTCTAGGCCCTTTCTACAAAGATGAGGAGACAAAGACCCAGGAGGTTGAGGGACAAGGTCATGCAGATGAGAAGTAGCAGAGCCCAAGAGTCTCCTCAAACACAGTTAGACCCAGTCTGTTTTCTCCTTTGCTACATCGCCTTGGCATTCAGGGCTCATAGGTCTGGTGCTAGGACAGGACCACAGGGGGAAGGGACATGGGCAGCCTGAGAGGTTGCTGCACCTCCGGATGCAAAAGAGCAAGGGAGGACTTCAGCATGTCAGGCAAAACATTGATGGAGGATTTATGAGGAAACATGGAAAAAAATGAAACCTGCTCAAGTTTGGAGGGATTAGGATACATATCCTCACTGATAAAATCTCTGGGTCACTCAGCTGTCAGAACCCTGATGGGAGGTGCACAGGCACACCTGTTAATGTTCAGATCTCTGCTGATACTCTTAGGTTTCAGCCTAGACTTTAACCAGGCATGAAGGGGAGCACATCTCCAGTTCAGACTTTCATCCTTCCTTCCTTGACTTTGTTATAAAATGCCTATTATGCCCTCTCCCTCAACACTTTTTCCCCCCTGGGGTCAGTAAGCCCCATCAGTGATCAAGCTTGTTGATGTGTTGTGTCTTGTATTTTTGAAGATTAATTTATTTGTTTACTTAGTATTACTAGTTAACCATTATGAGCTGTAAATCGATGTTATCTTTTCTTGTTTCCTTTGATTCTTAAGGTAATTTGAAAGATGTCATTTTTTAATTGTCACAACTATCAGTTAATTTTTCTCTTCTCACTTTCTCTTTGCTCCCTTTTTTTAGAGTTTGGCAATCACGAATTTTATTCTAAACCATTGTCTGTGTACTGATAGTTATGGTGAACCAGTGTTCTGGGAACAAAGGGCCTTAAATAGTGTCTGATTGGTCATAGTTCCCAAAAGTAATTTGCCTTTGACATTACCCTAAGTCAGTGGTGGTGCTGGTTTAGAGGAATAGTGTGGAGGTACCTCATCATCCTAATTGGGGGGGAAGCCCTGAGGCTTATACATCCGATCACCTACAAAGACCTGGCCTGGACTGGGCTACTAGTCCTTTGTAGCCCTGGACAAAGTTTTTTTCTCCATTTACTCATTGAAGAAAGATCATTTTCTCATTACTATTAGAGCAGTAAATTTTACATACATCTTTTTAGTATAATTTTCTTTTGGTTTGTTCATCCATTATAAAGCATTTCTTGGAACTATTATGTTGTTGGAAAATGCTCTTTTAGCCATTTTTGCTATCTTTCATTACATTTAATATTTTACCATCTGTCTCCCCAGTGAGACCATGATTTAAGTGTCTGGCAAGCTTCTTAATTGAGTACATATTATCCTTATTTCTACATTTCAGGCTCCCTAATATCATCTTAAAATATTTAAATGAGTTTGTCTTTATACAAAACTTTGCTAAAAGGGACAACACAGAGTCTTATTTGGCATCCACAACCAAAAAACCTATTAACCAGAGAAACAATCTTATTGCATATATGTGTGGTTTGTGAATATGATCATGTAAGAAAAGAGGGAAACATTTTTAAACTGGGCTGTTTGTGATTGACCAATTTACTAAACAGTGCCCCTTGAATGCTTGAGTGCCTGCCATAATATTAAATACTTTAATTTAATTCAATTTGTACAACACACAAAAAAGTCTCATTGAATCAAAGCAAACAGGACATAAAAAGTTATGGATTTCAGTTCCAGTCATCAAACATTTATTAATTACCTACTATACATATAGTCTTTTAACTGGCCATACAAAGACAAAAATGGAAAATAGTTTCTTTTCTCATGAAGTATTGAACACATTGTAGGATCTGGAGACAGGAAGTCCTGCATTCAGATACTGCCATTAGTTCTTAACGCAGCTATTCTGAAGCTCAGATAAACCTTAAAATGCTTCTTAAAGGAGAGATAACATTATTCTTGGAGGAATACAACAAATATAAGCTTGTTTGAATGAATATCAGCAGTGTGAATAACTTATCAGTTGGCACAAAATGATCTTGATTGAGCTTCTTGGAGAAGTTGAGTCTTGTGTCAGCCTTTGAAAGAAGATGTCATTGGATTTTGGTTTGGGGAGAAGAGAGTCTGGGTTAAAGGAAAGTTACAATAATTTTATGATCCTTATTAATACCTTTTATTTTTTGACTTAAGCTATCTAAGTGTAAATATAGCCATGTGCACTTTTGAAGAATGCTTCTCCAAAAGTGGCCAATGGTGGTAATCCATGAGGGTCTAACAGATAGGGTGGAGGTGGTCTATAGGCTAGTCTAAGTTAAACTAAAATGTGTGTTTTAAAAAATCTTACATTGATTTCATATAAGGGAACATCACATTAAAATAATGGTTATTTTTCTAGAGAGAGTCTTGTGCCTTGGCAGGAGAGCGAGGATGGTGTGATTGGTTATCAGAGCCATTTGTCCTGCCAAAAGGCCATTGACTGAGAAGTTCAAGGGCTGCTAAACTACAGTTGAGGCAGCCACCCTAGAAGTTTCATAAAACACAGTTAAACATTTGGAATTTTTTTCTTTTTTTCTTCTTTTTTTTTTTAGAGGGATTAGAGGAAATGGACAGTGAATTGCTCAAGTGTGAATTTTGTGGGAAGATGGGATATGCTAATGAGTTCCTACGTTCAAAACGATTCTGCACTATGTCATGTGCCAAAAGGTATTTTTTTGGTCTTAATATTTACTGAAATATAAAATAAAAATCTACAAAAATATTGGTTTAACAGCTAAACTTATGTTTTATTATGTTGCAAGTGTAGACTAGAGGTATATAGAGGGATAATGTTAATATAGACATTTTTTGGACTTTCTTTAAACATTCAGACATCAGATTTACTACTTAGAAATGACATATTCATAACTTCTATTGGAGTTGCAACAGATGAAATGCTTTATTGTCTATCTTGGTGATTCCTAAAAGTGCCATCTTCTGCAGTGGTGCTGAAGGATGATTGACAGTTTCCTTCTTCCTTAGTCCCTCCACTTCCTGTAATGCAAACAATGTTTATGAAGCCAACTGAGATGCTGAAATGAGCTTAACTTCATTTTTTCAATATTTTCAGGAAGCCTCCTAATTTATTCCTCCATTTTAAAATGATATTCTGAAATTAATCTTTCTAAGATTAAAATATCTTTTATTTTGAGGTATCTCAAAGTTAATAAAGTTAATAAGATTGTAACTTAAAAAATCTTTAAGAATTAGAAATATTAAAAAATAGATTTAGATAATTTGAAAACTAATCATATCATGGAACATTTTTTTTAATTGAAAAATTATTTTATCATTTCTTTCTAAAGATGATTAGTATTAACTTGCTTTTATCATTTCAGATTTAAATTTGGTGACCCATGCTTTCATGGTCTAATATACAGTAAAATACTAAAACAGGAAATATCCTCAATTAAATTATATAGTAAATACTTTGCATTTCTTGGAAATTATTCTGGAACTCCTTCCCCTTCCCCCATGATGAAATAGACATCTATTTACATGTTTGTTATTAAATGCCAGTGCATTTATACATAGATGAAACCCAAGCTTTTCTACCAAGACTTCATAAAATTACTTAATAATAATGGAGAGATTGATAATTATTCTATTTCTAAGAATAATGATAAGCAACATAGATGTTCTGGCTTCTTCATGATAGGATGAAGTAAAATTAACTGCTTTAGTGGCCTCATTTAATAGAATTATATTAAAAATAAATGTTACTGGCTATAACAAATTCTGGCAGGCTATAACAAATATTGGAAAAAATAAAGTTAAGCCAGAATCATATAATAGTTTGTTTTATAGTTTCTTAAAATGATATTTGTTTGAGGTACTGGATATTTTCCCTTCCCATTCTCTATTACCTTCCTTCCTGAAACTGCCTAAAAGTATCCACAACATAATTTCATCCCTTATTTTTTATCTTGTAAAGGGGCTAGAGGCACCATGGGGAAATGATGCAAAATATAAATTAGTGATGAGGGAAGTTTCTGGTGCTTAGGGCTTTTAGTGTTTATTCTAATGATTTAAGAGGATTTTTCCCATGGACTAAACACAGGTGGCTTAGAAAGCCAGGGGAGTGGTTTTTACCCCTCTTTTTTCCCCCTCATTATTCCTTATGGGAAAAGGGTAAGCATTTTGGATAAAAATTAGAAATTTTTATAGAGGTCTTTCCAGAGATAAGTAGACTTATATAAATACCGAGGAGCAGTTTTCCAATCTAAGTATAAGGCCTGTTGTATATTTTTCTTTTGGGGGGAAAAATGCATGTTCTATTTATGTCCATAGTTTACTTTTTTTAAATTTCTGGTATTATTCTCTTTCAGAAAAAGTGAGGAAAATTATTTGTGTCTATTTACATGCTAATCCAGTGAAATCATTAGACTTCTAATGATTATGTGATTTTTTTTTTTTTTTACTTCTGTATATTATGATGCACTAATAATCACTGACCAGTTGGAGATCTGACATTTTTCTTTCATTCTTCATGTCACATTCCTTCTTTAAACTCCTTTGCCCGTTAAGAAAAAAAAAAAAGGAGATTATTTTATGTGAGCATACACTTGGAAGAACCTAATGGATTTGGGGGGGAAAGGCACTTGAAAAGCTCTAATTAAACTGATTTTACTTCCACTGGTCTGTCCCAAAGATGCTGCTTTTTTCTTCTTGTGGTGGAAATCAAATCAAATCAAAATAAAAGTATCTTTTCATAATTCTGATATTCTATAAATGTTTATATATCTTTGGATAAACTGTAATTGAAAATGTTTTAATTCTGTTGATAGATAAAATATATACTTTGTCATTTTAAAAAATGATTATCTTTGCTCCTTTCAAAGGAGTGATGAAGCGCTTGCAGTTTTGAAGGCTTTAGTTTACATTTTCACTTTCTAATTTCAGTCATATTTTGAAAAGTTTCATAAGATTGATTTTCCATCTTTCTACCTCAATTATTTAACATTTTAAAGGAAATTACAACATCTTGTAATAATTATCTTAAATTTTCTCCCTAAATCTCTTTGTAATTTTTTAGCAGAGGAAAACAAAATTTAATATGAGTTAAACCATTACATATACACAGTAGGCATTTCACCAGCATTAGGGAAAACAAGAATTACACTGTTGTTAAAAGCTTTATGAACTTGAGTGAGGTGCATCACAATTTAACCAAGAGCAAGTTTGTTTAATAGTGAGGTCATTTATGGTGAGGCTTCAGTATTTATTAAAAGTATATGGTATATTTAACATATATTGGTCAACCTGCCATCAGGGGGAGGGGGAAAGGAGGGGAAAAATTGGAACAAAAGGTTTGGCTATTGTCAATGTTGTAAAATTACCCATGCATATATATGGTAAATAAAAAGCTATAATAAAAAAAATACTTAAAAAAAAAGTATATGGAACTTGAGTTATAGCATTTACTTAATTTCCATGCAGTATGTACAGATTGACTCTTATTTTAGATCGTTTGAATATATTCTGCTTGCTTGGGTTTCTTAGGTACAATGTTAGCTGTTCCAAGAAGTTTGCACTTAGCCGTTGGAATCGGAAGCCTGATAATCAGAGTGTCGGGCACAGTGGCCGTCGTCCGAGTGGCCCTGATGGGGTGACGCGAGAACACTTTCCTAGGCAGGTCTGTAGAAAATTCACTCCCTCTACAATAACCATTTTCAGACACGCAAGGAAAGTGTCATGCTGTATTTTACTTGTACTGCATTTTCCAGCTTCCCATTACTTATCCATCTGCAGAAGAAGGCCTGGCTCCTCACGAAGAGCCTGTGCCCACTGCTATGACCACTCGCCTGCGGAGGCAGAGCGAGAGGGAGAGAGAGCGTGAGCTCCGGGAGGGCCGCCTTCGGAAGGGGCCCGACAGCAGCGACCTGCTCCCCGCAGCGCAGACGGAGCCGTCGGTGTGGACGGTGGATGAAGTGTGGGCCTTTATCCATTCTCTGCCAGGTACTGTTCAGGCTTTTGGTGGGCGGTTTTGTTTTTTTTTCTTAATGCAAATCACCCAGGAACCACATTAGATTTCTCACACTGGCTGTGCTAGATGTCTGTTGAAATGCTTTGTGTTTGTGTTCATTGGCGGTTGCTATTTAAATGTGATTTGTTTCCTCTTGCTTATTCCCTCAGCACAACTGGTTATTTTCTCAGACTCCCCCAAGTTGATAGAAACTGACTAGTCCTGTTCCTGCTGTGACACCCCCACCCCACCCCAGCCGATGAAGACATTAAGGGGCTCTCCTCTCTTCAGTCTGATTTCTCTCGAGAGGTCAGTAGAGAGATTGAATCAGACCCTCCTTTCCTTCTGCTCTTCTGTTTTTTCTATTCTACCCTCTCTTTATTTTTTCTTCCCTTCTTTCCATTCTTTTTGGGGAAAAAGTCATTTAAAAATTAGGTTCCTTTTATATTTTTTAAATTCAATCAAGATCTTTTGAACTATGCAATGATTTTTCTTTCTTTGAAAGAAAAACCAAGTTTGTTTTTTCAAGGGAACCAACTACTAATTTTTTTTTTTTCAAATAAAACATGCTTCTGAAATTTTTAAATAGGAGATGAAAAGGTATTCCATTTCACTTGTTAAAGTGAGTATGCTGTTCTTTCTTGTTTATGTTTTTCTTACTCATTTGCATTTGGGATAGTACACTCTTTTCATCAGCTTGTTTATTTTGCTCTTCCTCTTTTTCATTGCAACAATAATCTTCCCATATCTGCTTTCTCCTGGGGGGCTGGCTAGCTTACTTATGTTACTGCAGAAACTTATGCCTTTGCTGATGATGAGATCAACGGTTTTTCATCTACTGTTTCTGTCATTCATCCTGGCCCAGTGCATGTGGCTCACAAAAGATGCTCATTTTTTCCCAGTGTTGTATTCTCTTTTGGGTTTCATAATAACATCATGTAGTTTCTCTTGACGCAAGCATTTTAGAAGACAAGGCCACTTTGGAATTCTGTGCTTGTCAGAACCATTAAAATGTGTCCAACAATTATTTATGAAGGACAACGAGGGTTTCAAGATCACATTTAAAATCTATAAAAAGCGGCAAGAAAAAAAGTAGTAAATACTTTTGGAAAAGTACTTAATACTTGATAGTATTTACCTGGAAAGAATACTTTTCTTATCAAATTGAACTGATCAGCTTGTTCTAGAAACTTTTTTTTCCCCATATTCTACTCCTTGCAGTTGGCCACTCTAAATGGAGGCAGAATGATTAAAAAAATAAAATCCTTTACAAAAAAGTTAACATATTTTTGAACATAATTCCAAAAGAGTCTCCTTGCCAGTGGGCAATGCTGAGCACTCAGCTTTTAGTTAGATGTCTATAACCAGATTTACAGAGGAGTGTTGTCTCTTCATTGGCTGCTGCTTCTATATTCACTGGAATGTATTTCCAATTTTAGACTAGTGTAGATGTTTTGTTGTTTTTGTTGCCAATAATAGAATCTGCCCATGGACACATTTGAAATCCTTCATGATTAGGGTTTGACTTTTGTCCTCTTCAGGAGTGACTTTATTCTATTGAATTATGTCTAGAAACTGCTCCAAATGCTAAGGGAGGGACTTTTTTTTATTTTTAATGTCAAAAATAATAGATGATCCAAGAAATACCAAATAGACCTTGTAGATTCTTCTCTTCATCTTCATGATTGTGCTCAGAAATTGGTTTTTGCAATGCTTCAGTTTGATCTGTGAATTCCAGGATTGGAGTTAATAGCTCATGTTCATACATCACAGGTATGGTTGCCCTGATTTCTTAAGGGTCTGCCCATCATACACAAGGAGCCTTGTGCCCCAGGACTGGTAGGCATTTAGGACAGCTAAAAGTTGTCCAACTGGCTTCACATGGAGAGAAAAATAACTTCTTATCAGTAACCATCAAATTTTTTTTGTTGTCAAGTGTTAGGAATTAATATTAGACCTTTGATAACTCAGAATTATTTCTCTACATTGATCCAGTGGCTTACTTTGACTCTTTATTACCTTCTCAGAGAGGGGTTTGCTCATAAGGGGCTCTGACTTGTTCGGGTAAATAATTTTCCATTTACATGGTGATTTAAGGCATTAGATAGAACCTTTCTCTAAAGTTTGTCCTCACAGAGCAACTTACAGAGGGAGGAATCTCATCAGAACAATCCCTTTTCTTCTCTTTAGGTGCTTTGTGACTCCACCAGAACTTGCTTTGGCACTTCTTTCTGAAGAGTATAGCTTTCTTTCTGAGGAAAGGTTATTTCCCCATGAGTTTGTCCTAAAGAAAGAATTTTTTGTGACTTATAGTAATTCTTTCATTCTCAGAATTGAGAATATTCTGCTTTCTTTCTCCCTCCTAGTAATTGTTCCAACGGTTTTTTCCTTCTTTTATTCTCTATATAAACATGAGCAAATTAGAGCTCATGTGAGCCTCTGTACTCAGAGCAAAAGCAGGTCTTAAGTGACACATTCTGTGCCTTTCTGTTTACTGTAAATTGAGTTGGAACATCTTCTTGGAGCCTTGGTATAATGAATTTCTTGGAATTTATTAGATAATCTTAAATCCTCACTGACCTATCAATTTGAACAATACATTGCTCCTCATATCAGCTCTTTGTTTGATGGCTTACAAAACTGTTCTCTGGACAACTTTCTGTAGCTGTCGATGTAGGCATCGATTGGTGACCATAGTTGTGATCAAGAAATTCTTATTATAATAGTACAAATGGGCGAACGATCTCTTTTGGACAGAATTAGAGAGATGAGGATTGGAATTTTATTGTTGTTCTTTTCATTCCCCTCTTCCCCCCCTCATTTGGAAAGATAGTTTCTAGCACTACAGAAGTTCAGTTTCAGTAGTAGTAATTCATGTCAAAAAATGTCATTGTTTTATTAATAACTTGTAGGTCCTTTTACATACTTCTAGGGAGACAGAAGGCTGTGTATATGCTGATGCGATCTGTATTTTGTATACACCACACAAATCACATAGGCACCAGCAATATTTGTTTAAACAGTGAGCATAGTGAATGTAATGCCCAAGCTCTACTAAATATCATTTGTCTGGAGAAAAACTTGTGAAATTTATTTTTCTCTAATGAGTTTCTAGATGCAAATGATCTTAATTCTAAGAAAAATAATTTTCTATTCTCTTTGGCTTGTCCTACATTAATCCTTTTCTTTAATTAATTAATAAAAAAATTAATACTTTAATCCTATTCTGTGGTCAAAATAAGAAAGTTGTAGCCTAGATACTGAAGACTCCATGCCCTTTGAGATTGTGCTGTTTCCCAAAAATCTGTTCCTTGACTTCACCCTTTTATTATTTGGGGAATATATTTACCGTGCACTTGGAAGAGGAATCTTTTCATTGGTTTACTGTTTTATACTGAGGACAAGAACATGGGTGTTGGTCATCATGGAGAACACCTTGCTTCTCTTCCCAAATGTAGCTCTTACATTCTGGATTCTCTCTCACTGTCTGAAAAAAGGCTGAGCTCCACCTTTATCTTTTTTCTCTTTTCTTTCCTGGGCTCTTGTAAATAAGACTGAAGAGAGAAGAGTATTACATTCCTTCCTGCCCCCACCCCTCATAAAATGAAGGCTAAGTCACAAGTAGATGCAAGATTAGTCACTTTCTCTCTGTCCAGTTTTGTTGAGAGCTACATGTGGGAATGGAAAAGGGACTTCTCTAGGGTGAGTAATCCCATTTTAACTCTATATTTTCTCTATGTGAGGAGTTGAGGATATCAGTAAGACATGTGTGAGAGAGACTAGTAGATCGAATGAGAAGACTGAGAAATTATTGAAACAAAGATTTATAAGGAAAGGAGAAAAATCCAATTAGAAAATGAAATTAAGAACCAAAAACAGAAAGGAATGGTAACTTGGTGAGCACGAAGGAAACATGTTCTGTTAACTAGTTTTAGTAGGAGTTAAAGCATTGCTTTAGGAAAGCCGTTTTGTGGGAGGAAAATAAGGTTATGTTAGTAAAAAGAATTGATGCTTTTGACGATCTGGGGTGCAGAAATTCAGTGGATAGCTTCACTTATGCAATTTCCTTCCTAAAGGTAGCTGAAATTTATAAGTATTTAAGTACACTGGTGCTTTGTGTCTCTAATCAAAATGGCACGATTACTAATGCTCTTAGAATTTTATAATGGCCTTCCCATGCAGAGAGTTCTCCTTCTGCCTCACTCTGCTCAGTGCTAGCTTGTCACTCTTGAAATCTCCCTTCTTCACGGCGAGATGGAATGTTAAGAAGGGTTAAGGCATTTCCCCAAATAGTACCTAAACTAGGAGAATTTGATGTGAGAATATCAAGAACTGGTTATTTGGCTAAAGATCAGTTTGATATAAGAGATACTGTTTGAGGTAGCCATCTTAAATCTCAGTCAGGTTACGCTGTGGCTGCTGCTACCACCTATTACTGTGATCACACTTAGTTTTGATCATTAAATCAGTTAATTAAGCTGTGAGATAATTAATCCAAGCTGATCTCAAGTACTATGTTTCATATGATACCAGTACCTTGGTGGGTTCTTATTGATTCAGGGTAAAGATGAAATTTTCTTTAGATATATAATTAGCTAATGATTATCTACTATTTATGTGACAAGGTAATGGATAATGACCACAGAACTCTTCAACTTTGGAAAGTGACTCCTGGGATCAGGATTTGAAACTGAGAGATGTTTTGATATTTTCTTCATCTTTTCCTAAATGAAGTTATTATCCACAAATAGACTTATTATGACTAACATCTTATGGCACACTACACTAGAGAGGTGCTAGTCCTGAAAACACTGTGTCCCACTCACTTTCTGCCTTGTGCCTGAACTCTACTGATGGGGCTGCTAAACCAATAGAATTATGCTGTATGTTAGGGCAAGGCTGCTGTTCACAATATTTAAAGGTAATTGTAAGCCTAGCCACTTATGGGGGGAAAAAAAAAAGTTGCCTCACTTTACAAGTACCTGGAATTAATTATTCCCTTTACAATGACATCATCACATGATTTCTTTTTCCTGAGGGAGCCCGAGAGTGTCATACATGCATTTCCTTAGTTTTCCAGGAGATACCTATTGAAGGGCACCTCGAGATCTCTTAGTTCCTATTAGGAGAGTAATGTTGTGTTTGGTCTGCATGAAATTTCTGACATGCTGCTTCTTCTCTTACTCACAGGTTGCCAAGATATTGCAGATGAATTCAGAGCACAGGAAATTGACGGACAAGCTCTTCTTTTATTAAAAGAGGACCACCTTATGAGTGCAATGAATATCAAGCTAGGCCCTGCCTTGAAAATCTGTGCACGGATCAATTCACTGAAAGAATCCTAACAAGAATGTGAGGTTTTTGAGATGACATTTTTACTTTTCTAAATTTGTAAAGTCACAAACTAATGTCTACTCAACAGGTTACTATTTACCACAGTGTTGGGCAAAATACATTGAAATCTCTCGCAGCATTCATACCCTCTCCTCCAGATCCAGGAACCTACCAAGGCTTCCAAGAAGCCAAAATTTCTGAAAGAAATATTGTAGGTTGATGAAATGCAGGTACCCCTGAAGGCACGGTAAGCTAGAGGATGATACAAGAAATCTGCACAGACACACTCTGCTCTAATGTAGAATGTGTTGGGGAAGAGGCTTTTGACATGGATATTCATTTCTTCTAAGGTAATTGAATGATGTAAGTAGATCTTCAGATTCCCCTTATGTTTGATTTGGAATATATGCTTCAAGGGAAAGTTTCAGGTTATAGAAGAGCCTGTCAGCAGAGATAACAGAAATCTACAATGACATCATAGAACATCCATTCTAAGTTTTCCAGACTTGCTATACATCTCCTTGAGAGGGCTCTTTTATTTTGCAGAGGATTGTTGTCTTGATGGGGACTAGAAGTCAGGAGACTTGATCTCTGTTCTTAACTTCACCATTGACATACTGCGTGCCTGCAAAAAAATCACTTTTCTCTGCTGTTTTTCTAAACAAAATGGAGTTATTATGCTTGCCCCCCAACTAAAGGGATGTTTTAACAAACATAGGAAAGATAAGCTGTAGAATGTGTTTTAAATTGTTCAGAAAGAAAGCTGCCAATTGAATTCAAGATGGTAATGTAAATGCTCTGTAGTATTTCTGCAAATTTTATGTGTAATAGAAAAATAGAAATTTCCCATACTGTTCTGTAAAATATAGATGTACTGACAGGGCAGTGTTAACAACAGCCAGACCACGCCGGACCCCATGCATCTCTTTAAGACTCATGTGCTTTTGAGCACCAATGAAGGCTAAAGGCACAACATGTTTATGACGTGGTGCCCATGAACGGCCAGGCAGGGAGGAGGAGCAGGGGAGGCTTCTCTGACTGCTTTTGGGGTGTTTGTAGTGGAGCAACATGTTGGTCCTGGGAAGAATGGAACTTCTCCTTTTCCTTTAGTAGTGGACATAGCATTTGTCAAATGAGAGTACTGGATGTTCCTGGCTTTTCATCAGAGTGCTATGAACTGCTCTTAGGTGCCATGAAGGTAAAATGTATTTTAAAAATGTTAAGGACCCAGTTCAGAAATTTTGAGTTGTGCAATGTGACAGAAAGCAATTCAGATTCTGTGGAATAATAACAGCTAGCATTTATATAAGAAAATAAGAAGCACACATATACACACTCCCTTCAACATCCACAGTTTTGAAAATGGAGAATTTTTTTTAAATCACAATCACATGACATTTGGGAGAGGGGGAAGTACCATTTATTGATCTTCATATTCTTCCTCATTGTGAGGAAACAGCCCTCATTGCCTGTGACGAACTTACATGGCTCTTTTAAAGGAGTATGTGCAGGTAATCTGGCAAATGTTCTCTTGAGTAGAGAGAATGAATCCAAGGATTTCAGTTGGTTCCATTACTCTTTTCAGAAAGATTACTTTAAGCTAGTATAAGACTAAAGATATCACAGATATTTATCTTTTGGCTTTGTGTACTTTAGAGGTTATTTTTATACAAAAATATAGAGGGTAATTTTTTTAACCTTTTGGATGTTCTTGTTCAAATGAATGATTTGTTGGGATTCTTTTGTGTTGTAATGTTTCCAAAAAAAAGAAACGCTTATTGATAGTTACTTTTATCTAAGAATTTCAAGGCTCACAGTAGTTCATAATAGATGGAGAAATTTTTTTGTCTTAGCAAACCTTTAATTAGTAGATGAAACATTGAAGGAAAGCATCTGTGTATTCTCATTATGTTTAGTGGTAAGGAACAGCAGCCCAGAAAACTTGACTTCTGAAAAGTTGTGTATTGGGCTTTGAAATGCCTCCTCTCCTCATTGCTTCCTTCTCCTTTGCCAGCCTCTGCTCTCCAAGATTTACTTCTTCATCATTCCCTGAGTGTGCAGAGCACTGGGGGAGAAGAGGAGATGGATGAGGAGAGGGGGTCCTTGGTGTCAGAAAAAAAATTGACCCGAGATTTCAGGTTTACCACTGGTGACGCAGACACCAACAGAAGACCGACTACATTCTACCATATTTAACTGTTATCCTCTGTTCCTTCTTGAAATGATTTGAACATCAGTTGATTAGTCACTCAATATTAGTTAATTGAGATTTAATCTTGTAACAAAGGAAAAGACTTCTTGGGACATATTGCTAACCAGTGTTGAAATGGGAAAGTGTTTAAGCCGTGAAATGCTGCTGATCATTCTGTGGCAAGGTGTTTTCCTCAGTAATCATCGAGTATTATCCACTGGCCACACTTAGCACTTTGCTCCAAGTATACCTAAGCTACTCAGTGCCTCTCACAAATCTTCCCTTTTCTCACAAAACAAAACTCTTCAAACAAACTTTATTGAAAATTGGCTCATTTGCTTTCAACAAATGTTTCTTCCTGAATGAATTAGCCATTGTTAACTTCCATAATTTTGTACCTACATAATATATGGAAAAGCAAACAAACAAAAGATACTTTACCTGCTTCCATTTATGTTTGTAACCATCTAAATCTGAATTGGCTGTGTAGGTGGCTTAATTTTTTATTGTCTTACTGTTGTCTCTGGGTTTTTTTAATGGTTCAGGTGAGCACCAAATTCTTTCAATTTCTCTCTCTTCCAAAAGTAATGTGAGCTTTTCCCTGATTTTTAAGCTGTGAATTATTTTTGAGGAAGAAATGATATACAAGGAGAGAACATTCGTTTAAATATCTATTTCCTTTACAAAATGAATTCAATTTACATTTAAGATGTGTATATGCAGATCTCCTATGAGGCATGGGGTGTGTGTATGGTGCAGCATGAGGTAGAGCGTCATTCTGAAATGTTTTTAGGGCTGCCAGTCTGCCGTCATCAGATGGTGCTTTTACATCGGCCTGGCCCCAGTTCCTTTCAGAATGGTAGGCGATTCTTAGGATCAGGGGACTTAGAGATGAACTGGTAAAAAAAAAAATGGAGAATCAGGAAGGCAGAAAAGACAAAGGGGTGAATTTGGACTAGTTGTTTGGCCAACGTCACATGCACAAAAATACGCGGATCAAACTCCTTCACTGTAAAATTGAATAGTCATGTGGCACCTGTTTCTTAAATGCAAAGGGGGGGTTGTTCAAGTATACCCTGTTCAATTTCAGCTTCTCTTATAGATTGAAACAGTGGAACAGCTTGAAAAGTGTCATTGCAAGTACACACTTGAACAGTTCTTGACATATCAATTCTCTGAAACTATTATAGTCTCTTATTCCAAAACATGTCTTAAGATGAAATCTGACACTATGCTCTCTCTCTCATTTAATGAAATAAAGCAAAAATGCAGCAACATAAGGGTAATTATAGTGGAGAAACAGATAGATGCTTACAGTTACAAGTCAGTTGTAGATAGATGGCAGCATCTTCCTAGAATCTTATCTAGCTCATGAAATGACAAGATGAATGAACTTGCTTTTGCTGCTTAAAAGGGAGCTAGGGGACCAGAAACAGTCCATGGGCACTTAGAAGCTATTGGTAGGGCTCTTCTCACACAGACTTTAGTGAGCAATTTAGGATTGGTAATTTGTGAGAACAAATCCTATTTACTGGCCACTGTCATTGAGCTCATGCAATGGACTGAGAGGTTCTCACTCACTTGTCACATTTGGGAAATTTATTTCCTACCATCCTCTGTGTAAAACCCCTGAAGAGAGGATTTTATGAAAAAAAAATTTTTCAGAAGTTAGTGACCAGTTGCCTCCACTAAAGTATTTGGGCAAAATGTATACAAGCCCCTTTATGCAAACTTTTTGCTCATTGTATTTCTTAATACAATGTGTGTGTGTGTGTGTGTGTGTGTGTGTGTGTGTGTGTGTGTGTGTGTGTGTGTGTGTACGTACGTATTAGGCACTGAGGAAAATTAGGGATAGAAGGCAAAAATGCCCTTCTGATTCAATAGTACAGTGCACAGGATTCTAGATGTAAAGTGGGGGATCACCTTGATACAGCCATTCTTCCAGGAATCAGCTGCAGTCAGCAGATGCTTCTAATCGAAGTACTTCAGGGATCTCTTCCTTAAGCTGTGTGCTGCCATGCTCTCATCACTGTTGGCCACACCTCTCCAAACTTGGGCTGGTCTCGAGGCTTTATATACACTCACCTGTCCTCCAAGCTTTTGGACTTGATGGAAACTATCAAATGTGGGTCCCGGTCCATCTCCATGCCTCCAGGAGGCTTCAGAGTAGGAACTTTGAGACAACAATGTAAAGATTCCTAACGTAATTTTACCAGGAGTGACTGACTTGAGTGTTAATTGAGAAAAAATGACAACACTACAGCAGAAAACATGTCCGACACTCAAGAGACTAATTTTTGATGTTTTCAATCTGTGTCAGACTTTCAAAACTTAGGCCATCTCATATAAAGGGAAGGGCATTGTTTCAGCTTCTAGAATAGCATTTTTGATGCTAAGCTGTGGCTGTATCTGTGAAGTGAGGGGCTAAAAAAAGTCTGAATTTTTTCCCTATTTTGCTAAATAACTCTTGATTTTTCAGAGTAAAACTAAATTCAGTAGTGTATAGTCAGACTTGTGGCATTTAATGATACAAGTATTTGGCAAATGTTTGCCTTTGAGTTCCTCTTCATAAATATGATTTGGAAAGATCAGTTAAGATATGGTATTGTAGACCTATTAAAATTTAGCCCAACTACTGAAAAATGTCTGGTTCATAAGAAACATAAGTTCCAGGTGATCTTCCCCTTCCCCTGAATGAGTAGGTCTCTATCAATAAAATTAGCTCCCATCTTTCCTCAGGCCTGCTAATTTGCTGCTTTGAGGCACTTTGTGCAGTCAGTTTGGTCTTAGTTGATTGACTCATGTCAATCAAGTTTTTTATTAATGGTTTTTGTGTGACTTTTAAAATAGTCAACCTGTCCTAGTGGATAGGTTTGTGAATTCTTGTTTGGTCCTTCCAAGGCTTTGAGACCTACAAATCCTCTTTTCTCTGCAGCTCCATTCTTCCCCTCCTTAATGCACTTTTTTTGTCCTTTAACCATTTGAAGCCCCATTTCCTTTCTAAAAATGCCTTTCTTGGATTTGGATACTGAGCAAAATCTACTTTCACATGAAGGGAGATATTTGTAGAATAATTTTGTTTGTGGTGTTTAAACTGCCTCTTATCTCCTAAAAGATAATGACGTTGCAGTGGTTAGCATAGGCTAAAAGAAGGCACAGAATGGAATTCTGACTAGGGCTTTTACTAAAGAATAACAACTTCTTTTTTAATTTTTTTTCAAAAGTATGGGCTCATATTTTTACAGGGAATGGTACATGGTTTCTGTAAATAGAGCCATAAGTGTCTGTGCAGGGGTTGTTTAAAATGGTAAAAAAAAAAAAACTAACGGGCTAGAAAGTAACAGGCTAAAAACAACTTGAAATTTTAATAAATAGATTAAAGGTCAAATGGAGTTTAAATGTATAGTGTTATATGGGTTCCATATACTTTTAAACTATGTTTTTAAATAGATGTGTATGTATGTACACATACATATCTACTCGCAGTATATTTAGGCTCATAACCTCATATTGATGATTTAAGTAATCATTAGAGGTTAATGTATATGCAATATGGGTTTGAGTTTATTGGCTTAAAAACTATAATCATTAATAAATTGATAGATTTTAAAATTTAAGTTCAAGGCTTTTACTAAGATGTATAAAATTAACTCCAATTTTCATGTTTACATCAGGAGGAAGAATATTTCAGCTTAAGTCTTGTGTTAAGGAAATTAGTGTCCACTTATTTATCATTGATTATCATCTTTTAAAATTAACTTTTCTTTAATTCTTTCTTTTTCAATATTTTTAGCTGTTTTAAATTGTAGCCAAATAATTTTTAAAAATCTGTATATGCTGGTAACAGTGATGAGTGGGAAGTCTTAGACTGGGTATAGGTCATAAAATGGCATTTTTTATAAATTCTGTTTCCATTCTATTTCCTTCTTAAATTTTTTTTTGGGGGGGAACAAGAGGATCTATCCATGTTTTGTATTAAATAAGTTTGTGAGGGCATTTTTCTAAACACCATTGGTATTTTGAGCTGAATAATGCACATGCATTGCCATGACTGTATCATTTATCATGGCAGATGATAATTTGTGTGCATTTGCTCTGTAGGGGGAAAAGAGGGTGTAAGAAGATTTAAGAAATCTGTGAGCCTTAAGGTGAGATAGCTCTGAGAACTCTGTGAAGATAAATGGAAGCACCTTGGCATGTTCATCAACTAGTGACTTAAGTCAGTGGCCCTTCACCTGCCAGATGGACTTTGTGCATCAAGAAGAAAAAGTCAGAATTTAGGTAAATGGTTTTTATCATGGAGTGATAATGTTCTTGTGAGAGTTTCTCTTTGTTGTCTGTGCTTATTTTTCTTGCTTCCACTCCATTATTAGTGTTTCTATATTAGCTCATCTTTTTTAGTCCAGCAATTGGTATTTCCAGGCTTTATTACAGTCTGTTTTGGTTTTTTTTCTTTGCAATATCATGCAGTTCCGTTCTTCCATAGGGCAGTGGGTACCTCTTTTTAACATAGTGTCATTTGTAATTTTCTTGCCAATTTTAACTCCTCCATTTATTATTTGAATGTGGAGTGATCCATTTCAATCTCTAGGAATATTTCTAAATTGTTGCTTCTTTCTTCTTTTTCTTTCATTCATCATTATCATTTTGGTGAACTTTAATTTTGAGATTTATTCTTTCTCAAATTTATATTAATTTTGGGGGCAGCTAGGTGGCACAATGGATAAAGCACCAGGCCTGAATTCAGGAGGACCCGAGTTCAAATCTGTCTCAGACACTTGAACACTTCCTAGCTGTGTGACCTTAGGCAAGTCACTTAACCCCAGCCTCAGGGCGGGGGGGGGGGGAATTTATATTTTGAGGACTCTGGTGAGAAATGACTCTCCCACAGCCTATCACTCTGCCATCTTCTAACAGTATGTTTTTAAAAGTGTTAGGCAGCAATGCAAATGGGGCTTTTCTTTGATTGTCATATCTTAGATGCCTTTTCCCTATATGGATTTAACATTTCAAATATGGTCCTGTGGGCTTCCCCATAAGGAGGAGCCTGTGCAAGCTGCCCTCATGAGTGGGCCGTGGGGTGGGTGGGATCCTTGCCAAATATCCAGCAGGGCAGTGGTGTCTGCTACTGCAAGACAGTGATGGAAGTGAAACACAGGCACTCCAACCATGATGTGGGCACTCTTCAAAGGCTGAGAGAGGGCTGGCAGACATGATGGAACTTGCCCTGTGTTATTACTGTTCATGGTTCAACTTTCAACTTAAGTGAGATGACAAAATCAAGTTACAAAAATCTAGGGGGTTGAATTTGAGAAACAAAATTTAATGTGTGCTTCATTCCTGGTTTTAATCCTCTGGGAACTTTTGCAAGTCTTAAAAATCGTTTCAAAGACTTTCAACAGATTGTTTGGGGTTTTTTTCTAGCCGAGAAAAAGTATGAAATGGATGAAACTGTATTGGATCACTGAAAGTTATTTTGAAGCGCCCGGGTTTTTTTTGTTTTTTGTTTTTTGTTTTTTTTTTTTTTTTGGTATGTGTGTGTGTGTGTGTGTGTGTGTGTGTGTGTGTGTGTGTGTGTTTTTTTTAATTATCCCATAGAAGGTCCCTTCTGGGAATCAGGAAGCACAGAAGAATCACCTACCAAAATCAGCCAGCCAAACTCTGGGGCTTTGGAGTCTGAGCTTCTCATTTTCTCCCCTTCTCTTCTTCCTCTCTGGAAAAGGCTGAGTCTATCAAAATTTGTATTATACTAGAATTTAAGCTACAATTTATTGAAAGTATAAGAAACTAACCCAAGTTTTATGGCATACCTTTTCCTTTCCTTTTCTTTTCTTTTTTCCCCTTGGTATGAATATGAAATTATCTTTAAAAGCTTTCCTTTATACATTTGTGGATTCTTCATCTGTAAACTTCTACTATCTATCGCTGATGAGCATAGGATTTAAAATGTCTGATTTGCAGCAATACAAATTAAGGTTAGATGCAAGATTTTCAAACTTTTTGTAAAAGTATCTGATCCATTTTCTCACAAGGGAAAAAAATCCTTTCCTGTAAAGTGAGGTTCATTATTATTACAGTCAGTGTGAAGGATGGACACAGATGGTGGTGCCAAACATTTCAACCTTCAAACAGTGTATTGCCTCATTCTGTTCAATCAACACTTTTTACAACTCCATTTAAAGCTCTTTTCAAGGAAGGTTCCGAGCATATTGTGAGCTTGTTCCTCCCCTGGGTTCTTCCCCTTGTTCTAAATAGGATTCTTGTAAAAAGCCTCATAGTGGGGATGTGTGATTCACCAAGGATGAGCAAAGCATCAAGAGGTGTAAAATTATCTATCAAAAGAAAACATTTCAAGATATTTGCAAAAAGCAAATGTTGCAATTATATATAGGTGTATTCTTTACCATGTATTGTATTGGAATATTCTTTGCCAGGAAATGAAACAATAGTTTTAGCATTGACTAGAATAATTAGGTTAGTGTCTATAGCTCAACTTTTAAAATGTATAGCCTGAAAATGAAGTTAAAATAATTTTACAGTATAAGAGCACACCATGATCTATGTAAAACAGATTATGTCCATTTGATGTATTTTTTTAAAGAAAAGGGAAAAAAAAGCACTTTCATATTAACAAGTAGCATGTGAATGAACTTTAGAGTTTCATATTTGTTGTGGATTGTAGCAAAAGTGAAGTAAAAATTTAGCATTCATATGTCTGTTGGTGGCAACAACTATTGAATTGAAGCACCTTATACTCTGCTGCTTAAACTTGCTTGTAATTGCACCTTTTGGTACCTGCACATTTTCATATAGAACATTATTGTAACATTTCCTCACATGGGTTTGGGTAGAAATTTAGTGGGCCTACAAAGTCTCTTATTTATATTGTTTATATTGCAATAATATATTGTAGACCAGTTGTAAGTTCATTGCTTCAAAAATAAACGCTTCTTTCCATTTGGCTGGTGTGCTGGATTTCATCCTTGTATTTATGTCATATTCAGTCGTTTTGTCTGACTCTAAATGATCCCCTTTGGGGTTTTCTTGGCTGAGATACTGTAGTGGTTGATCATTTCCTTCTCCAGCCGATTTTATGGATGAGAAAACTGAGGTAGAGAGGGTGAAGTGACTTGCCCCAACCACACAGGTAATGAGCACTCGAGCCCAGATTTGGACTAGGATGAGAATTCCTTGTGACTCCAAGCTCACTCTGTGTGCACTGCAGTGCCAGCTGCCCATCATGGAGAAATCAATCCTTTTCTCATTAAAAGATCAGGCAGAAGTAAAAAGCAGCTTCTTTTAGAGAAAGGTAAAATAAAATCCAACCTCATTTCTTTTAAATTGGGGGAGGGAGTGCTTACACCTTCATTACACACAGCAGAACATGGCTCCATTCCAGAGTTGGACTGATGAAGATTTAAGAGAGACAAAAAGGAGTTGGAGGGGAAGGAGACGTTGTGGAAACTTGCACCCACCATCCCCTGGATTACTGGCGCTCTCAGGAGCACGGTGAGCTCATCCAGTTTTGGCTGCAGCTTTCAAAGGCTTCCTGGGAACTGATCCCCACAGCTGGCCCCTTCTCCAAGGACGTGGCCGGAGATGGGAACAGAATCGAAGATCCCGGGGCCCAGAGCCAGGAGCTTCAAGGGAGGCGGGAGGGCACCAAATGGCTGTGACCAGGCCGCTGTAAAATGAAGGAGGTTCTGGATTACAAGATCTCCAAGTTCTGTGGGCCCTCCATGAATGCTCTTCTCTAGGCCATCTAATAATGCATCACGATATTCCCAATGTGTACTGAACATTTGGTTGAATAGTATTAAATACTGTTCTATGACCTACATGATAACACAAACACTGATCAAGCTATTGATCATTTTAGGACATTGTCCCCATTACCAGATTGAAGGATGATTGCAATTTTTAATATTTAAAATGGGATCTTGGGTTGATTATAAGTACTTCATGAACTTGAGTTGTTCTCAGGTGTGGATTCAGTCTACATGCCCGGTCTTTATTTCAACTTGTCCCCCTCACAAGTTTCAGCCAAACTGGACCGCTGCTGACCTGCTCCCTCTAGTCCAGAGTCTTTGCTTTTCACCACTCCTTCCAGAGCTCCCTCCCAGCCACTCAAACCCAGAGCCATGTGGGCAGTTCTCGCGCTCTCCCAGCATTTGGCCCAGATCTTTCTTGGCCCCATGTACTTCTTGTTTCTGAGTTGATAGTCTTCCCCCTTAGATTTGATCACATGCTCCCTGAGAGCAGGGATCATATCTGCCTTTCTGTATTCCTGAGCTTGGCCCAGGACCTCCGATGAATGTAAACGTCTCCTGGGGAAGAGTTGAAGGTCAGAGCATTCTGTCTCCACATTGCTTATGACACACCATGTTCTACCTGTCACAAGGGCAGTTTCTGTTTTCATTGTTGAGGAGACAGGAGACCCCAGCGTCTCTAAGTGCTTCATTTCGTTTCAAGAGGAGGCAGTAGGGTCAGCTTCTGTGGGAAGCTGGACCACAGGAATGACTGGGTCCCTCCCACCTCTGTGCTGTGAAAGGTGTCTTTGAATAAGCAGACACCCAACTTGCAGCACTTTTAGCTGGAACATCACCATTTTATTTTATGTTTTTCCAGAGGTTTATTATTTTATTGCACTATAAAAATTTTCATATGGAGATATATCTATGCAAAAAGTGAAGAAATGAGAAAATTAAGCCACAATAAAATTTACTCTACAGACATTTCCTATCTATCTCAAGGAATTCCTCTATAATCTAGCAAGAGACACCCCTTCAAAACACTCACTGCAGAAATGATCTAGACACTTGTTAAAATTATTAAAGTAATTCAAAAAAAATATATTTTTAAAAATATAAAATATAGCTGTGTGCATTCAGATCTGTAATATAATTTACATTAAGATATCCATGAAAGGAAGCCTCTCAACCATTACAGGTGACCAACTGTGCTGTAATTTCTAGCTACCGTTTCCTGGGAGTGCAGCCCCATAACCAGTGTGTATCAAATGAAGGCTTTGAATTCAGCCTTTCTGAAGTCTTTGAGGCTGGCTATTCTCCCTCTCAAATATAGCTTGTTTATTTGTATCAAAATACTAAAAATACTCCTTGCATCTTCTCTACCTCCCCATAAACCAAATAAGACAATATGACTTTTACAAATCCTTTTAACCATGTTTAATAAAGATCACATACCTGCAAAATTGTCAGTCTCTAATTTACATAAGGACTTGGTACCTGAGAAATATAAACATTAATCCAAACAATCTCTCTGATCAAATTACCTCCACTTTGAAGCTCTGGAACAAAATTCCATCTGAAATCTTCCTGGAAAAAAAATAAAGATAGCTGGAAACTTCAAAAGAAAATATGTAAGGAATATTTCTTGTTTAGCAAATTTTAAAAGGTGACTGATTTATTGGAATACTGGGGCAGAATCTCTTCATACTTTTCAGGATCCAAATCCCATCCCTGAGTGGCCCTGAGTGGCTTCTGTGATATCCTTGGACGGTCATCCCTATATTTCCTTGTCTGTTTGCCTTTTACAAAGAAGATCACAATGAAATGAGTTTAATTACCCAACACAGCAACAAATTAACAGGCCATTACTGCTGCAGTTTTTTCTGTTTTCTCTGTATGATCAATTGTGAACGGAATAAAGCAGAACTTCCAGCTGACATATGGGTCCATGGGTAAAATTGTTTCTGTTACCTTAAGCTCATGACTCCTAAACCAGTAAACTGCAGCAATGAGAAAACTGTTAATAAAATACAACCAGGGGACATTCATGTCCACATAGGCTGGAATCCGTATGTCTAGAAACAGAATGATTATCTGAAAGAAAACAAATGGGAGCCACGTTCCAAGAAAGCAGATCAAAAGCTTGGTCAAGAGCTGCTTTTTACAGATGACCGTGGAATCCCAGTCCAGTGCAAGGGGAAAATACAAGGCAGTCTCCTTCATATAGGAAATGACACGAAGGGACTGAGTCAGAGTCAAGACTTCAGACCAACAAGTTCCGAAAACCACCAGGAGAACCCCTACCATGAAAAGGGACAGCCAGTAGCTTTGGATGCTAACATAGAAAGGGCACTGGTAGGAAGAAAGGGGCTGTTTACTCAGGCTTATGTAGATCATGGAGTCTCCCAAAACATAGGCGAGGACTGCGATCCAAATAAGAATGACTGAAAAGAAATAAAAGAGGTTTCGGCCGAAGTGTGAAACCTTCGATGTCTTCGTGATGTTCAGGTAGTGATCCACGCCGGCCAGAAGAAAGACTGGGCAGTGCAGGAAGCCATAGGCAAAGGACAAAATCTGAGGTAAGAGGCAGATGTGGTATTTTGTAAACCGAATGCCCCAGAGGGCAAAGTCCTGGAAATAAGCTATAAAAGATAAGCCCACCAGAAGCAAGAAGTCAACGAAGACCACGGACATGCAGAAACATTCCAGGAGGCTGCAGCAGGTGTCCTTTCTCCTAATGGCGAGCACCAGGATGTTGAGGAAAGTTTTCGCCAGTGTGATGGAGAGTACCATGCAACTGGGGTCCAGAGGTGGGGGCCCAGGAGATGATGGGAGCGGAAAGGTGTAATTGTCCGGAGAAACGTACATTTTTTATTTCTTCAGATCAGTTTCAGAAGGCCTGGTAGAATGTGTAACATGACAAAAGAGTGGCAGTTTTCTATACCTGGAGGGAAAATAATTTCAAGTTTTATTACTTTGTATATATATGTATGTATGTATATGTTTATATTATAAATTTTAAATCATGTATATTTTACAAAGAAACTCACTATTAGTACAACCTAATTTAATCCATTCATTAACATAACCAAACCCAGTTTTAGAAATAAGAATCTAATGATACTGACTTGATTCATTAAGAACCTACTCTATGCCAGGCATAATACTAAGTGCTGGGAAAGCAAAGACAAATATCAAATCAAATACAATGCCATTTTAGTCTGCAAGCAAAACAGCTGAAAGAATGAGGAAAATAGGATGAACTAAGCCTTTAAAGGAGCTACAACTAATGCTTACGTGCTGGAAAACACTAAACAGTGTTGGATAGAGAATGCTTGGAATCTTCTCAGTCAGAAGACTGAGTCCGGCTGACTTAAAACTTAGATTTTTCATTTTAACTTTTCTCAGTTTCCTCATTCTCTAAACAGTTGTATTTTTTCTGGGCCTATTTACATTCTCAATCGAATGAAAGCTCTATAAAGGCAGGTACTACTTCATTTTTGTATTTGTGCATATCACATGGTAGGTATAATTGAATGTAAGGAAACTATCAAGTCAATAAAACTAGGAGTTAGTTTTATGAAGAAAAAAACCCACAGTAAAATAAATCATTGCTTAAAAGTGATTTTTAAAAAGAAAACCAAATCATTAATTTCAAAAATGAAAAAAGGTGAAGAATATACCACTAATGAAGGTGAAAACAAAGCAATTATTAGGAGTTATTTTGCTCAGTTATGTACCAGTAATTTATTTTTAATAGTATTTTATTTTTCCAAATACATGCAAAAAATAGGCTTCAACATTCACCTTTGCAAAACTTTGTGTTCTAAATTTTTTCTCCCTCTTCTTCCTCCACTCCCTCCAAAGACAGCAAGCAACCTAATAAAAGTTAAATATATTATGCTAGTAAATTTGACAATTTAAGGGAAATGGAAGAATACTTACAAACAGATAAACTACCATGATTGATAGGAAATAGAATATCTAAATAAATCTATATTGGAACTTGAAAAGTTCATAAATGACCTTTCTAACACAAAAGCACCAGGACCAGATGAATCTAAAGTGAATTCTACCAAACATTTAAAGATCAACTAATAACAATATTAAAGAATAATAGGCAAATAACTCCTACCAAACACCTTTTATAAAACAAATATGGTGCTGACTTCTAAATCGAGAAGAGCAAAAACAGAAAAAGAGATTTATAGAACAATTTCATTAATGAATAAGAATGCAAAAATCCAAAGTAAATGCCAGCTAAGAGACAATAAATCACAAAGATTATGCATGGTAATCAAATGAAATTTATATGGGGCATGTAGGGATGTTAAACTAATTTTTTTTTCCTTTTTTTTTTTCCTGAGGCTGGGGTTAAGGGACTTGCCCAGGGTCACACAGCTAGGAAGTGTTAAGTGTCTGAGACCATATTTGAACTCCGGTCCTCCTGAATTCAGGGTTGGTGCTCTATCCACTGCACCTCTTTTTAGCTGCCCCGGAATGGTTAAGCTATTAACAAAATCATGCCAATAACAAAAGTAACAAAAGTCATGCTTTTAATAGGTGTCAAAAAGCTTTCAACAAAATACTCATTCCTATTAAAAACACTTGAATGCACAGGTATAAATGGATTTTTCCTTTAAATGATATCTACCCAAAACCACTGCTGAGCATTTGCTAATCCTTCCCAATAAGATCAAGAGTAAAACAAGGATGTTCATTATCACCAATATTATCTAGTACTGTATTAGAAATGCTAGGCATAAAATAAAAATTAAGGAATCAGAATGGGCAGTGAAATAACAAAACAATCTTTTTGCAGATGAATCTCTAAATATAGATTTCCAAATATATCTAAAAAGTTAGTTGAAACAATGAAGTTTAGTAAAGTATCAGGATATAAAATATATTAATATTTCTATATATCACCAATCAAATCCTGAAGAGATAGTAAGGACCCCATTAAAAAACAAACAAAACTATATAGAGAGTATAAAATACCTGGGAGCATAACTGCCAAGACAAACCCAAGAGTACATGAACATAATTATAAAACACTTTTTTAAAAAGTCATTTCAATAACTGGAGAAATATTAATTGTTCATGGGTAGGCAGAGCCAATATAATAAAAATTATAATTCTATTTAATCTACTTAACCAATTGAACTGTCAAAAAAATTTTTAGACTGAGCTAGAAAAAATCACAAAACTCAATTGAAAGAACAAAAGGTAAAGAATATGAAGGGAATTTGTCAGATCTTAAACTATATTATAAAGTAATAGTTATCAAAACTATCTGATATAGGCTAAGAAATAGAAAGATGGATCGGTGAAACAGAGTAGACATACAACACACACAGTAGTAGATAAATTATAGTAATTTTGTCTTTGCCAAAATGTAAAGATTTAAGCTTTTGTGGTAAGAATTCACCATTTGGTTAAAAAGAAAAAAAAGAAAAAAAAAAGTGGGAAAATCAAAAGGAATCTGGTAGAAATTGGGCACAGATCAATATTTTATACCATTTACCAAAATAAAAATAGTTATATAAAAGGAGATATGAGAAAATTAGAAGAATTAAAAAAATGTTATTTATTAGACTTATGGATAGAGATAAGAATTTATGAATAAACAGAAGATAGTATTGTTAGATGTAAAAATGAATAATTTGGTTACCTTAAATTAAAAGGTTTTATACACATAAAACCAGTGTAGTTAAGATTAGAAGGAAAGCAAAAAATTGGGGGGATGGGGAATTTATATACTTTTTCTCAGATCAAAGTCTCATGTCAAATACATAAAGAACTTTGTCAAATTTTTAAGAATATATGTCATTCTCCAACTGATAAATGGCCAAAGGCTATGAACAGGAAATTATTTTGATAAAGAAATAAAAATATATAATTATATAAAAAAGTACATCATTACTGATTATAGAAGTATAAATTAAAACAACTTTGTGATACCTCACTCCTATCAGATTGGCTAAAATAATATGGAGAATGACAATAGTTGATGGGGGAAATGTGGAAAAATTGGGATGCGGATACAATGTTGGTGGAACTGTGAACTGATCCAACCGTTTTGGAAAGCAATCAGAAATAATGCCGAAAGAGTTATAAAGCCGTGTTGCCTTTGACCCAACAACAGCACTGTTAGGTCAGTTGTAAAATGTTGTAATGTTTGTAGCAGCTCTCTTTGTGGTGGCAAAGAACTGGAAGCCAAGGGGATGCCCACGGGGGAAACGGCTAAACAAGCTGTGGTATGTGAAGCTAATGGAATATTACTGTGCTGTGAGAAAGGATGAGCAGGTTGATTTTAGAAAACAAGGAAAACCTGGCTTGAAATAATGAAGAGTGAAATAAGAACCAAGAGACTGTTGTACAAAAGCTGTGAATGACTATTTCTGAATATTATAAATATGCAAACTACAAAAGGCATATGAGAAGTTCATGAAGATGCTATCCACATCCAGAAAAAAGATGATAAATAAAAGTATGCACAGTGTGGTTTAATGTGTGGTGTGTGTAAAATGGCAGCCTCCAGTATGGGGTGAGAAGGGAGGGAAGAAGATAATTTGAAACTTAAAATGTAACAAAAAGTTATATATAAATATTTTTCCCTGAGGCAATTGGGGTGAGTGACTTGCCCAGGATCACACGGCCAGGAAGTGTTAAGTGTCTGAGACGAGATTTGAACTCGGTCCTCCTGAATTCAGGGCTGGTGCTCTCTCCACTGCCCCGAAAGTAACATTAAAAAAAAATTTAAGATAGCAGAAATTTATAAGCTCTCTTGTTGAGGGATGGAATTCTTTAATCCCCTAAACAATGAAAATGAATTACTAGTTACAGCAGAAAGTAAATCTTTCTTCTGCCTAATGACAGATACTGACTAGAGTAAGCAATAAATATGCTTTAAGAAGAGGAACAAAGAAATGAGGAAAGGGAGGCCCAGGTTGGGAAGTGATTGTCGGGAAGTCACAGAACCAGCCGGTACTAGAGCTGGATCTACACTAAACTCCTTAGACTGCATTTGAAGCCCTTTCTCTGTCCCTCTGGTCTGGCTTCTCCCTTTTCGGGAGCTTCTGTGGCCAGGGTTGGGGTCCCTAAATTATGGAGGCCATCCCCTGCCTCCTGAACAGACCTTCTCATGGGTGGGGGAGAGAAAGGGGGAGAGACAGAGATAAGAGAGAGGGGGCGGGGAGGGAGGGACCAACAGAGAAGAGAGGTGGAAAGAGAAAAAGAAGGGGAGATGGGAAGTGGGGTCACTCTAATGTCGGAGGAGAATCCTTAATGCCCAGCACAGGGCCGAGTCAAGCGCAAAAGCTTATCCAGGGAAGTGCGAGCCACAGCACAGAGATTTAGAGG
This sequence comes from Sminthopsis crassicaudata, assembly GCF_048593235.1. Taxonomy (NCBI): domain Eukaryota; kingdom Metazoa; phylum Chordata; class Mammalia; order Dasyuromorphia; family Dasyuridae; genus Sminthopsis; species Sminthopsis crassicaudata. Next base: position 27,704,205 of record NC_133619.1, on the reverse strand, counting down.
TGAGAGGGGGTCTGCGCAGCGCTGGGAGGAGGCCAGGGAAGGAGCTGTGGGCTCAGCCGGGAGGGGGGGGGGGGGCGCTGACAGGAGGCCAAACCACAGGGCCCATAAAACCGCAGCGCCGCCGTTTGTGGGCAAATTAATTAATTAGCAGGCGCTTTTCCAAGGCCAAGGGCAAGGAGGAACCCGCTCATCGAGTCTGGAGAGGGATTTTTTCCGCCCTGGGCCTGGTCGGGGGTGTCCCTGCCAAGGGGGTCACCCGCCCGGGACAAAGGCCAACAGACAACACACAATGAGCACACACGCCCCCAGTGACCCCAAAGCTGTTCCAGAAGTGGTGGCGGCGGCTTCGGGTCCTGCCCGTGCGTCCTCCGAGCTGGCCCCCACCCCCGGCCTCCCCCAGGCCTGTCCAGTCTCCTGGGCTATCCATAAGGGAACAATTATATTCGTAGAGGCAACGTGAGTATATGCGCGCGCACGTGAGATGAAGGAGGAGCTGGCCAATGTTCCGGGGCCAAAGCACCGACAAAAGTCCCGACTCCTGGGCTTTCTTGCACTGTCCCCCTCGGAATGGCAATTCACCTACTCTGTATTTACGGGCAGGCGGCCTCAAGGGGGGCGCTCCCTCCTGGGCTGGGAGAGGGGAGGCAGCAGAGAAATGCAGACTCCACCCCCACCCCAGCCCCCAGCGATCAGACCCCGCAGCTCCGGTCAGTCCGGCTGCTAGGACTCTGACAGCTCATTTTAGGCGGAGGAGCAGGAAGTCAAAGTCAGGGCTCCAAGGGGGGCGGGGGCGGGAGGGTTTCACTTCCCCGGCTCAGCCACGAGGACTATTTATAATCCAGATTACTCTAAATAACCTAATACCTCCCCGCCCCCACATCCATGTGAATGGGGCTCCCCCAGGGCGCCGGGATGGGGAGAGGCCTCTCTAAGTGGATTAGGTCTCCCTGGTCCCCCTCCATCCTGAGCCCCCACGGCCGCCTGGGGACGGAAAAGAGGGCAGTCAGAGGGAGCCTTCGGGCTCTGCACCCCGGGGGTCACGATGTCGGGGGAGCCCGCTGTCCATTCCCCCAGAGTGGAGGAGGACCTGAGAGTCTGTGGGGGGGGAGCCCAGGCCGTGCCCCCTCTTCCCCTCTCCCCTAAAAGCATTCCTCAGCAGCACCACCACGGGGAGAGGGGGAGGGGAGAGCAGAGATAGAGGGACGCAGGTGCAGGAACTTTCCGAGCTCGCAGCTCTGTGGGGGAGGGGCGTTCCCACCTAGACCTGCCAGGACCCGGGGCAGGCGGAGGGGAAACGCTTCCTGCCCTCGGAAAACTCCTTTATTCTTTCTTCCTCCAATCAGTCCCCAAATGCACCGGGACCCCTGGCTCGGCGGCTCGGCCCTCCGCAGGCCCCAGTCGCGGGCACGTGGCAGACCCTCCCCCATCACGCCATGACCCCCTCCAGTTACTGCAGGGAACAAGCCCAGATGGGAGGGGGGGTCTCTGGTTTTAGGGCCCGGCTCCTTCATTGGACCATCATATGTTTTCCTTTTGTTCTACACTTAAATCAACAAGTGCCTGCCATATGCCAGACCCAGAGAGAAGGGCTGGGCATACCCCCCCCACTCCAGTTTAGTCCCTGCTCTAGAGGGGCTGGCGATCTGATGGGGAAGAGAATGTACAAATAGTTGTGGACAATTAAGTTGGAAATAATCAAGGGAGGAATCGGGTTGGGGGGTGGGGAAAGGCTTCCTGTAGAAGGCGGGGTTTTCTGGGATTTTTAAGAAGCCAGGAGGAGGAGATGGGGAGGGAGGAATCCCTGCATGGGGGACCCCCCAAACAATGCACAGTGTCTGGAGATAAATTGCCTTGTTGGAGGTCACCGGACTGAAGGGGAGAGAGAGGCTAAAATGTAAGAGCACTAGAAAGACTGTGGGCGGGGAAGGTTCTTAAGAAGCTGGGAGATGATAGGGAGCTACGGAAGTTGACAGAGTGAGAGGCTTGTGGGGAGATCCCTCCGGCTGCTGAGCAGAGAAGGGGCGGGGCTGGAGGCTGACAGACTCACTCTCAAAATCTAGGCGCAGATGATGGGGTCCCCCGCAGCGTGGGAGGAGAGAGAAGGGGGCTTTGGAGAAATGGAAAAGGACAATTCTTAGCAGCGTTGAATCTGGGAGGTGAGAGAAAGGGAGCAGACTCCCAGACTGGGAGCCTCCATGACTGGGATGGAGGTACAGGAACAGGGAAGTGAGGAAGAGGAAGCTGGGGGTGGGTTGGGGGAAAAGGTTCTTTTTTCTTAAAGATGCCCTCGGGACCGGTGGTTCGGAGATCAAAGGGAAAGCAGAGATTCGGGGTCAGTGGGGGATGGGTCTGGCTAAGTAGATCTGAGAGTCAATAGCATCAATGTGATGGTTGAATCCGCAGGTACAGATGGAAGGAGGAGAGAAGAGGGTCCAGGGCAGAATGAAGACTGAGTAAAAAGGCATTAAGTCTGACAATTAGGAGATCGTGGATAACTCTGAATGAGTTTTGGCTCAATGAGCTCAACACCTTATGCAACATTTAATTACTATTAATTTTTTTTTTATTGTCGGTAGCGAATAAGGTGGCCCATTTTACAGATGAGGAAACGGAGGCACAAGAAAGTTAAATGACAACAAGAGCTTCCAATCACACAGCTAGAAAGTAAGCTTTGAATTATCTACCAATTCAAAGGCATGGTGTGGGAAAAAGTGGGGGATTATATTTTCACAAACATAATGCTCCAATCGATCTGTAATGAGTCTCTTTTGATACAGATTTTATTTTAGCTCATGAAATTCTTCTTCCACTTCTCTCTAGATCCAAAATAAAGCATTTACCCAATACATTAGGAGAGCAATCTCCGCCTCTCTGAATGATATGGACATCAATGTGTTCCCCCCCCACCCCCAGCATTCCTCCCCTCCCTATCACCCTTCCCTTTTTGAATAGAACTCATTCCCATCATGCTTGCTGGTAATAGAGGTCAAGATTAAGTCCTTGTCAACAAGGTTAACTTTAATGAGTCCCATATCCTGGTACTGTTTTTTTCTTTCTGATATTTATCATCGTTTCAGAGCCTCAAGAAATTGAAAGGAAGACAGAATTCTTGCACTTAGCTTAGATATCAGACTTTGATCAGCGATGGCTGAGACAAAAACTTTTTTTCCTCAATCAGCAGCTTTCCTCTCTTTTGATCTTAGCTGCGTTGATTTTGTTTATTTAAAAAAAGGGATTTTCTAATTTTATATACTCAAATATATGGGAGGAAAATGAGGCTTAGAGAAATAAAGCGAGTTGCTTCAAGTCTCACTGGTGATTTGGGCCAGAAGCAGATTTTCAACCAGGGATCTCGGACTAGGGGTCCAGGAACTACAAGCAGGTCAAAGACATAAATCAATCATGTGTTGACTTGTGGTTTGGATATCAGGGGCAAGTCAAGAATAGAATTCATCTTAGAGAACAAAAAAATAAGAGCTTCATCGCTTGTGGCCTTGGAAGATCCATCCCAGTCCCAGACCTAGGGCTCTAAGGTCCTTCGGGATCCTCCCCAGAACTTGCAGTTCTCTTCAGCAAATAACCCATCAATGGATTTCCAGAAAAGTCATTCTAAAAACCGCTGGTGTTTCCCAACTGATCACTGTTTTCCTTAAAACATCCATTATTTTGTCCAGCTTCCTTGAAAGCTGAGAGAGAGAGAGAGGGGGGGGGGGGAAGGAGGGAGGGAAGGAGAGAGAGAGAGAGAGAGAGACAGAGAGAGAGAGGGGGGGGAAGGAGGGAGGGAAGGAGAGAGAGAGAGAGAGAGAGGGGGGAGGAGGGAGAGAGAGAGAGAGAGAGAGAGAGAGAGAGAGAGAGAGAGAGAGAGAGAGAGAGAGAGAGAGAGAGAGAGAAAGGAAGAAGGAGGAGGAGGAGAGAGAATGAGAATGTGTGTGTGTGTGAGTACACAAATGCCAAAAGATTATAAGCTGGGAGAGGCCTTACAGGTAATCTAGTCTAACCTTATCTTTTTACAGGTCAGGAAACAGACCCAGCAGGGGAGTTACTTGTACAAATTACACAGGAAGTTCCTGGAAGAGCCAGAGCTGTGGGACCTTTAAATACAAAACTATTTTCATTGCAAAAAATGCCCACATTGGAATTTTTCTTTTAGTGAAGACAAGGTAAAACCCAAAACAAAAGACTAAATAAAATTCTAATAAAATGCCTAAAAATGCAAAACAAGGACAAGTAGAAAGACGCAGATGCCGCCTGCTATTTACAAAGTAATACAATAAGTCTTGTTGTTGTTAAAAGAAGTTTAAAGAAGCAAAATCGTTCCAAGAGCGCTGACAGGTAAAACTGGAAGAAGGAAAAACAAAGGAGCTGACGACAAATTATTTCAACTTTTCCCCACTGCTGCTGCTGTGCTTTTTGAGATGATGAAACGAACCTGAAGAAAAATTCTCATTCTGCATCCTTGTGAAGAAAGGCACTTTCTATCCCCAGGCCTCAGTTTCCCCCTCTGTAAAAGGAGGACATTGGGCTGAGTGGCCTTCTGGGTCTAGTCTAGATCCAGCTTTAAGAGACTTGGCTCCAGTGACCCCCAAAAGGGCAGCTGGGAGCTAATCAATAACTCTTATAATGGCATATAAACAGGACTAATGTATGAGAAGGAACAGTAATGCTTTCTTTCCTCTGCAGCCTGTCAAGGAACTGACTGAAAATGAGTGAACCATTTTTCCTGGGCAGCAATATCACCCTTGAGGATCTTTTCTGACAAGATCTTCCCATATACGTGAATTAAATGCACTTAAATAGTACAAAAACTTCAATTCAAAACTTGCCTCGGATGGCTGACTCACTAAGGGTCTGAATTGTGGCAATCACTTCACTTGAGCCTCAATTTCCTCATCTGTAAAATGGGGATGACTGATTTTTCCTGTTCAACTTCACAAAGAAAGCACTTGGAGATCTTTAGAATTTATAAAATAAATATAAATTAGAAATCATTAATATCCTGGGTATCTTTGCTTCCTAATTTCTTATAACCTCCTGTGTCAGGCTGTAGGCCTGACTTCAGCCCCTTAAATCTTATTGATTTACCCTCACACAAGAGCCAGTGTTAATTCTAACAATGTAAGAAATATAAGCCTGAAAACTGGTCAGTGCCTTCAAAATCTTTGCTCTCTACTGGGGAAGAGATGTCCATACATTAAGACAAGAGGAGGAGGAGGACGAAGAGGGTTTTTGCTCTCCACCAAGTTATGGGGCCTAAAATGAAGCACACTTCTGCTAAGTAGAATGGCTTCCTCCCTCTGCACCTCACACTTCAGAACTCAGAAATTTTCCTACCTGTGTAACTCTGCCAGCCTTCAAATATCCACTGGATTCCATTTAAAATACTCCTTCCACTTGGGCCTGGAGTGCCAAACACCTTGGTCCCCCCCAACAGCACCTCCCTTTAAGGAGACCTTTAAGGTGTGATGTGAGTGAAGGGTGAGGGTCTCAGTTCTAAGGGGAGTTATCCCACAATCAGCCAGGGCCGTATCTGGAGTCTGGCACCGCTGCTAACTGCCAAACAGTTCAGAGAACTGACTGGCTGCGGGCTTAATCCTGAAGGATTTCCTCTTTAAGAACCTAAGTACAAATCTTGACCGTCTTAGCTACCTCGCTGTCCTTTTTAAAACTGGAACATCTGAAAGTGCTTTAAAAAGAAGAAAAAATAAAACCCACCAGTTTTTGAATAGGAAAATAAAGCCTGAAGTTTCCTCCTGAGGAAGAGAAACAGAGGGAGCTGATACCCTAAATCTCAGGCCCAATAGTCGCTAGTTTCTTATTAACCTCCATAAAGTCTACATTTCTGTCAAGCTCAACTTGACATCCCAGGTCCCACCATGGCCAGCCCATGGTCCCTCCTGATCTCTGACCCTTCAATCCTCATCTCCTTTCAAGCTTGAGGGTCTCCAGGAAGCCATCCTGATCATCCCATGATCCCTCCTGATCTCTGACCCTTCAATCCTCATCTCCTTTCAAACTTGAGGGTCTCCAGGAAGCCATCCTGATCATCCCATGATCCCTCCTGATCTCTGACCCTTCAATCCTCATCTCCTTTCAAACTTGAGGGTCTCCAGGAAGCCATCCTGATCATCCCATGATCCCTCCTGATCTCTGACCCTTCAATCCTCATCTCCTTTCAAGCTTGAGGGTCTCCAGGAAGCCATCCTGATCATCCCATGATCCCTCCTGATCTCTGACCCTTTCAATCCTCCTCTTCTTTCAAGCTTTGGGGTCTCCAGAAAGCCCCAAAGTCGGCGCTGTCTCCTCCAGCGGAGGCACCGAGTCAGACTTCCACAGCCCGGAACACAATTTAGAATCAGAAGGATGGGAGCCCCGAGCCACAGCCAGCACAAACCCCTCTTCCAGCCTCTGCCCCCTAACTTTTACCCTTGGCTGACGCCAGCGTCAGTCCAACCAATAAGCGGCTCTGAGAAGATTTGTTCATTTACTGCTTATGCACCAGATCCGGCGGAATTCAAAGAAAAATAAAAGAAAGCCCTGGACACCAAGTGGAATGTGATAAATATATGAGAAATACAAGATCTATCACTTTTGGATCTCATGGAGGTCGAAGGGAAGAAATCAATGAAGACTTCACGAAGGAGGTGGCATTGATCTGCACCTAGAATAATGTACAAGATACAGAGATGGATTTTCAAAGTCCTGTGCAGACCAGTGCTGAAAGATAGGAGAGCCTCGAATTGTCCCCATTACATCCACTTTCTAAGTGTTCAGATGAAACACAGAAAGAAAGCAGATCTTCGTCGATGAAAGGAAACATATATTCTCCCATATTCTAATTAAATTCTAATTTAATAATGATAATATTCTAATTCTCTGGCTTAGGGATCACCTCTAATCCTGAATTCAGAATATATCAGGGAAAGTAGGGAAACAATTTAAAATTTTGTTGAAAACACAAAGCTGGTGATTTCAGAAAAGCCTGAAAAAACTTATATGAACTAATGCTGAATGAAGTGAGCAGAACCGAGAGAACATTGTACACAGTTACAACACGATTATGGGATGATCAGCTAGGATGGACTTGGCTCTTCTCAGCAATACAGCAACCCAAAACAATTGCAACAGACTTGGGATGGAAAATGCCATCTGCACCAGAGAAAGAACTAGGAAGACTGAAGGTGGACCGAAGCAGAGTATTTTCACTTTTTTCTCCCCTTTTTGCTTTCTTGTGATTTTTTTTTCCCTTTTAGTCCAATTTTTCTTGCACAATATAACAAATATGAAAATATGTTTAAAACAAATGAACATGTTTAATGTATATCAGATTGCTTGCTGTCTTCTTGGGGAAGGAGAAAGTAAGGAAGAGAGAAAAACCATGAAACTCAAAAATCTTATACAAATGAATGTTGAAAACCAGATATATTTAGAAAAATAAAATACTATTGAGAAAAAAACATACAGCTAGGGAAAAATGAAGAGAATAGATTATAGAGACACAATTTTAACTGTGAACATGAATGGGATGCTATAAATATTCCTGTTAGTCATTTTCAACCATGTCTGACTCTTCCCATTTGGGGTTTTCTTGGCTAAAACACAGGAAAAGGTGGCCCATGTCCTGGCTCATTTTACCAATGAGGTAGCTCAGGTAGACAGGGTGAAGTGACTTGCTCAGATCCCATAGATGTGAGTGTCTGAAGCTGGATTTGAACTCAAGAAGATGAATCTTCCCCATTCCAGCTGCCGCTTAGCTGCCCTTATGGTATATATAACAGGGTCTCCTCATGTTCACAGACCACTCTCCTTTCCACCATTCCTTTATTTATTGTTTTCTTTTTTTGCCACACTTTTAAAGTTCCAAAGCCTTTCAACATCCATTACTTCACTAGGCTTTTCTTTGTCTCCTCCATTAGAATGTGAGCCCTATAAAAAAAGGGACTATAGCTCTGTGTAGTTTGTATCCCCAGAGCTTACCATATACCAAGCACTGATTAACCTCACCTAATATTTTGGAGTTTTTGGAGCATTTTGATCATTTTATTAACAAGAGTTATTTAAAATGGTAATGTGGCCATCTCAAACCACACATTTTATCATGGTTAACCCAATGTTTCTACATACAGTAGGTGCCTAATAATGAGTGGTATTTGAATTGAACACAGCATGGTGATATGATTGTGTCTTTATTAGTGTCCTGGAGCAGGGGTTCTCAAAGTATGGTCCCCCAAATCCTTTCAAGGTATCCATGAGGTCAAAACTATTTTAATAACAATACAAAATCATTATTCACCCCCTTTATTCCCATTGTCTGCCAAGGTGAAGACCAGATAAACATTTCTGCAGAATTGTAATTTTGCTATAAAAATGGATAAATCTTTAGACATGACTCAACTTGTTACTTTGCTTTTATTTTTCCCATATCGGCATCAAAGCAGACCTTTTATGTGAATGCTTGGCAATAAAAACAAGACGTGATGAAATATTCAGTGTTGAATGACTTTTTGAATTTTGTGGTTTATCCTGAAACATCTGTGCTGATATTTGCTCTCATAATGCAAAAACAATTTGCGATTTACATGTGCAAAAATGAAAACCAAATGCCACTCTTCTCACTACAGTTTTTCATAAAAATCTGTTAATTATGTTAGCATGTAATTGGGTTTATTCCTGTTCTTTTTAGAAGAGTAAAATATTTGTTTGTTTTTTTAATTATCAATTTACCTCCATAGGTAAGTAGTCAAATAATATAAACAAGCAATTCTCCAAAACAGAATTATCAAGTATTCACAACCATAGGAAAGAACGCTCCAAATTATGAGTAATAAGAGAAATGCAAATCAAAGCAATCCCAAGATGAGTTTGCCCTCATGCCCAATAAACTGGCAAAGATGACAGAAAATGGTGACAATCCATGTTGGAGAGTTGGAGGATGACAAACTAATACACTGTTAGTGGAGCTGTGAGACGGTACAGCCATTTTGGAAAGCGATTTGATATTATGTAAATAAAGGGACTAAAATGCCCATGTCCTTTGATTCAGTTACTCCATTATTAGGCTCCAATAGTTATAAGAAGAAAACATCCATGAACTCCAAAATATTTATAGCAACACTTTCTTTATGATAGCCAAGAATTGGAAACAAAGCTGATGTCCATTGATTGAAGAATGTGTAAAAAAGAAAGATTGTGGTATATGAATATAATGGAATATTATCACACTATAAGAAATGATGTGATTAACATAGAGAAGCATGTAAAACTCTGTATGAACTGATGCAGAGTGAAGTCAGCAGAGGCAAGAAAACAACGCATACAGTAATTATATCAATGAATGGGGAAAAAAATGAAAAAAACAAAACAAAACAGAATTACAAAGATCCAAGTGACTTGAATAGAGAGATGAGAAGATAATCCTCCTGAAGGTGGGAAGTCTACAGTGATGTGATGATAGATTGTACTTTTCAATCAATTGAATTGGTTGTACTAATATTTCCCTATTTTCTTGTTGTTAAAAACTACTATTTTTAATGGGATGGCTCTCTAGAAAGGAGAAAACTATGAAAATGTAAAAATAAAAAAATAAAAATAAAAAACATCAATAAAACTTACTTTAAAAACGATCAGTTTAATTTCTAATACAGTAAATAGTGATGGACAACCCATATAAACAAAAGCTCTTTGAAGTCTTTAATAATGTTAAAGAGCGTCAAGGGATCCTGGGACTAAAAAATTTGACGACCAAACAAGGAAAAATGGGTAGAAGTTTAATGCTAGAAAAATAATCCCAGCCCTCCAAAAGAGGAATAGGGAGGGAAGGGGTAAAAGGAAGAATGGAGAGAAAAAGGGAAGGAGAGAGTTCCCCTTCCCAGGGGCCTTAAAGCAAAGGCTGCCTGGTGGGCAGGCAGCAGGGGAAATGTTTATTCCTGGTAACTTCTAAGACAGAAGGTCCCCGAGGTTCCTCCCAACTCTGAAACTGGGACTACTCTTCCTCTACACTTAGGGTCAGTCTCCTCACTTCCTCAATCATCTTGGTTCCTCATTCCTGTGCAATAAGTAAAGGCAGCTGGGGGAATGGACATCCTCAGGACATACTTTTGCAATATGAACATGTTCTCCATCATTTTAAACTCAGTTTCCTTATCTGTAAAATGGAGATAAAAATAAGCCCTACTTCCCAGAATCATTATGAGCATAAAATGAAATATTTGTAAAGCTCTTTGCAAACCTTTAAGTGTTATAGAGTTTTCAGCTATTATCATTAACAAATAATTTATAATTTATATATTACATATAACTATATATTATATTATGTATAACATTATATATCATATACGTTATACGTGACATATTTTATTGCATATAACATTATATGTGACATATTATTTATTTTACGTATGATATACATTATATATTTTATTATATCTAATTTCTATATGATATACATTATGTTTTATTATGTGTTATATATGATATACATCATATATTTTACTATGTGTAAGGTTATGTGACATACATTTCACTATATATAATGTTATGTATACTTATATAGTTTATTATGTGATATAGTATATGTGACATGCATTATATATTTTATTATGATATACATGACATATTTTGTTATATATGTTAATATTTTATCATATATAATTTGTATTTATAATTATATACTTTATCATTATAATGATGAACAAATAATGATGATTCTGAGACCTGACCTCATAGCTCTGTAATACTACCAGCCCCAGCCATCTCTACCTCTACCGTGTCCCAGCACGGGCCCACTTTTGCTCTAGCCCTAACTGGACCAGTCGTTCCAAAGATGCTCCACTTGACTCTCCCTTTGACCGTTCCCAGCTCTCCCAGTCTCTTCCTTGCACTCCAGCTTCACCGAAATCCTAAGTAAATCGTTACCGTGGCAGACAATAGGGAGGGCTTAACCCAGTGTCTTCCCAGTAAAGATTTACTTGGCCAAAGAAGGGTGGCCAGAACCCTTGGCCCTTCCTCTGTTTGGACGGCCCAACTCCTCCGGAGCTGCTGAACAGAGCTGAAAGGTCCTAGGGCTGACCAGTGCCCGCCCCAGACAGGGATGGGTCCCTCAGAAACCTTTCCACCCACTCAAGCCTCAATGGCCGACTCCAAGTCTAACTTTCCATCCTGAGAGTCCCTCATGGGGGACTCCTTTTCCCTATCCCACAGCTTAAATGATTGTCAGTCTTTCTACTCCTCCTAGGTCAGGATGAAGGATACCCCCCCTCCTTTTGTTTGCTTTGCTCCCCTTCCCCTCCTGTCTGACTCTACTGATCACCCCTATTCTCATCTTCTCTTCAGTGTCCACTCTCTCCCTATCCACTGGCTCCAAGGAAAGCCTCTAACACCTAAATCAAAAACCCCTAAAGCTTTGGCCCCAAGACCTCAGCCAACTGAACCCCCCCCCTTGCACCATAAAACTCGGTCCAGTCTGGTTCTTCCCTGAGAGAAGGAAGCTCTCTGAAGGAGGGCTTATCTTATCTGGCCTTCAGGTCCCCTCAGCTTCCCATTGCTTGGTGAGAGGAGGCACTTGACCAACATTGGTTAATAAGCCTGATCCTCGAGGGTCACTCCATAAAGCACCCCATCAAGAGGCCACTTTTCAGCCTAAATCTTCCTTGACTCCTGGGAAACTTTCAATGCTCCCCCCTCCACTTCTCCCCTTTGGGGTTTGGAGGCCCTGGATCCTCTGGTTCCTCTCCTTCCTTATCCCCTTCTCAGCAAGAACAGCAAATTCAGTGTTTTCCAAGGTTCCGGCCCCTGCCCCTCCTTTCCCAACCCCCAGTCCCTGCTAATCTTGCCCACTTCCCCACCTTCCCCAGACACTGCAATCCCAGCTTTATCTCTCTATCTGACCTTCAGCCCTAGCTCTCAGCCAGCCAGCAGGGTTTAAGTTTCAAAGCCCAGAGAAGACCCAAAGCCCTATCTCTCTAATCAAAGCGGGCTCATCCCTTCTCCAATTACCCCATCTCCGGCACTGCCCGAGCTGGCCCTCTGCCTCCAAACTGTGGTGCTCTCTGATTTTTCTCCTTCATGATACTAATACACACATATATGCTTATATATCCTATTAATAATAAATTATTGAACCTGGGTTCAAATCTGGTCTCAGATACGTAACACTTCCTGGCTGTGTGACCCTGGGTGAGTCACTTAACCCCAATTGCCTTAGGAAAAAGAAATTTCATTAGTTGGTAAAAAATTGTTGAGAAAACTGGAAAGTAGTCTGGCAGATACTGGGTTTTAACTGATATCTTACACTATTTACCAAGATGTCAGAATAGACACATGACCTAGATAAAGAGATATTATCCCCCCAAAAATTGAAAAACATGGAACATATTACCTATCAGATTTATGGATAGATGAACAATTTAAAAATAAAAAAGAGATAGTACTGTGAGATGTAAAATGGACAATTTTGATTATATTAAATTTAATTTTTTTTGGACAAATGAAATAAATATAGCTAAGATCAGAAGGAAAGCAGAAAATTGTGTGGGGGGAGGAATTGTATAGAAGGTTTCCCAGACAAAGGTCTCATGTCTCAAATATAAAAGAACTTTGTCAAATCTATAAGAAAGCAAGTCATTTCCCCAACTGGTAAATGGTCAAAGGATATAAACAGGCAATTTTCTAAGAAATAAAAAAAATGTATGTCAAAAATATGAAAAACTACTTAAGTCATTATTGATTAGAGACATGCAAACTAAATTTTGCAGTACTATTTTACACTTACAGATTGACTAAAATGGTAGAAAGGAATAGTGACAAATGTTGGAGGGGATGTGGAAAAATTGGGACCTCAATTCATTAGTGGTGGATCTATTTTGAATAGAACTTCATATTCATATTCATAATTCCAAAGAGTTATGGCCTTTGACTCAATAATACCAGCACTAGGTCTGTTTCCCAAGATGGTTAGGGGAAATGGAAAAGAACCTACATGTCCTAAATATATTTATGGCAGCTCTCCTTGGAGGGGTAATGAACTAGAAATGGCAGATTTCAATTGGAGAATGGCAAACCCAATTGTGGCAATATTCACTATGGAATATTACTTTGCTATAAGAAATGAGCAGGCTGACTTCACAAAAGCCTGGAAAAACCCACATGAACTGATGCTGAGTGAAATGAGCAGAACCAAGAGAACATCGCACACAGCAGCAATAATATGTGATGATCAATCATGATGCACTTGGCTTTTTTCATCAATGTAATGATTGAATAGACTTGAGATGGAAAGAGCCATCCACATCCAGGGAGAACTATGGAGATTGAATGTGGATCAAAGCATAGTATTTTCTCCTTCTTTGTTACTTTTTTGTCCTTGTGGCTTTTTCCCCTTTTGGTCTGATTTTTTTTTTTTTTTTTTGGAACAACATGACAAATAAGGAAATATGTTTAAGAGGATTAATAAGATTAATATCAGATTGTTTGCTGTCTTGGGGGGGATGAGGAAGAGAGGAGAAAAATTTGGAATTTTTACAAAGTTTTATAAAAATGGATGTTAAAAACTATCTTTTCATATATTTGGAAAAATAAAGTACTATTGAGAAAAAAGAAGAAATGATGAGCTCAATTATTTTAGAAAAACATGGAAAGACCGCCATGAAATAATCAAGAGCAAATGATTTTAAAGACAACTTTTTGAGCAACTAAGGCATTCTATTATAAATACCCAAATTAATCTCAAAGATCCTATAAAGGAAAATGCTGTTTGACTCCAGAAAGGAATATTGCTGTGCTATAGGAAAATGATGAATTGCTTGATTTAGAAAAAATATGGAAAAGACTTGGGCTTATGAAGGAAGATGCTTTCTACTTTCAGAGAAATAGGTGATAAGTAGAAATAAGCATAGTACGGTCTTACATATATGTGTATGTGTATTATGTGGCTCCATGTCTATATTTATACATAGCTATGGATATATTATATATCCATGCTTAATTATAGCTTTCTCTAGGATAGGCAGGAAGGGAGGGGAAAAATAAATTAGGAAGTACACACACCAAAGAAAATCAAGATTAAAGAAAAAAAAAGCCAGACAGCTTTGAAACTGTGTAGTATTCATTATATTTTATATAGTAAAATATTATATTATCTTGAAATAGAAATTTATTGTTTTATATTGAATCCTCTCATGATCTGTGAGCATTTTTTTTATTTTGTATTTAAGTGTAAAATAAGAATATTTACAACAAAAACACACAAAACCCCAAACCAGATATATGTTTATTAGTTCTAGCCCTGAACTATCATGGAGAGGAGAAATCATTTGCTGAGGAAGTCCATCTTCCTCCCCACTATCAGCAACAAATGCCAACTAACTGCCATAAACAGAGTCCTGGACATGGCAGAGCCCTCCAGGTCACCAGTCCTAGGTCTGGTCCAGTCCTTAATAGCCATTAACTAGGAAAGCAATGCCTAAGAGAAGGGACTGCCATCCCCCCCAAATCCCCCAGGTTAGCGGAACGCTGAGGAGAGACAGGGGTGCTTGTATCCCAAGTCACACCACCCCCTGAACACCATTTCCCTTCAGTTTCTAATGGCACCCACCCTGGACCTTAAATCCAAGACCTCTGGGGATGGCAAGGCTTGTAGCCCAGTGCCCCTAGGATCCCCATCTGGGAGGGAACATCCCACTGTCCTAAGAGGGCAGCTACGGAAGAAAATTCTTACCAGGCCTCAGCCCTCTCATACAGACAGGATTTTATTTCTGTAAATGAAATCAAGCTTTGCTGCTGCTCCCAAAGACCACAGGACACTTCTACTGGACCGACCCAAAGTCTTCCACGTCATATCATGGCATCCCATAAGCTCAAGGGGCAGGGCTACCTGGCTTTTCCACAACATCCCTTACATTTTAAGGGCTCAAAGCTCCTAACACATACATCTCATTTGGTCCTTACAACAACCCTGGGAGGTAAGTGCTTTTACTTTCCCTGATTTACAAATGAGCAAACTGAGGCAACCTTGCCCAGGATCACACAGTAAACGTCTGAGGTAGGATTTCAATTCATGTTGTCATCAAGCCCAAAGATCTACAGAGAGGCAGCTAGGAGATACTAATGTGCAGAGAACACTGAGCCCCGAGTTCAAATCCAGCCTGTGGATCTTAAGAAGGTCACAATCTCTGTATTCCTCATTTTCCTCAAATGTAAAATCGACATAACATTTATCTTGAAAAGTTTCAATTTAAAAAATGTAAAAAAATATTTTGAATGTAATTGAGAGAAAATATTAAATTATTTAAAAAGAAAAAATAAGTTTCCCAGTGTTCCTGGCAAACAGCAGACGCTATATAAACGCTAGCTAGGATTATCATCATCATTATTCTATCTCATGGAGTAATAATTACCACATATTAACAAATATTCTGCTCATTTCTCCCATTAGTTAGTTAGTACACTGTTAATGCTCCCCCCCCCTTGCACCCCTTCTTCCATTACACTCTACCACAGATCCAGAGGATTTCTTGCCAGCTCACAGTGCCTGACCAGTCTCCCTGTTTCAGAGCCAGTCTCCCTCTGTCAAAGCCAGCTTACAAAACGACGTCAAGTTTGGCCGGATCCTGGAGGGCCCGAAGCCAATGACAGGGGCCAGAAAGCTCCATCAGGGCCAAGGTACCCAGAGCTGTAAGTCAGATAGAGCAGTAGGCTGTCAATCTGAGAGGGGGAAGCCTGGAAGGATGACCACCGCCATCAGGAAGAGTCCAGGAGCTTCATCACCTGCTCTCTTCTTCCTCCTCCTCCTCCCCAGGCTTTCACATATCTCTTCACGAGATCACTCAATCAATGTGCATGGATACGGGGCTTCCTAGGTACCAGGCACTCAGTGGGGTGCTGGGGACCCCAAAAGTGAAGTGCTTCTAGCTCTTAGAGGAAGGAAACAGTATGGATGCAGATAAACAGGTAGATAATACAAACACATAAATGGCACTACAAAGTAAATACAAGGGAACGTGGGGAGGGACTGCACCTGCCACTGAGAAATCAGAAAGGGCTTTAATGGAAAAGGTGGGACTGGAGCAGAGCCCGGAAGGAGACCAGCTTCCAAGAGGCAAGGGGAGAAGGGAGAATACACTCAGGGCAGGAATGAGTGACCGTCATTGAGAGCCTGGGAACTGGAGCGATGTGCAAGCAGAACAATGGGGGCCAGGGATGAAAAAGGTCAAAGACAAAGGAGCTCATGTTTTATTAGCACTAATAAAGAACGCTGGGTTTTATGGAGCAGAGCCGACGGGCTCAGACCTGTGCTTCAGGAAAAGCAGGGTGGCAAGAGTTAGGCAAGAGATGATGAAGGCCTGAACTAATGAATGGGGACTGAGAACATGGGCAGGAAACTGAGATAAAAAAGGCAAGACCGGGAAACTGGGGATGTGTCCAAGAATGGCAGGGACATCGCCAACCTAAACGACTATAATGGGCAAGCTGGGAAGAGGGCTGGGTCTAACAGCTGGGGGAGAAGGGAAGGATGGCGGGCTCTACTTTGGACAAGGTTGGACATTTCTGTGGGATATCCACTGGACATGTCCAATGGTGGTTAGTAATTAATAAAGGCCTGGGGAGAAAAGCTGAAAAGCCAGGTCTGGGAACCAGGTCATTGAACCCATGGGGGTTGAGGTTACTAAGGGACAGGATGCTAGAACCAGCTCATACCCACCTCCAACAGCTGATTATTACATTTTCAAATCGGCAAACCCCAAATCAGGATTTAACTTATTTTGTCGACTGTCTAGTTTTGAAAGTGATAGAGAAAATGTTCATAATGCTGTTTAAACTTGAAAGTATGTGGTGTGCACTTCCCCTTCCCCCAAGAAAGCCTGTTAAACATTTGCCAACATATCCCCAGAAGAAGAAAAAGTTCTCAAAAAAGAGCTTTTGGGTATACCCCACATTAAATGGAGAATTAGTAGGAAATGGGATTGGGGAAAATTAGGGAGAGAGTATCCAGGAGAAAAAAAGTGAAAGCAGCAGATTATCATTATTATTGCTAATATTAATATGTGCCAGACACTGTGCTAAGCACTTTACAATTATTCTCATTTGAACCTCACAACAGTCCTGGGAGGTAGGAGCTATTGTCGTCCCATTTTACAGATGGGGAAATTGAGGCCAAGAGATGCTAAGTGGCTTGGGTCGCCCAGTGTCTGAGGTTGTAAGATCTAAAATAACAAAGATTAAGGAGGAGGGGGTGTACGCAGTTGATAAATCTTCCCTTCTCAGACTGCATTGTACTGGTTTTGTATTTCCCCTACAACAGTCTTATCATTCTGCATTAGTCACCTGTGTTTCAGCCTTATGAATAATGAGTTCTGATCCAGCCACTGAGTCTCCAGTACAACGCTGCACAAAAATCTGAACCGTTCCCTCTTTCCCTCTCCCCTCTTAGGGGGATCCCTGACATCCATCCTTCAAGTCTCATACCAATCCTCCTCTTACTGAAGCTTCTGAACCATTCTCCCTTCACCCTCAGCTGCACGTTTCCTTCCACCCCAAATTATTGTGCATTTATTGTGTATACATGTGCATGGTCTCTACCATAGTATCTAGGTTCTGTGAGGGCAGGCCCTGCTTGCTTAAAGGCAGCACAGAGCCCCGAGTATAGTCTCAGACACTTACTGACAAATCACTAACCTTTTCTGTCTCAACTGGGGTAAGAAAAGAAGGAAGAAAGGAAATAAGCATTTATTAAGCATCTACTATGTTCCAGTCACTGTGTGAAGCACTTTATTTCATTTAAATTTTTTTAAACCATTTTTGTTCATTTGAAATAACCTAGGGAGGTAAGTCCTGTTACAATTCTCATTTTGTAGTTGAAGAAAACTCAGACAAATAGAGAAAACCAATAATACCTTCATTTTTTTCAGCCAACAGTAACAGCTGACTATTCTGATGTGCTAATTAGCAAATCAACCTGTTTAACGTCTTTAAATCCTTTTAAACTAAATTAGAGGGTTCACCTCAGCAGAAAATAGCTACATCCTCTACTTCCCTTTTGTGGGGGTTCAGAATTTCTGGATCCATAATAGGCAACCGATCATGTCACAGGATTTGGCACAGGTGAGGTTCCTTTACAGAGGTAGATTGACACCACAGGATAATAAAATGGAGGGAACTCGGACTCAGTCAGTTACCATGTAATTGTTCCAAATTTGGGTTTTGCCTCTTACCAGCTGTGAAAGCAATTTAAGCTGCATGAACCTCAGTTTCCTGCTCTGTGAAATGGGGATAGTAATAATAATGATGACACTTATGATTCTCACTAATGAGAGCATGATAAATGAAGATTTATTAAGGGACACAGGTGCAGACGCTATAAGAATTGGCCATATAATTCCATATCATAAGGAACTCTCCCTCTGCGGACCTCTCTCTCTGTTCTTCTAATACAGTTAACAATTAAAATCTAAGCTTTGAAAATGAGAGCAGGAGAAAATGTTACAGCTGAGTCTCTAGGTGGAAGCACATTTATTTTAATTGGATAAAAAGGCTATTAGCCACCAATGCCCCAGAGAGCCTAATTCTACCATCCCCAGGCTGATGATGGTAAACAATTCATCTCCTCTTGAAACAACACCCTAGAATGAAAATGAGGATAAAAGTAGGACAGGCAACAAAGGCAACTCCATCCCGACCTATTCAAATGTCACGGCATCGATGAAAAAATGGGAGATGGACTAAAGAAAGGATATGAACACAGACCCTGATTCTGATTGGAATAAATCCTTATCATAAGGCAACCAACAGAGACCAAGGGGATTACCTCATGGAACAGAGAGAAGCAGGTGAAGGTTTAAAAAACAAAACAAAACAAAATAACAGTTTAAAGAAAGCTTAGCAATGACCCACTTTTTAAATACGTTAATCAATCTTGTTGAACTGTTTCTCTGCTCTCCTCCCATCTGTTCTTCCTTCCTTTCTCCCAATTAAAAGTCTTTAGGAGGAGGAGGGAGGGAGATTGGGAAATATAGCAAAAGTAAGAAATAAAAGAAAAAATACTTTTAAGCTTAATGAGAAACTGAACTAGGCAGGATTGTCTTAAGAACAATAAAAGAGGGGGGAAATGTAAGGATTATTCTCTTGTGAGAATAAACTATACATGCACTGAAGAGCCTTCAGATGGATTGCTAAAACAGAATGAAACAGTCCCACAGAAAGGGGGAAAGAATAGAAAATGAATGAAAAAGTGGGAGAGGTTTTTTTTTTTTTTTGGGTGATGATTTTACCAGGGAACTGGGAAGCTGTAGAAAGAAATATTCAACAGCAGAATGCATTTTTCCAATCACACAAGGCTGCTAGGACACCGGGTGGATCTCCCTGTGGCCACTCCAGTCCAGGGGTTCTCTGGGAGGACATGGACAAAAGCTGAGGACAGTTGGACATAGATGGGTCATGAGCAGCCCATTGCTGGTCACCATAGAGCAATGAAATCACAGAACCTCAAACAAGAAACAATATTACTCAAGATGCAAAGTTATTTTGCGTTTTTCATCATCCTGGAGCTTGACCATCAAGCCCATCACACAGCTGGATACTTTTATCAATACAAAGAAAACTTATGCTGTTTCTCTTAACTACAGCTACGACCTGAACACAGAGGCAGAGAGTCTGAAGGAGCCCAACTGTGGGTTCAAATTCTGCTTCTGATCCCCAGTGGAACGGCTTGTGATAAATGGCCTAAGTCACAGCTTCTTCTGGGCAGTGATGAAGGGAGTTCCCACACTGAAACACCTGGGAGCTCAACAATGAATGAATGGTCAAATGCCATCTTCCAGCTGCTTTCCAGACGTTGGATCACTGAGGTAACTTGTTCTCCATTCTTCTACAGGCAAAGCACCACTAAGGGAATCTGGTGTGGGGCAAGTGCTTGGGAGTTTTCTCCCCTTCCTCTGTTCACATTTGTAAACGAGCAGGTTGTCTTTCACTATAAGAGTATCACTATATGATGATCAATTCTGACGGACGTGGCCCTCTCCAACAATCAGATGAACCAAATCAGTTCCAATAGAGCAGTAGTGAACTGAACCAGCTACACCCAGTGAAAGAACTCTGGGAGATGACTATGAACCATATCGCAGAATTCCCAGTACCCTTATCTTTGTCCGTCTGCAGTTTTGATTTCCTTCACAGGCTAATTGTACACTATTTCAAAGTCTGATTCTTTTTGTACAGCAAAATAACTGTTTGGTCATGTATACATATATTGTGTTTAACTTATACTCTAACATATATAACATGTATTGGTCAACCTGCCATTGGGGGGGGGAAGGTGGGGGAAAAATTGGAACAAAAGGTTTTGCAATTGTCAATGTTGTACCTAGGCATAAAATTTTTGTAAATATTAAAAAACAAAAACGATAAGAGTATCAGCTCCGGGAGGTCCCAGAAGCTCATTTTGGTTTCTGCACCTCAAGCACCTAGCAGAGCATCTAGCACTTACATAATAGGTACAAAACACCTAGTGTCCGATGATAAAAACACTGGACGCCAGCTTGGTCCAATCCAAACAGTGGCAACTCCCGGCTGCCCTTTAAATCTTTAAATCGAGGAGGCGATCGATCAACAGCCATAAGCACAATCACAAAAGGCAAAAGGCAGTTTCTCCCCTTCCAGTAGCCTACAATCGCATGGCAGAGGGACACAGGACATAGTTATACACAGAGCAAGACGAATGGGAAATAACTAGCAGTGGGAAGCCCGGCTCCAAGCTCTCTTTGCCACCCTGGAGGCGCCTCTCCAGCAGGAATCATTCATTGCTCCAACTTTGCTGCCCCGCTAGTCTTTAAATCGGAGTGAGGATTAATTAGGGGCCTTAGCTAGCAAAAGGCTCTTTTACCTCCTTACCCCCCCCCCCAAAAAAAAAAAAAAAAGTGAATCTTTAGCAGAAAACCGCACTGGAAGCCTTCAGCTTCTAAAATACACGCTGGTGTGGTTAACCAGAAAGTGCAAATCATGAAGAATGAAAGCGGAGATTTTTTTTTTTTAATAGTTCTGCCTCCTGGCCATTTAACGTACGTTCATACTCTCTGACCCCAAAAGCGCTCAGCAGCGGACCCAACAAGGACAAATACGGTCTCTCTTCCTGGGGGCAGAAGTCTGGAATTCTCTCCAGTATTAAAATGGATAATTAAGGAGCTTGGCCACTTCCCAAGGGAAAGGAGATTTAGGTAAGCTCAGTGACCCAGGTGAAATAAGTGGGTGAGGCTGAAGCAAGGGGAGTGTATTCAAATATTACTCAGGAAAAATGGAAAGGTTTGGGAATGCAGCAGGAAGCTCACAGGCCTTGGAGGAGCGCATCCGGGAGTCTGGGCGTCACCCTCCCCCAAGCTGTGGCTCTCGGGAGGGCTTCCACGGCCGGTGAAAACCAATTACAGGGGCCTCAGCTGAGGGAGACCGCCCTCCTCCAAGAGCAGAATTACCGAGTCACGGAGGCGATCTTATCTACTCCGGCCCAGGCCCGACCAAGTCCACTCTACAACTGCCCCAGTGATCAGTCAGCGCGAAGGTTTTCTTAAAACACCAAAGAAACGCTTTAACCTGTACGGGTTCTCAGGTGGCTCGACCCTTGGGAGGGGGGGGGAGGGAAAGCAGAGAAAGGCTGATGGCTTGGGACCGCCAATCCCCGCGGCTCCAGGCTCCCCCCCATCATTTGCAAACCCTGAAACGTGAAGCCCCAGCCAGGTGGCCTCCACCCTCGCCGGCGAACTCCCGGCTCTAGGCAGCTCCCTAGGAAAGGGGTGGCCAGCAACCGCCCTCGCCCCCACCTGCCCCGGGAAAATGAAAAAGGGGCAGCGGCGCCGTCCCTCTTTCCGACCGCTGCCCTGAGGAGAACAGCCGGCGGGGGCTGCGGGTCTGCAGAGAGAAGGGATGGGAGCTGGCCGGACGCGGGGCAGTTCCAATAGGGACCCCTAAAACAAAGCAGCGGCCGACGTCCTCGAAGGAGCCACAGGTGCCGGAGCTCAGGGCGCACGGGAGAGGGCGGCGCACGCGCCGGGACTGCCTCTGGAGGCCAGAACCACGGAGAGTGTGCAGACAAGCCCACGGCGATCTCGGCGGCGCCCCAGCGGCCAGGTGCGGCGCCGAGGCTCCCCCCAACCCGCAGCCAGGTGCGAGGCTCCCCCCCACTCCCTTAGCCAGGTGCGAGGCTCCCCCCCCCATCCCTTATCCAGGTGCGGTGCCGAGGCTCCCCCCACTCCCGCAGCCAGGTGCGAGGCTCCCCCCACTCCCGCAGCCAGGTGCGAGGCTCCCCCCACTCCCGCAGCCAGATGCGGCGCCGAGGCTCCCCCCACTCCCTTAGCCAGGTGCGAGGCTCCCCCCCCCCATCCCTTAGCCAGGTGCGGCGCCGAGGCTCCCCCCCACTCCCTTTGCCAGGTGCGAGGCTCCCCCCACTCCCTTTGCCAGGTGCGAGGCTCCCCCCTCCCGCAGCCAGGTGCGAGGCTCCCCCCCCATCCCTTAGCCAGGTGCGGCGCCGAGGCTCCCCCCCACTCCCTTTGCCAGGTGCGAGGCTCCCCCCACTCCCTTTGCCAGGTGCGAGGCTCCCCCCTCCCGCAGCCAGGTGCGGCGCCGAGGCTCCTTAGCCAGGTGCGAGGCTCCCCCTACTCCTGCAGCCAGGTGCGGCGCCGAGGCTCCCCCCACTTCCTTAGCCAGGTGCGAGGCTCCCCCCCTCCCGCAGCCAGGTGCGGCGCCGAGGCTCCTCCACCCCATTTCGGGGCTGAGAGAGGGGGGAAAGCCAGCGTCTCTCGCGGCTGCCCCTCTGAGTCCCGGCCCCCGGAGGCCCCTACCCCCCACCCATCGAACAGGAAGACCGTGGGGTTCCCGCGCCCGCAGCCGGGTTTAGGGGCTTGGGGGCGCTGCCGACGGGGCTCACCTCGGTCGAATCGGGAAGTCGGGAGGGGGCTCTCCTCGAAGGACGGGAAAGAAGGGCGGCCGCGGCAGCCTGCGGGGCAGGGCACCTGGCGGCGCCAGGTGACGGGAGCCACGCCCGTCCAACCGCAAGGCCTGCCGCTCCCCACCTCCGCCCCGCCCCGCCCCGCGCTCGACTAGGAAGTGCTCCCTCAGCCGCGGGGCTCGGAGCGCCCGAAGAGCTGGGGAGACCCTCACCCCGCCCACCCGGGGCCGGAACCACCCTCGCCCCGCCCATCGCTGGGATCGGGACGATCCTCACTGCGCCCTCGCGGGGCCTGGGGCTGGGGCTGAGGGCGGTCAGGTGCGCTCCCCTGCGGGGCTGGCTGAGAGCGCCTAGTCCCCGGCGAGCACGGTTTTCGCGGCGGGAGTGTAGTTTTACTTCCTCTCGCGGCATCTTCCTCCCGCCGGGGGCTACGTTTTACTGATGGGGAAATCCACATCTGGGGTGAGAGCCGCCTCTGGGACGCCCTCAAGGGCGAATCGGCCGCCCCCGGGGAAGCCGGCGGGGCAGAAGGGGGCGCTCGCGGGGGGAGCTCCGAGCCCAGAGACCGGCGAGGGCCGGGGAGCCGAGGAGAGCGGCGCGGCAGCCGTCTCTGGCCCGACTGACAGGAGCGTGCGCACCTCGGATCGGCGGGCGCACCTCGGATCGGCGGACGCCCCTGGGCGCTCCCTTGTTTGTTAATCCTCCGAACTAAAGTGAAGGGATCACGGAAATGGTGCGGATTAAATGTTAAAGCGCGTTTTGCAGCCCAAGGAAGGGGCTGGTTGTTAAACATTGACTGGCCCACTGAGCCTAGTTTGCAGGTACGGGAAGGAGTGGTCCTTGTGTCCTCCTCCCTTTCAAGAGATCTACTGTGTGATGTTTAAGGCTGTGAAGAACTTAGGTAAAAGAAAGCTTAGTAATAAGGTGTGCAGAGTTTGAGAGGAGGATTCTTTTGAGTTAAAAAAAACAAACAAACCACTAAATCACCACCCCTGAGGCTTGTCCCACACAGACTGGTCCCCTAGGAAGGGGGGTGAGCGCCATCTGCTGGCGGAAGCTGGTGCAGAGCAGGTGCCAGAGCGTAGCTGAGAGATAGGAAGAGGAGGGTGTCGGGAAAAGCAGAGCCTCTGGCTGGGCATCCGGAGAGCTGCGGAGGAGAATGAGGCTGCACGAGGGCCACTCCCCCACCAAAGAAAGAGCTTCAGGGAAGCAGTGGCGGAGGAGAGGATGCTAACCCACAGAGCATTACTGGAAGCAAAAATGGGCCTGATACTCTGTGGGCATCGATGCATAGGGAAAAAAATGGAACAGTTGCTCCGTTCTTCAGTTGAGGCTGACCCTTCTTGGCCCCATTTGGGTTTTTTTGGCAGAGACACTGCAATGATTGGCCATTTCCTTCTTCGGCTTATTTTACAGATGAGGAAACTGAGGCAGAGTGAAGGGACGTGCCGGGTCAGGGAGCCCGGATTCGAACTTCGTGCCCAGTTCTCCATCCCCTGTGCCACTTAGCTGCCCAAGCCCTACCCAGGGCTTCACTAGAAGTCACTGTTAGTCCCTGTGGGACTGGTTACAAGTTCGGTTTCCACTAAACTGAATAAAACTACACTGGAGCCTTGTGAACATGTGTGCTTGGAAGAGACATCGGGTGGGGCAGTGGGCCATAGAAACGAGAAGTCCCAGAATTCCGCCTGTGCTTTTTGTGTTAAAAAAAAAAAAAAAAAAAAAAAAAAAAGGAAAGAATGCTGAGATTTGGAAGCCGGGGACCTAATTTGACATCTTGATTCCACCACTTCCTGTGCAACTCTGGGCAAGTCCAATTTCTCTCTGTGACCTGTTTCCTCATCTGTGGTCGACGGGGCTCGATGCCCTTTAAGGTGACTTCCAATGTGGCGGCCTGACCAAGCCTGCAGAGGGGCAGCTGCTGGGTCAGTCCTGCAGCCAAGGAAGGCGCCAAACTCACCATGCTGTGGATTAAGGCTGATTATAGGCAAAGAGGCTGTACCTGTCACAGGCTGCTCCCCATCCTGGCCGGGCTTCCGACTGCTACTATGAGGCTTTCCACAACGTGTCCATGCTAATGTTAACAGCTCGTATGGCGTGGTACTCTTGGGGGCTTCTATCCTTAGACCAGATTACAGCTCTCCCGTTCGGGCTCCATCTAGAATCCGCTGCCTGGGAGGATTTGTTTCTGGTCTCGATCCAACTCGGGAACCTTCTGTCCAAAGGGGAAGCGACACAATGGGTTTGCTGAATGGGCGGGATTTTGTTTCGTTCAGTGGCATGAATCAGCAAATAAGAGCTCTGAACCAGTCAGCTTTTAGCAAAACTGAAAAAGGAAAGTGTAACGGGATGCTGGTGTTCCAGGAAAGCAGCTAAAACTCCCAGTGGTACTAACGGCCGTGCTAGAGCAGGAAGGCTCTTCATCAGGCTCCGTCTGCTCTTACGTGACCTAACTGGGCGAGGCAAGCTCAACAAAATCCCATAAAGCATCAGATGGAGATGAAATCAGATGAATGGGGCACAAAACTCAGGCCTCACAGCTCCAAGCAGTCTGTCTGCTTCCTTTTCTCATTAACAGCCTGTAGGATAGATTCCTGAGGCTCTTCGTGGCAGCTATCTGGGCCTTTAGGAGTTTTCTCTCTAAATTGCTCCCTAGGCAGATGAAATCACAGGTCCCATCTTTTTTTTTTAATCTTCCCAATAATATCTCATGTTTACCCATGGATCTAAGGTGTGCAAAGGATGCCTCGTCACACTCTGGCTCTGACATCATCACACTGGATTAAATAAGCTGTTACAGGGTGATACAAAACTGAGGTTAGATAGTTACACATGTGAATGTACATGCACATTCCCCAATGCTTCCCCGTTTTCAGACCCAGCTTGGACATGCAAAGATCTCGTTCAGTCCATCCTCAAGCCTTCCTGATACCTCCATTCACCCAGAAGCAAAGAGATAACGGATTTCCGGTTCAAGAGTGGCAGCCACTTCAGGTGCTCAAACCCTGGGTTAAACCCTGGAAGATATGGTTGTGGTACTGGGACTATGGCCAGCTCAGATAGGGGATATCCGCTAGGGTAAGAGCTTCTGATTCAGGGTTGGAATTTGAAGTGGCTGGGTATACTTTTTGTATTTTGTATTTCATACAGAACAAAACAATTCCTTTTTTTTTGAGGTTGGGCAGAGGAAAAATTGATTTCAGCATCTCCAGTGTTTCTCTACCTTCTATGTTAAGGGTTTTATATATATATATGTCTCACCAACAACATTACCCCAGTTCTGGGGTCATATTTTCTTTTTTCCTTCCTTTATAAATGTATTAAATACTTTCCCCCACTTACATTTAAAACAATTTTTAAACATCTGTTTTTAAAACTTATGAATTCCAGATTCTCTCCTCCCTAGCCCCATTAAAAATCACATGTGAAATTATGCAAAACATTTCCATAAAAGTCATGTTGTGAAAAAAACCAGATCTCCCATCCTAAAAAAGAAACCCTAGAGAAAAAGTTGAGAGAGAGAGAGAATGTTTCAATCTGTATTCAGATACAATCAGTTCTTTCTCTAGGTACAGATAGGATTTTTCATCCAATGTCCTTCAGAGTGGTGGGGGAGCATTGTGCTGCTGAGAATAGTAAAATGATTCACAGCTGATCATCCCAGAACATTGCTGTTACTTTGTACACAGTGCATTTCACTTTGCTTGAATTCGTGGAGGACTTTCCAGGTTTTTTTCTGAGAGCATCCTGCTCATTATTTCCCATAGAACAATAATATTCCATCAGAATCACATACCGTAATTTATTCAGCCATTCCCCAATTAATGAACATTCTCTCAATTTCCTTTTTTTTTTTTTACTCTGAGAAGAGTGCTGCTATAAATAAATTTGTGCATATAAGTCCTTTTCCTTTTTAAAAAAATTTTTTTTTAGAATTTATGCCTAGTTGTTGTATTGTTAAGTCAAAGAATATGCATGAATTTATAGCCCTTTAGGTATAGATCATATGTTCTGATTATTTATTAGTTAGGGTATGGTTCTTATTTTTTTATAAGTTTGACTCAGTTCCCTCTATGTTTGATAAATGAAACCTAATTAGAGAAACTTGCTTAAAAATTCTTTTGTAAAAATAATTACTTTTAAAAATATATACAATTACAATATAAAAAAGAATACAATTACTATTTCTAACTGTATTCCCCCCCCATTTATTCTATTCTCTCTCCTTTCATCCTATTTTCAAAAGTATTCTGCTGCTGACCATTCCTTCCCCTAATATGCCCTCCTTTTTATCACCCTTTCCCTTTCCTGTATTCCATTCCCCTCCTACTTTGCTGAAGGCTAAGATAGATTTCTATACTTCTGAGTCATATTTTCAGTGATATTTTGGAGAACCAGAAGTGACAAGGGTTTCTCTTTTTTTTCCCAGCCTCAATACCCCGAGACTTCTTTCAAGGGGGTCAAGAGTATTCAATTCCTCACATTTAACAGTCCCTATGGAGGCAATCAGGTGGTACAGTGGATAAAACATTGCCCCTGGAATCAGGAGAACCTGAGTTCCAATTCAGCCTCATACACTGGACACTCCTTGAAACAGAGGTGTTGGGGGAGGCAGAAAAAGACTAAGTGGGCCACAAAATGTTAGAACCAGAAAGGTTCTAGAAGTTGGATCTTCATGTTACAGAGACGGTATCTTAGGAGCAGAGAAAAGTGGTGTCTCCCTCACATTCACCAAATGGTTGAGCCAGGATAGACATGTCAATGTGGTACTGCTGGGATCCACTGAAGCTGGGGGCATTATGGGGACCCTAAGTTTATGTCCCAGGGACTAGGTGGGTAAATAACTTAACTTGAGAGTCTGGCTCCTCATCTTTGAGAGGATATGCTGCATGGTGTGCAGTGTTGTATGTACGTCCAGGATCCCATTAACCTTAGAGTCAGGCCCAATTACTGCGGGTCTTGAACCAGAAAGCTGGACACACTGTGCAATGTTGTACGTCCAGAATCCTGTTAACCTTACAGTCATGCCATTTTTCTGTGAATTACTGGGGGTCCTGAGCCAGAAAGCTGGAAGGGAGAAATGCTTTGTAGATTGCAAAGAGAACTTATCACTTCTAGAAATTCTAAATGTACTGCAATAAATAGAAATTCTAAAATGTACTTCACTAAAGTCACACAAATATACATTGACAGTAAAACTTGAACAATATTCAGTAACAATATATGTCTATGGTTCTAAAAGAACTTACCACTCTTGCATCATGATGCCCTCATCTCAGCTCACCCAGCCCAGGGAGAATGACTTCCTCAGGGCCATATGACAGGGACCGATGGCCCAGGACTAGAACCCTGGCTTCCAGATTTAGAGTCTAAGTGTTAGCCCGAGCTTCGCACCCCAGAAAGCCCTGAACAAGAGCAGTCAGAGTCCTGATTCGGCACCTGATGGCTCATTAGCAGTAACCCGATTCAGACTTCTAGAGTAAATTATTTTAGGCCCTCAAAATTGAATGAAGAGATGCTTTTCTATTTAAGTCTTTTCAGGTTTCCTCACTGTGGAGGAAAATCCTCAAAATGTATCCCAGGAGAGCGCACACTCTGGGAGCCAGTTAGCTGTAGAGCAAGGAGCTCTTCTCCAGTCCATCCTGGCCTATTGAAGTGGTTGTACAAGGACAGAAAAGGGAACCAGTGTGGATGGAGAATCAGAAGGGAATCCCGTTCCTTTTGTTCTTAGATATGTCCTCCCAGGCCAGGTTGAACCAAGCTGGTTCCTCCTCTGAATGGAGTGTCCTAACATTAAAGAAACCTCATTCAGCCTGTTTTCTTGGGACAAAATAAATCTTGTGGGTCAGTATGATCTCTCCTGTGAAGAATGCTAAGGCTTAAACCACTTCCTTTCTTAACTAATTTTCAAAGTACTTACAACCTGGAAGAGAGAGATGCAAACATAACTTACCAGTAAGAAGTGCAGTTCCCTCTTCTTTTTTTTTTTTTCCCCCCTGAGGCTGGGTTAAGTGACTTGCCCAGGGTCACACAGCTAGGAAGTGTTAAGTGTCTGAGACCAGATTTGAACTCGGGTCCTCCTGATTTCAGGGCTGGTGCTCTATCCACTGCACCACTTAGCTGCCCCTCCCTCTTCTTCAATTAGAACGAAATTCATTGTGAGCGTGAATAAGAAATTTTAAATTTCATATTAGAATTATAAGCTCACTCAAATATAACAGGCCTGAGCTTCCAAATTATGGGAACTTGACCGTTCCATGAACTCTGTATATTTTTGACACTAGATGCTAGGAACTAGCCATTCCTAGAGATGTTTATGCTCCAGAGAGGAGTGGCTCCCTCCCTGGGCATAGACAATTAATAAAGAACTGTCAAGATACAGACGATTCGGAACGAGTCAACTAGTGAAGCCCTCCCGTACCCCGCACCTGCAGAGATGTATGTGCCAAACCCTTATATAATTTTTTGGCAAAAATCCTTCTTTGTCTAAAGACATATAAAAAGTCAGTGCCCCATATTATGACCGAGTCTCATATGTGGGGAGGACGCTTCACCCGGAAAAATCTTTACACAATTCAAGTTGATTGAGGCTGAAACAGGACTCCCAGCCATTTGAGTTTTTGAGGTTCCCTTGAATTGGTGATGTATTCTCTTCCTCTATCTGCTATAATTGTCATATTGTTAATTGTTCTTATTTCTATTTGTTTTTTATGCAAATCTAAACTATCTATACTTTGTCTTATTTGATTAAAACTTTTTACTTTTACTTTTTAACTGAGTTTAAGAGCGTCATTTATAGGAGCGAATCCGAACTTTCCTTTAAAATCACAATATAGAGCGCCAGCTTGTTTCTTCAGAGGGAAGAGAAATCAAGTGCAAGGATGCTTTGGGTCTCCAGGGGATGGGAGTCCTCCCTGCCATTTGCCACTTTTCCCATGAAATGTGAGTGAAACAAGGGAATAGTGACCCATGGACTGAACTGTTTTCCCCCTTCCCCTTCCCTCCTCCTCCTCCTCCTCCTCCTCCTCCTCCTCTTCCTCCTCCTCCTTTTCCTCCTTCTCCTTTTCCTCCTCCTTCTCCTCATGCATAAGAAGAATGAGGCTAACTTTGTGGTCAGAAGGAGCCGAGTTCAAACTCTGCCTCTGAGATGCTCCCCCTTAGTTTGTATCCCAAAGGACCCCCATAGACAAAAACCCTTGTGCAACTCATTTTGCAAGTGGCAAAGACATGGAAATGGAGGGAGTGCCCTTTACCTGAGGAGCAGCTGACCAAATTGAAAATACCTAAGTATATATGTATGACTGGGACTGAAAAGTATGAGATCACAGAATGGAAAGATTCCATAATACAAAGATAGACCCCCAAATGTTCAGGAGAACCCCACCAGTAAATCACACCAATCTGGTTGTACAGACCAAATCCATTGCCCACAATCACCCCAAATCACTGACCCTTGAAACTTAAGAATTATGTTTCTAATTAGATGTTGCCAATATCAAATACGCACAATTCCTAAGCCATGTGGAAATCAGCCCATCACTTAAGAAGCACAGAATCCGTCTGTGAAAAATAGCAAGCTTCTCATGCTGAGAGCAGCAATCTTTCTAGTTATTTGTAGGTACTAGCATTCTATAGTCTGAGGCACAGTTTTTACCAATTCTCTTTATAATATGCATTAATCAATGTGTCAATGGACTGTAAATAACAATATAGTGAGTTTGCCTTTGATTCCTGGCAAAATTTTAGAATACATGATTCAAGAATTGGTTAGTAAATGTCACGGATCAAAAAACATGGTTTTATCAAAACCAGGCCATTCCCACACCAAGAATGGTTCCTTTTGTGAGAACGTGATTACGAAACTGGGAGATCAAGTGATTTGATCAAGTGGAAATATGTTGGCCCAAGGAAAAGCTGCTTTAAATTATAAACTCATTCATAAATCAGAACCGCCATTTTGGAAAGCACTTTGGAATTAGGCAAAATGACTCAAGTGCCCCAACTTTTTAATGTAGGGATTCCACAATTAGGTATATACTCTAATACTCACACGTGTATATATGTATGAATGTATGTGTGTATACATACAAACACATATGCACTTTTTTCTGGTAACAAATAATTTGAAATAATCTAATGGGAAATGGTTAAACAAATAGTGGTACATGAAGCTGATAGAATATTAATCTACTGTAAAAATGATGAATATGATGAAAAAAAAAGACTTGTATGTACTGATGCAGAATGAAGGAAGTAGAACCAAGAAAACTAAATTCACATTGACTACAATATAAGTGGAAAATACACAAATATCAGAACTAAATGTAGCAAAATTACAAAAATCAAATATGACTCAAAAGAAGAGATATGAGAGATGACCCTAAACTACTCCTTTATGGAGGTGGACACTCCACAAGTGTTGCACATTGGCAGAATTTTTCCATGTATTTCCGTTTTTTTTTTTGTTTTGTTTTGTTTTGTTTTGTTTTTTGTTTGTTTGTTTTTTAAACATTATTTGGCAAGAAACTGGACACTGAATGGATATGTGGAATATTACCATGTATTTTAAAACTTTTTTTTTTTTTTTGATGGGCTCTCTCTTCTAAGCACTTTCTGCTGCCGCCTTGTAGGGTTGCTCTGTGGATTCCCTGTTTTTATTTCTCATTCCCACAACAATGACAATTCCTAAAGGTATCAAAGAGATCACTGCCCTAAAATAGGACCAACCCCTCTTCCCCATCATTGAAATATTGACTATTTCCATCTTTTATAGTCTCCGTGAATTTGCTAGATAGGAAGTAACACCTATGAATTTGTTTTTTCTTTTCTTCTGATTTGGAGCCATTTTTCAGGTGGCTGTTAATATTTTGCAATTCTTTTTAGAGTCATTTTATTGTTTTTTGATCATTTACCGATGGGGGGAAATGGATATTTTGGTGGTATATCGCTTCCCTATGTATCTTGGCCAAGGAAGTGAAAGGAGATGTTGTCAAGAAATTCAAGATAGGAAGAGAAAATAGGCTGGTCACTTGTGAGGGTGAGAGACGGCAGGTGGAATTCCACCTGCACCATTCCTCATGCCAGGAGAATTTGAAAAAGCCCTTTAATGTCCATTAAATATGTCCAATTAAATGTGTTTATTAACTATTTACATTTAAATTATTTCCTCTAAATGCATAAAAAGAATAAAGCTGCCTTTAAATCACAGCCTCTAAGTATCCCTCAAGATCCATTAGTTCTCACTCATTTTAATTCTTACTTGACTATGGTTAATAGGTTTGATGTTCTTCTGGGGCTTTTTTCCCCCTTTCCTGTTATTTCTAAAGATCTTTCCAATTTTTCTTTTGCACAAAGCATCTCCTTACATTTAATGCTGAATGAACAATAGTTTGAATTCTGTGTGGCTCACCTTACCTAGAACGATGGCTATAATGGTATCTGAACAAGCTACCAGGGGCATTCGAAGCTTCCTTCCACCTAACCAAAGGCCAAAAGTACCCGTCCCACTCTCACTGCTGAATGTTTGTCTGCTTGGCTGTCTGAGACTGGTAAATCAGGTAAACAATGATGTGTCATGAAATTATATTTACAGACTTCACACATGTTGATCTTATATTCCAGCTAGATGGTACAATGCTAAGACTGGAATCATTCTGACAGACCGTGGGCAAGCGTAATGTCTGTCTGCCTTAGTTTCATCTTCTGTAAAATGGGGATAACTACTTACCAGAGTTGTTGTGAGGATAAAATAAATAATAATTATAATGCCCTAAGCAAAGTACCTGACACACAGTAATTGCTATGTAAACATTAGATATTATTATTATTATTAAGCTATTTCCCTGTCACTATACATTTTGACTATTTCCAATCTTTTACATCTATATATATTCTGATATATACATATATATAACATATAATATATATAATGTGGCTATAAAAATCTGAACAGATAGCTTTGTTGTTTTTAAGATATATTCCCAAAAATGGAATTACTGGGTAAAAGGATACAAGTGTTTTGTTATATTGTACTGCCAAATATTTTTCCCATAAAGATTCCACAAATTTGCAATTCTACCAGCAACAAAATGATCCTCTTCTTTTCTACCTTCTACCAGCATTATTTTTTCCTCTTCAACTATTTTTGATCAATTGATGTGTGTTAGCACTTCAAAATTATTTTTATTTGCATCTTTATTAGTGAGAATGAGCATTTTTTCTTTTTTTTTTTTGTCGTGTAGTAAGCGTTTATTATTCGACTGGCACATGTCACACCAGACATAACATGAGAAAGAGGGAAATCCCTTGTCCCAAACAGAAATCCATAGAAAATACAAGGAAATTTGGTTTTGGAGAGGGGGCCATCAGGAAGATTTTCATGTGCTCTTAAGTCCTAACTAGAAGTTCCCAATCATTCATATACCAACAAGGATTTTCCCTTTTTTTTTTTTTTTTTTTTTTTGATCTGCAGCCTGCAAAACATATTTTATCCTTATTTACAAACAAGGAAACTGAGGCACAGCATTCAATTCAATTCAGCTCTAAGGTGGGTCAGCTCAACTAGTCAACAAGCATTTAAGTGTTACTGTGACACCAGGAAAGGTACAATGATGCGCTGGGAATAGACATAAGCCAAAAGACAATCCTTGTCCTCAATAAGCTTAATTTGAGGGATAGAAAACTATACTTAAGTGCTATCTCCAGTCATTAGACCAGGAATGGAATGAGCTTCCACATCCTTCAACTGGCTCCCCTACTATAGTAGAGGCAATGTTTGTGTGGGTGTACCCCAACTGCAGGATGGTGAAAGCAATCATCCACTTGATTAGCCTAAGTGAGGTGAAAATGAGATTGGAGTGGCTAACCTGATTAACTTATGTGAGATAAGTGAGGGCACAGGACCACCACCCACTTGTAATTGATGAGCTTTCAATGGGATGAGGCAAACAAACCAACTCTAAAGGATAAATATGAAATAAAAGGGAAGCCATTGGAATTGAGGAGTTGAGTATTCCTGTATTAAATGGGATTTTAGCAGGGAAGTCATGTTATTGGATGGGAGAGTATGTTTTAGAAGTCAAGAAAGGGGACTAGAAAATGAAAGGCTTTTAATACCAGAGAAGCTGTGATTCTAGAGATAGCCATTGGAGTTTCTTGGATGGGTGTATGACACGTGATAATCCCTTGTTTTTAGGAAAATCACTTTGGTGGCTAGACTGGAGAGATTTGAGGCAGAAGTCCCTGATACATCCAGAGATGAAGAGGCAGTCTGTAAGAGGGTGGTGGGAGATATTATAAAGGTAGAATTCACAGGCCCTGGAAACAGACTGGACATGACAGGAGAGTTGAGAATGGCTCCTAGGCTGTTGCTGAGGTAGTACAATGGACAGTGCTGGGCCTGGAGTAGGGACAGAAACAAGTCCAAGTACAACCCAAGACACAGTAGCTAGGTGACCCTGAGCAAATCAGATTATCTGCCTTAGTTTCCTCAATTGTTAAATAGAGATAATAAGATTTACTTTAATGGTCAAATGAGGCATTAAAAAATGTGCTTAGCATTACAGGCAAATTTGGAAGTTTGGAAGGGTTTATTGAGAGAAAAGTTGTGTTTACAACATCCAGGTTAAGATATTCAAAAGGCAGTTGGGAGACACCTGCAGAGTAAGTAGATGAGAATCACCATTGCAGCTGAACCCATGGGGACTCAATAATCATGAAGAGAATTAGTGGAAGAGGTGACCTGGATACGAATCCAGCACACTGTGATGTTAGGTAGAAAAGAACAAAGATGGTGTTCAAAAACCTAGAGTTGATAAAGGTAGGGATGGATGGTATTAAAGGCACTAGAGGTCAAGAATAGGGATTGAGGCCTTTAGTTTAGGAGAGGGCAATTGTAGTTAAAGGTCACAAGCCAGATTGTCCCAGGGTTAAGAGTGGAGAAAGATGGTGCCCATCTATTGTAGATGTCATAAATGATGCAAGAAATTCATTAAGTTAGCAGAAAGATGGAGGGATCCCAGGAGGATAGGGGAGCCAGGAGCATGGTTCAGGTACCAAGGAAGGAGCTAGAAGATGAGTGGGGAGGACAATACAAGAGTCAGGTTGGAAGAAAGCCCCCATCTTCCAGAGAGTTAGGGGGAAAGGAAAATGGTAGAAGGAAAAGGCTAAGGACAAAACAAGGGAGGATAGGATGACGGTCTGTACCAAGATGGTGGCAGGAATGAATTTGGGATATGTTGGTGGAATCCAGAGGCCTTCACCAATGAAGCGGGAGGAGGATCTTTGTGTTGTGTCGAGAATGACATCCAGGTTGCTAACAGAACTGGATGAGCCCCAAAGTTAAGAAGGCGAGGTCAGGGATGGATAAGACATTTGGGTTCAATTTACCTCATGCCAGACTACTCTAAAAACAGCTACCTGATACCTCCTAGATTCTTCCAAACTCCAACTGTGTCCTTGTAAACCTCTCAAATCTGACACTCAAAAGGCCAGTTTTGGGGGCTGCTGTTAAGGCTGGGCACCCAAAGAATAGAGACCAAGTGGGCAACCCTGTGCCCTGCACCAGGCTAAAAGTATCTTAGTTCACCCTCACAACAGCTCTGAATGGGTAATAAAGCTCTGGTTAACTACTTAGCTGCATTTGCCCCTTAGGAGAGATGTCTGGTACTCCTCACCAGAGGCAGTGAACCAGCTATCAGCTCTCCTCCTGAAGCACCCCTCCCCAAGCTGTTGCCCCTGTCCACATGTACCCCCTAGTCCATGAGGGGCAGCCTACGAAGCAGGTTGGCCCTTCTGAAAGGAGGGGAATTCCTCTTTCATTGTGATGAGGCCCAGCAGGCCACAAGGAGAGCCAGTGGGTCACTTAACAATGCGGTGAGCATTTTTTCAAATGTTAACAATTTGTATTTCCCCGTTTGAAAATTGTCCAATATCGTTTAACCATTTATTCATGATAGACTATGAGTTATCTTTGCATTTTTAAGAGTTTCTTATACATTTTTGTTGTAAACATTTCCCTAATTTTAAAACTATTTTTGTTGTATTTTAGTATATTAAAATTATAATTCTTTTTTTTTTTATTTTTCCCTGAGGCTGGGTTAAGTGACTTGCCCAGGGTCACACAGCTAGGGAGTGTTAAGTGTCTGAGACCAGATTTGAACTCTGGTCCTCCTGAATTCAGGGCTGGTGCTCTATCCTCTGCACCACCTAGCTGCCCCTAATTCTCTAAATATTTATCATATCCTTAATCATTCCTTCAATTTACTGAAAAAAAGTTATCTCCCCTGCACAACTGGAATAAACCTATTTTTCCATTTTTCTTTTATTTTTCATAATAACATTTTTAATATGTAAGGCTTCCTTCTAGTTAGAATACACTGATATATGTTTTGAGATGGAGGTTTAAATCTGTTTTCCATCAAATTGTTAACCAATTTTTCCCAAGCACATTTGTTATATGATTCCTTTCCTCCATATTCCATACCTCTATAGGTTTGTCAAACACTAATCTTTTATATGTGGGTATTTGGTTCTATTCATCTATTTCTTAAATTTATACCCAGTATGACACAGTTTTTATGCTATTTTGCAATGTTTTAAAGTCAGAAAGTTTAAGATCAGCTTCTTTAGTTTTTTTTTTCCCCCAGGGTAATTAATTGACATCTTTGCTCATTTATTTTTTCTTGTTTTATACCTGTTTCTAATAAGAATGTTTTTAATGTTTCTCTACTGCAAATTATGCTGGTTCTATTCTTTTAAAGGAAAAAAATTTAATTGTATAGTTTTTCTAATTAAAAAAAATTTTTTTTCAAATAAATGGTCCCCAAATATCTAAACAATTGTTTCAACACATCAAGCTATGTATGAGGAATTGGAGGAGAACTGAGATGCTGGTTTTTGTAAAAACTACTGCTCTTTCTACCCCCAGATTATTACTTCCTCCCCAAATTAGAAATTTCCAGAATAAGTAACATGAAGCTCTGATCTATCTTGGTCCTATAAATCTATTTTCTTTCTCTTGGTTCCTTGCTAAATTCTTTTAGAACTTAGCCTGCTTTGATTAGTATTACAACTACAATAAATTTTGTCCCTTGACTTGGAGATGGGTTCAAGTCTGCAAATCCTCTTGAGACATCTTTGGACACCAGTCTGCAACGGCCATCCTTTTGAGGGCCCTTTCATAAGCAAAGGCAGGAGGCGAGAAATTAGCCAGTCCATATGAAATGGTAAGTCGTCCAGTTTGGCTGGAGCACAGGGTATGGTGAGGGAGATAATGAAATCAGGATGTAAAAGAAAGGTGGTGGAAAATTCCTCTGCAGCCATGAGGAAGTTCTTAGAAGGCTTTATATATAAGTAAAGGCGTAAAACGATCAATTTGATGGGGAAGGTAGTTTGGTTTGGATAGGGAATGTGCAAGTGGGAAAACCTGTTAGAGTACTCCAAAAGCTCAGGGAGGCATTCAGTGAAAGGGCCTGAAATCAGGTAAGATTAAGCAGGCAGACTCAGGGATTTAGCAACTGCTTAGAGAGGACATGTGAAAGGAGGAGTCCAAGGCCTAAGTAGGTTTTGAATGTGATCTACTGACAATAGCCCTGGGGAGTAACTAGGGAAGCCAAGAGGAGGAATGGTTTTTGGAATGATGATAATAATAATAATAAGCTCAAAGATGGTATGAGTATGAGGTGCTGTTGATACAGCCAATTAAGGTGACCTGGGAGCAACTGGAGATGTCTAGAACTAGGAAGAAAGTTAAGTGTTGGAGACTTTAGGAGATATCCGATTTGAGGTCACGGTTGAAGCTTTAGGAGTAAATAAAATTGCCACGGATAAAAAAAGGGGTAAGAGCTTTAGATTTCCTGTCAATACATTAAGCATCTATTAAGTGATTTCTATGGGAAGTAGACTCAAAGACTTAAATTTGAAAAAAATAGAGCTTACTTTGCAGTGGGAAATAATGTGAAACTTTGAGGAGAGTAATACTAAGAGGAATAAGTGGTACACAAACTGATCTTGGAGATTCCAAGGGACACAGGTCCAAATAGGAGTTATTTGATTAGAGGTCATGGTTGAAGCTTTAGGAGTAAAAAAAAGTGCCAAATGAGAGAGGGTAGAGAGGGAGAGGAAAAGGGTTACAGCTTAAACAAGAAACATTAGATTTCCTGTCAATACAATGAGCAGCTATTCAATAATTACTATGTGAAGTAGACTCAAATACTAAAATTTAAAAAAAAATAGAGCTTACTTTGCATAATGTGAAATAATGTGAAACTTTAAGAATAAATTAGTGATTACTATATGAAGTAGATTAAAATGAAAATGAAAAAAATTAGAATTTAAAAATTTAAATTAAAATTTGAAAAACTTAGAGCTTACTTCACAGTGGGAAATAACGTGAAATTTTAAGAATAATACTGACCAGGAGGAATAAGAAAAGGTTTCCTGTAGGTGATACACCAACGGATTTGGAAATTTTAGTTGGGACTGTATTCTAGGCATGATGGACAGCCTGGGAATTTGGATGTCAAATTTAGGGAACAGCAAGTAGTTAAATTTGGGTGGCATATGTCAAGTATGAGGAAATGTAATACATAATCAGTCTAGAAAAGTGGGATGGAGCCAGACTGTGAAAGCCTTTAAATACTAAATGGAGGAGCCACTGCCGATCCTGGAATAGGAGCCGGACACTGTCAGAAGCAGCTTCAGGAATCTCCTTTTGGCAGCTGTGTGGAGGATGAAGAAGGGAGAGTTTGGGAGCAGGAAGACAAAGGTGGAGACTGTGGACAGTGAAGGAGAGTGGGGCTAAAAACTGTACCTGTCTGTGGACAGGCGTGGGAGCAACCTGTAACTCCACCCACAAGCCCCCTTCAGCTTGCAGCCAAAGCCCCCTATTATAAAAGAGCCAGACTGGAGACTGCTCTTTGCAGAGGTTCCAAACATGGCAGCACCATGCCTGGCACCCTAAAGACTCTCTGCCCACTGGAATGTTTCCAGTGCCACCCTCTTTACCCTCACCTATTTCCCTAACCAGACTTTATGCCTCTCTGTCAGGATTTCTAACCTTACTTCTAATCCCCATAATAAACTCTTTTATCAATCTAGCTTTTCGGGTCTATAAATTCCTTTACAGGGGACTCTTGCACCGCCACGAAACCTCATTTTCATTTGGGTACCCCAAATCTAAACCTCATTACTTCCAGACTCATTTCATTAGCAAAAATGAAGGGGATTTTGTGGCCCCTAGAGATGCGTTCCAATCCTAGAGATCGTGAAATTCTATTTATGTAATGCTAGGACTTATGTGGAGCTTCAAGGCTTGCAAAACACTTCCCGAGTTTCTTCATTTGAGTTTTATTCCTTTGAAGTACGTAACACACATTATTTTATCAGACTCCTCCAAGAACTCCCTGAACTAAGCCAGACAGATGTAGCCTCCATCTTCCAAATGAGGAAAAATGATGTGAATACAGACTGCAAGTCAGAGGGCTAGCTCGTTTTGGAGAGCTGACAATAGTTGTGGGCCATTTACCTGAGAGTAATGACCATCTTGTATTCATTCAGCTCTCCTGTCCTAGCTATTAACTGGAAAGTTCCCTCCAGTCCATTGTGCTGCTTCGTGGCACCCTACAGATTGATTTTTTTTAAAACATATTTTATATTTCCAAGAAAGACACAAGGCTAGACTCCTTGATCAGAGCCAAGGGCATCTCTTGGGCAGCTGAGGTAAAGATGGCATTCTGCCCTTGTTCTTCTTCTCGTGCCCGGAATGGCCTCCTCTTCCTCCAGCACCAGACACATTTTCTGAAGCCCTAGGTGTTTTTCCTTCTATGTAACACCCTGCCCTTGGTGGCCCTTTCCCGGGTTGGGGATCTGTTAGGAATACTAGGTGAGAACTCAGGTTTCCTGATCTTCTTCTGATTTCATTTTACTAATGTACAATCTTGCAACAGTGAATTCTTCATCTATCATGCCAGTTCCTTCAGATTGCTTGACATCATTGTTTCCCACAGCAATTCCAATTTCTGCAAGGTCTTTCAATAAAGAAGCCATCATCTCGGTTGCTCGTTTTTTCTGATGATTTGTCATTTCCTTGAGTTTCTGAAGTTCAGCATCTATACTTGCTAGAGTTGCCGATTTCTGATTCAATTCATCGCTAAATAACTCATACTCGTTGGCTTTGTCCTCAACTTCCTGAGACTTCTGATCATAGTTAACTGCAAGTTCCTCCAGAGCTTGCAGCACCTCTTTCACTTCTTCTTTGGAGGCATCATTTTCTGCCTGAAGGCGATTCAGTTCAGCCTGCATATTATCTTGGTCCCTTCTTGTAGATGCTAGAAGCTCTTCTTGATCCAACATTTGTGCCTTCAATTTTTCTACCAACTGGCTCTGCTGATTAATTTCTTCATCCTTATCATCAAGTTGTTTGTACAATTTAGCAATTTCTTCTTCACACTTTCTTCTTTCAGCATCAGTAAAGTTTCCTGTAACTCCAACTGTGGCTGCTGGTTTATCATTGATGACAGTAATATCTTTATCCACTGCAAAGGCTTCTAAGTTGGCTTTCTCTTTGTCAAACTGTTCATCAACTGGCACAGTCTCCCCATTAGCAGGTGAGAACTCAGGTTGTCTGGACAGTAACAAGGTGAGAACTCAGGTTGTCTGGACAGTGACAAGGTGAGAACTCAGGTTGTCTGGACAGTGACAAGGTGAGAACTCAGGTTGTCTGGACAGTGACAAGGTGAGAACTCAGGTTGTCTGGACAGTGACAAGGTGAGAACTCAGGTTGTCTGGACAGTGACAAGGTGAGAACTCAGGTTGTCTGGACAGTGACAAGGTGAGAACTCAGGTTGTCTGGACAGTGACAAGGTGAGAACTCAGGTTGTCTGGACAGTGACAAGGTGAGAACTCAGGTTGTCTGGACAGTGACAAGGTGAGAACTCAGGTTGTCTGGACAACCTGAGTTCTCACCTAGTATTCCTAACAGGGATCCTTATGTTGTCACTCCATTTTCCAAGTCTACATAGACCTTATATTCCCGGGGCATTCTCAAATCTAGCAAATCTTTTGCTTTGTGTTTATGATGGCGATTAAGAAGTGTTTCTTTGTGAAATCTGACAGTTAATTTAAGTCTATGTCTGGGGAACAAGTAATTTTTGATTATCAGGCTATGGTAACTTGGGTTGATAGGCAATTTAATCCAGATCAGGATGACAGACTGTAGAGCCAGCTATTGGGTCATTCGATTGTCTGCTGATTTTTTTTTTTAAGAGATCTACTGACTTTGTATAGGATCATGGATTTAAAGTTAGAAAAGGGCCCCTGCAGCCCTAGCCCACTCCTCATTTTTACACAGGAAGCTGAGGCACAGTGTCACACTGGCAGTAAACATCTGGGTCCAGGTCTGCTCCTTCCAGGCCAATTTCTTTCCTCTTACCCAAAGAAGTAACACTTGGACCCCAGCTCCTCAGACTACAAAGGGCATGCTGGTTCTACTCTATTGGTAGTGTCTTCATCATTTTTATATGCTATTTCCCAGTAATTACATTCCCAAGACTTATTGAAAAGAATTAACCGGCAAGAAAAAAAATGTTAGTGGGCACAGCAAATTTTGGAATAG
The DNA here is from genome assembly GCF_048593235.1 of Sminthopsis crassicaudata. Taxonomy (NCBI): domain Eukaryota; kingdom Metazoa; phylum Chordata; class Mammalia; order Dasyuromorphia; family Dasyuridae; genus Sminthopsis; species Sminthopsis crassicaudata. The sequence continues at coordinate 27,662,671 of NC_133619.1, read as the reverse complement.
TGGAAAAATGTTTTGTTTAAGGACATACAACTTTCATTACTCTAGCTCAGGGGTTCACATGTGGCCCGCTGAGGACATTTATGCGCCCGCCGGGTTATGGCAAATGGGCTGAAGGGCAGAGACAGAGTGTGAGCTTTTGTTTTTACTATAGTCCAGCCCTCCCACAGTCTGAGGGACAGTGAACTGGCCCCCTATTACAAAAATTTGAGGACCACTGCCTAGCTCATCAAAGTCATTGCTATGAGTTTAAGACGCCTCGGGTCTCTAACTTGATTGGACCCAATTTACTGGAGTGAGATTTTGTCTGGCTGGCTCAATTTGGACTTGGATTGAGAAGCCAAAGTCCACAAATTAGTATTAGTCTATTAAGTTGTCAGGGGTGAAGAGAACTAATGATAGTCCTTCTTAATAATCTCCATTTTATGAAGGTCAAGGTTATCTCCATTGGAGCGAATCTCTCACAAAAGTGGCAAGGATGTGCATTTGAGTAGGATTCAAATAAACCATCAATTTTCCCAGTTCTTCTCTGATATTAGTGGCTTGAATGCATATTGTAGGAGGCTCAGTAGTTGGCCAATAAAAATGGGTTAATAAAAGGTGATTAAGGTGAAAGGTCTGGGGCAAAAATATCCCGAATCCATTTCCTACCATATGAGCCATGGACACAACATAAGCTGAGCCTTAGTTTGCTTATCTAAGGCTAGTGGGGATCCCTGGAATGCTTACCTCATAGCACTGTTGGAAAGCACCATAATAACTTCAGTTAGTGCTGTTAGACCCCTCCCCTTGCTTGGACCCCAGGGAAGTGGGAGCAATAAGTAGGCAGATATAACAGAGCTACAATTACAGAAAAATCCCCCAAGAATTAGACCTGTTCGTAAGTAAGAGGTAAGCTCCCTCAAGAAACAGAGTTTGTCTTTGTTAGAGAGCTTCATGGGAAGGGGCTCCATAATGCACATGCAACATCACAGATTGAAAGCTGGAAGAGGAACTGGAAATCATTTAGTTCAATGCCTTCATTTACAGAGAAGGAAAATGAGATACAGGAAAGTTGTTTTTTGCTTCAGTTTGCAGTACGTGGCAGAGGCAAGATTTGAATGAAGGTCTCTGACCCTGAACTGGGCTTTCCCAGAGCATTGTGTAGAGGGGGGAGCCTGAGAGGTAAAGCTGCACTGGGAGGGCCTTTTCAAACACCTGAGACTCTGAGTGATGCACACTTGGCTCAAGTTATCATGGCTTGAAGTGTGTTTGAGGACATAAAAGCGGAAATGACTAACTGGACAACTGAGTCTGATCAAAATGGAAAATATCAACCCGACTTCTGGGATCCTGGCCTGCATCTTTACCGTGTCAACAATCTGTTCTGCCCTTTAACTGGAGAGTAGGAGGCTAAGTACCTCAGCAAAAGACAAAGACCACGAGTGTCTCAACTTGTTGGCCTTTTTTTTTTTTTTTTTTTTTTTAAGGAAAGGGTATTTTTGTTTCATGTCTGGCACAAATCATCTCAGTTAAAATCCCTGGAGTTCACACACATAACCTAGCAAATTTTTTTTAATTGAAGTTTTAGGGAGAAATTTTTTACACCAAGCATTTCTTGCTAGTGCCCTGATGCCCACACCTGTCTCTGGTATAACACAAACTAAAAATATGCAATTTATTTTTATTTTTAAATTTAAAATTTTTAATTTTACTTATTTTTTGCAACACTTCTAACATACAGTTCTCCCTTACTGAGAAGGAAATTGTTCTATTTATTTATTTATCTATCTATCTATCTATCTTTTTATTTATTTTTATTAAAGCTTTTTATTTTCAAAACATATGCATGGCTAAGTTTCTTTTTCTTTTTTTTTAATTTTATTTATAATTTTTTGACATTATATATGCATGAGTAATTTTTTTTATAACATTAGCCCTTGTATTCATTTTTCCACATTATCCCCTCCCTCCCTCTACTCCCTCCCCTTGATGACAGGCAATCCCATACATTTTACATATGTTACAATATAACCCAGATACAATACATGTGTGTAAATACCATTTTCTTGTTGCACATTAAGTATTAGATTCCGAAGGTGTAAGTAACCTGGGTAGATAGACGGTAGTGCTAACAATTTACATTCACTTCCCAGTGTTCCTTCTCTGGGTGTAGCTACCTCTGTCCATCATTGATCAACTGGAAGTGAGTTGGATCTTCTTTATGTTGAAGATTTCCACTTCCATCAGAATACATCCTCATACAGTATTGTTGTTGAAGTATACAGTGATCTTCTGGTTCTGCTCATTTCACTCAGCATCAGTTGATTTAAGTCTCTCCAGGCCTCTCTATATTCCTCCTGCTAGTCATTTCTTACCGAGCAATAATATTCCATAACCTTCATATACCATAATTTACCCAACCATTCTCCAGTTGATGGACATCCATTCATCTTCCAGTTTCTAGCCACTATGAAAAGAGCTGCCACAAACATTTTGGCACATACAGGTCCCTTTCCCCTCTTTAGTATTTCTTTGGGATATAAGCCCAATAACAGCAATGCTGGGTCAAAGGGTATGCACAGTTTGATAACTTTTTGGGCATAATTCCAAATTGCTCTCCAGAATGGCTGGATTCTTTCGCAACTCCACCAGCAATGCATCAGTGTCCCAGTTTTCCCACATCCCCTCCAACATTTGTCATTATTTGTTCCTGTCATCTTAGCCAATCTGACAGGTGTGTAGTGGCATCTCAGAGTTGTCTTAATTTGCATCTCTCTGATCAGTAGTGATTTGGAACACTCTTTCATATGAGTGGAAATAGTTTCAATTTCATCATCTGAGAATTGTCTGTTCATATCCTTTGACCATTTATCAATTGGAGAATGGTTCGGTTTCCTATAAATTAGGGTCAGTTCTCTATATATTTTGGAAATGAGACCTTTGTCTGAACCTTTACTTTTAAAAATATTTTCCCAATTTGTTACTTCCCTTCTAATCTTGTTTGCATTAGTATTGTTTGTACAGAAACTTTTTAGTTTGATGTAATCAAAATCTTCTATTTTGTGATCAATAATGATCTCTAGTTCTTCTCTAGTCATAAATTCCTTCCTCCACAGGTTTGAGAGGTAGACTATCCTCTGTTCCTCTAATCTATTTGTGATCTCATTCTTTATGCCTAAATCATGGACCCATTTTGATCTTATCTTGGTATATGGTGTTAAGTGTGGATCCATATCTAATTTCTGCCATACTAATCTCCAGTTTTCCCAACAGTTTTTTCCGAATAATGAATTTTTATCCCTAATGTTGGTATCATTGGGTTTGTCAAAGACTAGATTGCTATAGATGTACCCTTTTTTGTCCTTTGTATCTAATCTGTTCCACTGATCTACCGGTCTATTTCTTAGCCAATACCAAATGTTTTTGGTGACTGCTGCTATATACTATAGCTTTAGATCAGGTACACTTAGACCACCTTCCTCTGAGTTTTTTTTCATTAGTTCGCTTGCAATTCTCGACCTTTTATTCTTCCATATGAATTTTGTTATTTTTTTTTAGGTCATTAGTTTCTTGGGAGTCTGATTGGTATAGCACTAAATAAATAGATTAGTTTGGGGAGTATTGTCATCTTTATTATATTCGCTCGGCCTATCCAAGAGCACTGAATGTCTTTCCAATTATTTAAATCTGACTTTATTTTTTGTGGCAAGTGTTTTGTAATTTTTCTTATATAATTCCTGACTATTCTTTGGTAGATGGATTCCCAAACACTTTATACTCACTGAGAGGGAAATTCACCAGGAACAAAATGAATGCTATGTACTAGCTGAAAACTGCTGCTTTTTAATGTTTTTCTTTACCTATCCTAGTAACAGTAAGAGCTAATTTGTACTAATGGAAGAAACCTCAGGTGAGAAGATTCCCCAAAGCAAGTCTTTCCACCCTTCCCAACTCCATCATGTGTTATTAAGGGGATTTTAGTATTTCTGTACTCCCATTGGCATGTGTGTATTTTTAGTTTTCCTGGAAATCACTACAAGTAAAAGAGGGAGCCAGTCTTTTGAATAACTCATTTAGGGTCTCCAAGTCAGTCGACTTCCCCTTTCTGCCCTGCGGCTTGTAGGGCACATCTTTACCCCTCAGAATGGCGCGAATGCCCCTCTAAGAGGAGCTACCCTTTGGCTCTCCTTGGCTAGAAACTCTCCCTGGAAAGGGCTGAAGGTTCTATGGAGCCTCAGGCTGAGCTACAGGTTGTGGAAGGGAACCTGTCAGTAAAGCTCCAGTTGATACCGCTGGTGCCATCGGTCAGACCCGCCACCTTTCAGAAGATGGGGGCACACAGCTCACGCCGGTTCTTTTGGAGAGCCTCAATTCCTCTGAGGGAGATAGCTAAAAAGAATCCAGGCCGAGGCTGGAATAAGCCAAATGGGCCTCCCGCTATTAGTGATCAGACCCTGGCCTACTCAAGGCCTGCACAAACCTGAAGAGCAATACAGCAGAGTGGGGATGATTAAAAATCCGGCTCACTTATCGTACAGAGCCAGCATCTGATTTTGGTGTACTTTCTGACTGTTCTGGTGAAGGAGAAATATTTATAAATTTGTTATCAGAATCTTTATTACCGAGAAAGCGATTGCTGTAGCTCATAGTGTTTGTTTTGTTTGTAGAATTCCTTCAATTTTTCTGTTCCTAATACTTCCAAATTTTAGTCAAGATGAGATTTACAAAACGTAAGACAAGTCTTCAGTAAAAGCTGATGTAGACATCAGATCTCTTAATGAATGTAACAAAGGAAATAAAACCACCGAAACCCATCACCACTGCTTACTTTTATTGCAATGAAGAAATTTTAATATAGTAATGGAGTAATATGCCACTAAATAAAAATTAATCCAATTATTAAAATTTTCCAAACAAAGACAGGCATTGTGTTGGGAAACTAGAAGTTAAAATCAGTGGGAGGGAAAGGGAAAAAAAAAAAACCAATATATCAAATACATCAATTTTAGGATTATTTTCACAATGAGCATATTCATTATTGTCTTGAGTGTCTTAACTATCTGGAAGCTCCCCTGGTTTAAAGCTCAATCTAGGTACACCATTAGCACCCATTCCAAAATAAACTCAAATTGTCCACCTCATTTTTCTTCTACGTAGAGCCTTATAAGTTTGTTTTTTAAAACCCATCACTCCAACCTTCAAGTTGAAAAGACTAAGGAGGCAATCTTTCGTAGTAATAGAGCTATGTTTTTTATTTTTTTGGCTCATAAGGATAATCAACTACTCTTCAGTAGGGTGCAATATTGACAGCCCTTTGATTTTCATATACTCACTCCTTTAAATGTCACCTTTGAACAGTAATAGAGGTACTGAACTGTAACCCCTAAAATCACTTTCTACAGTTAGATTCGCAAAGACTGTTTTCCAGTGGGGATCAAAATATTTGGAAACCAGAAATCTGTTTACTACAAGAATCCACGCATACCAACAAAATTCAAATTTTCCTAGCTGCTGCTATTCCCTCAAATGGTTTTTGAAGACTAGACACCAAGCAGATATTACAAACAGTTATAGGACAAAGTTACAGTTTGAAGTGCCTTTGTATTTATTAGTGATAAGGATTACCTAATAATTTATAATTTCTGGGAAAAAAATCAATACGTTAGTATCATTTTACACCCAGATTACCGGTGTTAGTGACTACCTCAGAATTAGAGAAAATCTGAGGTGCATAGGAGAACGTTGCCTAATTCTTATTGCCAATGATTAATCTAGAATCACTGGTAACAAGATAGAATTGCTATTTGTGTTTGAGAGTAATTATCAGAGTTGTGGCCTATCTGAGAGAGAGAATTCTGGGCAGCTGAAATTGTACCTAACTAAAGAAGTGAGAATCTGAGCCCCACAAAAGTCAACAGTGAGAAAGCACTCAGGCACGAAAATCAATCAACATTCATCAGGGGCAATGTTCTTAAAATAACTAACGGCAGCATCCACGGAGATGCATTAAAGAGATCAGATGCCACGTTTCTGCTCACAAACAAGGATGAAGCAATCAGACCACATTTACGAAATGTTTACCAACATACACAAAAATGTATATTTGCACAATTAGGAAAACATTCAATACCTTTCAGCGACAATACTTAAATGGAAGGCAACTAAAGAATAAAAATAAAGGTCTTAAATAAATGATTCCATTTGCGAAGCAGTGCTACGTATAGCTTCTCACAGCGGCAGGGGGAAAGAATCAAACCTGCTTTTGTTATTTCAACTTCAGAGGAATGATGTCAAGTATCTTGAATGTTTATAGAACTAAACACAATGTATTGTCCAAAGAATAGTAAATAAGGATGCGAGACAAAAGTAGAAATCAAAATTCAAACTGCTCCAAAGTAGCAATCAATTAGAGCCACTGACTATCAAACTGGTCATTTTTATGTTCTTTATTTTAATTGGTACTTTAGAACAGCAAATTCTCTTTCACAGCAGTGCCTCCTAATTTGATAATACAGTACTCCAGTTTCTGAATGTAGAAATTTAAGATAAATCAATGAACACAAAGGCGTGCAAACAGCTGCTCTAAGTCTGCTCAATCACATGGAATGTTGGCACCAAGCTGCAGCTGCTGTGGAGAGATCAATACACCAGCCACACTCACGCACGCGCGCGCACACACACACACACACACACACACACACACGCACACGGTCTGTGGGGTATCAGGACTTGCACTTTCTAAAAACATACCTTTAAATGGTCTGAATTTTGTACAAATTGAAGTGCTGAGAAAATGTCTAAATAAGAAGTAACAATTAAAATAAAAGGTTTGTTTTATTTGTAAATTATGTACAGAATGCTTTCTCATATTACGATGGGGGAAGTGGATAGGAAGGGAAAGAACAGCCACCATTTTCCAACTTGGGCTGCTTCCTTTCCTCTGCTGGAGAAAACCATTCCTCTCTGAACCCGATGTACAAACGAGTTTGGATTTCCTAAGTTGGAAGTTAAAGGACAGAATTGGGAGCTAAACAAAATTGTGTTGCATCATTACCAATTGGCCTAACTCTGAATCCTAAAGAAATCTTCTGGTACAATTTTATGAAAATGAAGAAAGAGAGGTTAAGTTTCAAGAGTCATGAGTTATGTGTTCATTTCATCCTAAAGTAAAATTCATAAATAGCTACCTAATTGTGCATCATCTGACATTTTGGTCTTTCATTTTCATCTCTTCTGCCATGTCTAACAGTAAGAAGCTCTACAGCGCTCAAAAATGCCATTATTCTAACTACATCTTTGACAACTATCAAAAAGGAATAAAAGCTACTTACTGCCAGAATATTTGTTAAATGGATAAAATTGTTAAATATATGTATTAGTGACTTAAGATTGTACCCAAAAAAAAAAAAAAAAAAAAAAAAAAAAAAAGTTAGTAGTCTATAAAATAAAAAACTGAATAGAATTGCCTGGACGTCAAATAGATCTCAGCAAACTGATTTAAAGACTACTGCAAACACTATACGTATGTTTTGGTGATCAGCCAACATAGAAAATCCAATCACTTGCACACACTCAGTCCCCACATAAGAGTACATTTATGATTTTTCAGATGAAGGTCTAGCTGGTTCATCGTTATCATCGGCTCCCTCCTCCTCTTCCTCCTCTTCACAATCTCCATCTGTTTGCTGTTCGAGTTCCTCTTTTGTGATCATTTCAAAATCGTTCCCATTGCCACTACTGTGCTGGGATCGGTCATCCTCCCGCCTGTCACTGTCTGTGTCGGAATGCCGCTCTCCACCCGAGCCCTCTGTTCCATTATTTCCTAGAGTTCCTATTTTCCCCTCATCATCTTCCTTTTTCTCACTGTCTGATTTTTCTTCACTGTCAGATTTCTGTTGCTTTTTGGCCTCCGATTTCTCCTCTTTCTTTAAGTCTGCTTTTGGTCCTTTGTATTCGTGTGTGTAGAGAGGCCTGAAGGAGTCGATGAAGCCCACATCAGCAGTCAGATTCGGTAGGAACCAGAAATGGTGTCTGCCTCCAGTAATGAGCCAAATGATAAGGAACAGTATGCAGCGAGCTGTGAGGAGAAAAATCCCCCAAGTTTAATATTTCAAGCACTCATGGTCACCTGGTTCTGACAAAAAAAAAAATCAGGAACAGCCCCCTCCTCCTCCCCCCAATGCGCACCCTGCCCCTACAATCCTGCTATGGGCACCAAAGGTCCTAAATGGCATTTCCCTTTACTTTGAGTCTGAGGACACAATGGTCAAACATCAACTGCAGAGGAGCTAGATGCTCCTGTCAGGGAACATTTAGAAATTTGAAAACAGTAACAATAAAATCCTAGGATTAAAACCCAAAGAAATTAATGGGATAAATGGAAATGTCAAGGAATAAACTTTTTTTTAAAAAATTGTTCTTTATTTTGTATCCCAATGTCAAGATGGCTTTTACTTTCAAGTTAATATTTCTAGGTGAATATGCCCCTGAACATTATCATCAAAATAAAACAATCTCTTGCGTAATTTCCAATCTCCACAAGTGGACATAATTTTCAATACTCTGTCTTGACACTGCCCTTTTAAGGTTTATTGAGCATTTTATAACTACCTTGTGAAATAGAAAGCCCAAAATATTTTCTTTCTTATTAGAAATGAAAAAAAACTAAGGGAGAGAAGTTAAAAGTTTTGCCCAGAATCACATAGTTGCTATCAGAACTGGGGTTCAAATCTGTACAGTGTGGATATTCCTTTCACTAAGAGACAGATTTCAACTCCTTATGATTTACTAGCAGTTTTTGACATGTGGCTATAAGGCTCTGCAAGGTCACTGGCCCGGGGTTTGGGTAGCTGAGGCCCAAGATACCACCAGGCCCTTTCTCCTTCATTTTTCCTAGGAGTTCCTACCAAACTTAAGCCTTATTATTAGCACAGGCCTGGCAGACCAATAGTATCCTTGACTGAACATAGTTATTTAAAATAAAGGGTTCCTTCATCATTTCCTAGTTCTGCATGCACAGTATTTATTAAGATCCAAAGTAAGTAGGTGAATGCTGGGAAACTACCCAATTATGATGGGCTAATTTTATAGGCAACAGTATCACCACTACATACAAAGCTCTTTTACAGGCTTACCTTTAATATACTTTGGATAAAGAGCCAAAGGGAGTAAGTAACACAGCTCACTTCACAAGTTAAGTATTCACGGTCAGAAGTCCTAATTTCCATTTCCACATAAACACAGCTTTATTTTTTGAGGCCTTCTATATTTTTCAGAGGAGTTGATGAAAGTAGGAAATGGAAGAGGCCAAGATATACTAAATCTGTTTCCTGGCAGAAAAATCTCATCGATGAGAAGAATAAGAAACTTGTAAAAGCTACACATTCTTCTCTTTTCCCTCTTGAACTATCCCTCTAAGACAGCAATACCACGAATACAATTCTAGCACAATGTCAAAGTGAATGAATGAAATTAAAAATCACACCTTGCTTCTACATGCAGGACAAATTGAATTACCTCATTTTTTCCCCCTGCATTGGTCTGCCTCCAATTCAATTCACCAAGCCTTTGTAATTCATAAAACCCAATAATTCCCATCTTATCTGCTTTCTTAAAATCCTCAATTATCAGTTGTCACTTGGCATATTTCATAAAAATTTGACTAGGTGATAAATTTCAGAATACCCCCTTGAAAACAGGTAAAAGTTAAGGAGAGAATCATTTAATAATCGAATGTTTCTCCACTGAAACTAATATTACATCTCAGAAAATTAAAAGACACTATGTAAACAATAGCTATATTATTACTTTTATTATTTGAAATGGTAACATTCACATTACAACAAATAATGAACACCTCTTAATTTTGATCCCTATGAAATTAGCTCAATCCTGATGCACTAGAAGGAAAATGTGTTGCCTATTTTCTAGAAAGAGACCCAGCTAAGTCCTCAACTTTATAAATAGGCTGTGATTTCCAGGCTTAGGATCTGTTTGGAACACAGAACATCTTTTGCCATAGAAAAAATGAAAAGTTTTGCTATTCAAGCAAGCTTAAAAGATACTTCTTTAATCCATAAGGCAGCTGAGAAATGGCATTTGCAAAGATAAATATTATTAAGGAGTTGAAATATCAAGTGAAACAATAAAATTAGCATCATTTTTATTTTTTTGAATCCTGGTATGTAAGGAAAAACAAACTTTAAAAGAAGATGAGGAAATAGATAGAACCCCTTGTGGGATATGTCTGAAAGGGATTTCTGGAAACATTCAAGGACTGGGGAAGCTGATGGCCTAGCTCCTTATTTTACAAAAGTTTCTTTCCTCAGCATTGCTATCTCCCTAAAACTTTACTTTTGTTTTGCAGTCATAATTAGAGTGGGGGCAAGAGAGAGGGAGATTGGTCACAAATGCAATAAAAAAACAGAAATGAGACATTCTCTTGAGGCAAACAAGCACGGAGTTAGGAGAAAGAAGAGATGGTAGTAAAAAGGTTACCAAAAGATGTATTTCAGTGTGAATAAAAATGCCTGAGGCAAAATTAGCTGAACTCTGAGTACTCTAGGGCAGGAGAGGGGAACAGCTCAACAATATATGAGCAGGCTCACTTCTCTTTAAACTCAGAGTGGGGCGATGCTCACCTTCGGGGAGCAGACCTCTGTCTTTTTAGGCTTTACATCTTTATGTGAAGCTCCATATTTTTTCTCCCCCAACTACCAATTCAAATTTAAACACCATCACATTCAATGTGGAAAAACCTGTCCCTAGAATATGCTCTGTAAATCCATGAGGAACCCTCGCTTTTAATCTCTAAAAATCCAACCCTCAGTCTTAATCCCTTCAAGTTTCATCCAGGCCAAAGCTTCCTCTTCTGCTCACAGTAATAATTTGGATTGTGCTCCTTCTTTTATGCTCATTCCCGCCATTTCCATAATCTAAATCAAGAGCTTTCCTCAGCCTTCACCATCAAGCATTTGCTTCAAGTTACAAATATATAATTATAGTATATAATAATGTAAAAAATATGTAAATGGATATATATTTATAAGGACTCTATTCAGTATAACCCAGGGATTCTCAAACTTCGGCCCACAGGCCAAATGCGGCCCGCTGGATTATGGCAAATGGGCTGAGGGATGGAGACAGAGTGTGAGTTTTTGTTTTTACTCTAGTCCGGCCTCCAACAGTCTGAGGGACAGTGAACTGGCCCCTATTTAAAAATTTTGAGGACCACTGGTATAACCTATCCTCAATCTAATTAAATTCCCCAACCCAGAAGCTCTTGGTGATTAGGGCTAATGGTGAGTGCCCTCATCATCCACAAGGGAAGAATGCTTCTCTCACTTTCCTATCAATTCATCTCAACTCAGCTGGTAGTCAAACCACCTCAAGGTGGCCACTTACCAGCCACCAAAGTGTCATGGCTAACCCTTATACCTGGGTGGTCTTGGGATGGCCCTCTGGTCCTGAGTTAGCTCAGCATAAAAAAAAACTTTTACAGTTTGGCTCCGGTCCATCTATCTAGCCTTATTTTTATACTGATCCCCTTATAAACACTACATTCAGGCTAAATTGATCTGCCTGCTTCCAATTCAATTCACCAAATCTTTTGAGTTCATATAGGCCAATTTTATTAGAACATGTTCCCATCTTATTCCGGCCTTCTTTAAATCTTGCTCTTCCTTTGAGATTTAGCTCAAGGTTCTTTTCTCCTTATGAAATTCTACCTCATAGCAAACTCATTCCAATCAGACTAAAAGCTCCTTAAGGACAAGGTCCTTTTTTTTTTTTTTTTTTTTTTTTTTTTTAATTCTGATTTCTGGCACAGAGATATTTACTGTTTAGGGAATTTGCTGCCTCAGTGAGATGGGATTCTTTATGTCTTCTCACAAAACCTCCAATGACCCTGGGTTATCAAAGAATACTAATTAAATCTCACTTTCTTACTCTGAAATTTAAAGCCCACTACAAATCGATACCAATCTACTTTTCTATTTTATCTACAACTCTATACATCTTAGGCCTTTTACTAAGTTGCTATTCACCACAGATCTCTAGTTCTGTGTTTTATTCATGCTCTCCCTTCCAGTGTAATGTGCCTTCCCCAATTATTCACTATTATAAAAGGCCCAGCAGCTCACACTGGTAAACTCTCAAAGAACTTTGCTGGTGCTCCTCTCACTGTACTTACACTTCTAGATTGTATCTTCCTCATCAAAATGTGTGCCCATTAAGGGCAGGCTCACATACATTTCCTCTCCAATTTCCTCTCATTTCCTAGCAGTGAGTCTTGGAGCACAGGGCTTGAGCAGTAAGAACATACTGAGTGATGAACGTGTAACTCGCCCAGATCAAATCATGTCACTTCAAAACTCAATGCAAAGAGATGCATGTGCAGTTCTGGGGTAAATTGGCAGAACAAAGAAGAATTCTCAAGAGAATATACTATGATTTCATTTCTGGAAATTTTGCAAAATGGTTTCAGTGGCAATAAATGCTGCTTACCAATGAAAAAGTATCTAGTTGTGAAGTGTAAAGGGCTGAAACTCTGAGTTGATGCACTGAGGTTGGACAACCAAGCACTTAAGGCTAATTACCACTTGGACAATACTCTATTAGCATATGCTTGGAAAATGGCCCTTCCCACTATTCTGTGCTGGCCCAATCTGTTGGTGTATATAGAGAATTGTAGGACAGACGAGGAGGTGGAGTAAGACTAGCCAAGATCACTTTTGGGCAGGAGACGACATGGAGATCCTGTGTCCTTTTCCTTCATTTCTATCTCTAGAGACTAAGAATAAAGACCAAAGATTTTTGCCTATCCTGACTCTGGCTCATTCTAGGGTATCCAGAATGCTAACTCGGTCATCACAGTGGAGCAAGCCAAACTAAAAACCAATGACAAGAATGAGGGGGAGCCATATCTCTGCTCTGACTAGTAAGCCGTACCAGCTCTTGGGGCCTGTTTCTCCATGTCTCAAATGAAGAGGTTGGACCAATGGCCATAGCTCCATGAGGGCACACCTTGGCTGTAAGGATGGCCCCTTGCCTGTTGTCTACAAACACACCGACACCCCTTCTCGCTCCTTTAAAGCTTCTGACCCCTGTCCTCCCACACCTAGCTGCATGCACTCTAAGAGGGTTCTGGCTCCCGAGAAGCTCACTCTTAAAAGCTCCAATGGCTTCTTCTCAGTCTTCCACCTGCCCGATTCTTCTCAGCTTCTACTCATGCCGGATTCTCTCGCTTACCTGGGCTTTCCTGTCTGCATTAGCCTTCAGAGAGCTTCACCTTCGTTCTCTCTGCCTTGACATGTCTCTCCCTTGCCCTTCCAAGCTTTCTCAATTCTGTGGTGAGCACGACCCCATTTCCCACATTCACAGTTATTGAACCATGGCCTATTCTCCATCTTCCTCCCCAACTAAGGGGCTACAACGGAAACAGCCTTCACACCTGCCTCTTCTCTCCCTTCACACGCCATTACCCTAATGCAGGCTCTTATCCTGACAATTTCCTGTAAGTCTCCCCATTTCAAGGCTCCCACCATCCAATCCATCCTGCCAAAATCATCTCCATAAGACAAAGGCCTGAACATAGCACTGCCCTGGCTCAAGAATAAAACAAACTCACCAGCCTAACATTTATGGCTTTCTTAAATTTGAATACAACCTACCTTACCTTTCTAGTCTTATTTCACATTGCAACTACTCATTTATGTTCCAATTCAGCCAAATCTGCTGAGACTTGACATTACACCGTCTGCATTTGAGAACCCATCCTCTCCCCCATCTAGAGCGGATGTGCTTATTCTTCCCCCTCAGAATCCTCCTTGTCTTTCAAAAATCACATTAGCGCTACATCCTCATGAAGCTTTCCCGGCCTGCTCTTTCTTCTTAAATTACCAGACTTCTCAGAAGTCCAAGCTCTGGGCCAGCTCTGGCATGTGGGGTGAGGGCCCAAGCTGCAGGCAGAAGGCTCTGCCACTTACTACTGGGGTGATCCGGGGCAAATCATTGAACCCTGAGGAATCTTTAATATCCTCCTTTGTGAAATGAGGCTGTTGGATGGAATGACTCCTACAGGGCTCTTCAGCTCCAAAGAGATGATCCTATAGGAACTAGTCAAGGACACTAGGTGAAAGGAAATTTTTCATATTTGCCCAAATTCAGTCAGGCACATATAAGTGACTTTTTAAAGATATATATATATATATATATATATATTTTTTTTTTTTTGCACAAGGGAAGGCAGAGGACAGGTGGGAGTGGGAAGGAGGAAACGCCTTGGGGAGCAGTAGTCAGCTTTGGATTCTAACCAAAACAAACAACAAAATCAATGTTTGTTCATTTCTAAGTTTCCCACAAATATTTAAATGTTGCTGACCTCTGACAAAACCCAGAATTACGGCCTTCCAACCAGAATAAGGTCTTGGAGTTTAGTCTGAACTCTTGAATACCCACCGTACTGAACTCAGTTTTGTTGGCAAAAATACTTACCAATGGCAAGCAGAAGAATGCTGGCTACAAAGCAGCCCGCTCCAACGCTGAGGTAATAAACACCTACTCGCATCTCTGCTGGCCACAGAGGGAAGAGGGTTGCAGCAATTACTGCAATCACTGGAACAAGAAAGCACAAAGATGCTTAGACAACTTTTAGACTTAAGTTGAACTGACTTACTATGACTTAAAGGTTGTCCTATATTAGCTCCATTGTTGGTAGGGCAAAGAAACTTTAAAATATTTCAGGGTCTATTCATTAAATGATCTGATATAAAATACACAAAGTGCTTAGGGTATAAGTCTAAGTTCAGGTTTGGCAAATGAAGGAGTGACAAAATTCAGGCATTATTTTTTGACATTTTCAACTCTACTCAACATAACACAGGACACTCCTCTCTCTCTAAAAGGGCTGAAAATACAGCTATCCCACCAATCTAAATATGATCCCTTCACTAAGGTTATATGATGTTTAAGTAAGTATAAGCCCACCACAAACCTTGGTTTGACAATTTATACACAATCTAGTAATCTGGTAAAAAATCATGATAACAATTATCACCTAGTTTTAAACAAAAATCAGCATTTATAACCACAGAACTTTCCCTACCATAGAAACACATAATTATTTGAAAAGAAAGAAAAAGGAATTCAGACTAAAATAATAAAATGGAGGTAAGAAATCATTGCAGAATATCCTCAGTAATTTCTTCTCTTTCTTCTTTTGGAATATTATTCTTGTAACTAAGGAAAGTAGAGAAATGCTTATTTCTTTTTTACCATGCTAGAAATTTTGGAGAGTGACTTATTAAGATCATCAGCTTCTTGGAGAATGAATGCCCCATGGCAAAGTGAACTTTTGGCTGTTAGTAACTTAAAAAAAAAGTAAAGCCACAATGTTTTGTTAAAAGACTTAAATGGATTTAGATTTTCAGAATTTAAGAACACTCTTCCTTGAAGCTTGTGTTTATCACTTGCACAGGGATTCAGACACCACAACAAGCTGGCATAATTTTAAAAGGCTCACATTTAGATAAGACTCCTAATAAGAAATCCACAAGGAAAGCCCACTTATTTCAGCTATTTCTTCCCCATCTTCTTAAGGGTATACTTGATTTATTCACTTACCAAGAATTAGTCCCATGGCAAATGTTTTAAAGTGGACAGGGTCATAGATCCACACATATACCTAGAATACAAAACAATTAAATGTTTCCATATAACAACAGAAAGTCAGAGATGTTCGCATTTTAATTTAGATGTTATGTATATGTATCAGGAAAGTTATATCATTTTGGAATTCAAAGAAAGGATCCAAATTTGATTAAATACTCTAGCCTAAAAAGCAAAATGCTTCAGTTAAAATTGGTGCATCTTGTTTATTAAAAGACAATTCAATGAACAACTACTTAAGGAGTTTACAATAATGTACATCACATAGACCTGTGGAATATAAAAACCTACATATTTTACATCAACTACAATAATCATTGCTATTCCAACCGGCATTAAAAGTTTTTAGCTGATTAGCCACCCTTCACAGAGGAAACATTAAATGATCCCCTGCAATACTATGAGCCTTAGGTTTCATTTTCCTATTTACGAGCTAAAAGTAAGCTGTTAATTTAATACTAACTTTTCCTACTAGTAAGTAAATTATACTGGACAGCTTTAGGTTTTAAACAGTTTGCCCTTTTCGGCAAGGTAAAATGACTAATCAAATTGATTTTTTTAGATATACAATCTAAAGGCGGCCATTATATTTCTTATCTTTATGACTGCTTCATTCCTATGGCATGATTTCTGCTGATAAGGCCTGATACACTAACCTCATTTCCATCCAAGAACACTTGATCTTCATGTGGTTCAAGTTTGAATTTTTTCTTGGTTTCTTTCTTTTTAGGTGTCCCTGGTGTTTCCTCCTGCAAAAATGTACACACACACACAATTAAAACAGTGAAAAAATACCACAAAAATTATATAATTTTGTTGCAAATGAAATTCAAACATTGGCCAAACTAGTGATTTTCAATGCCTTGCTAGTGGTACCTCTTACATTAAAAATTTGACAACTCTGAAAAATGAAACAAAGAAAACAAAAGCCACAAGAAATTACCCTTAATTTATTCAAAATACCTTTATGCTATGGGACAATTCCAAGGTGTTGTATGCTTAACCCCCCCAAAAAAAAACCACCCCCACAAACTGCTGTAATTCTAAAACAAAACAAATAAAATCCCAAGAAATACTACAAAAGTTAATGAAATGACTGATGTAATAGGAGCAGTAATAAACTACATTTGAATAGTTTACCATTATCATTACCCAGACCTTATTTGCTCCCCCCAGTTCTCTAGGTAGTTAACTACTGCAGTTAGGAAAGTGGGAAGAAGAGAGGGCAGATATTAAGTCATAGCATGTTATTGTTGGAAATAACCTGAGAGATCATTTAGATCAAAACCTTACTCGAAGGTCTAGAAATTAACTGTCTTGTCTAAAGGCCCAGAGCTGGTTTGTGATGAACTTCCAAGTTCAAAAACTGGAAAATTCCTTAGTCACACATATGCCATTTCTATGTTTTATTTCTCCTTAACCACTGTGACCTCTGATTAGCCACTCAGTCCCCTCAGTCCTGTCCCAGACCATCCTCATCACTGCTGCCCTCTCCATCTCTTCCCAGGTCGGTCACACCAAAGGACCGACTCAATTCTACACTACCTGCTGCTCACAATTGCTCCCTAGTCTGCTGCCATCACTAATTACAAGCTTTCTATCCACTTCTTCCTCCACCTACTTATGTGCTGCTTAGGAGTGCTAAAGCTCCCCTAACTTGATCCACTACACGTGTATAGTCACAACTGAGCCCTCAACAGCAGCAAGGCAATTCACCTCCTCCTCCTCCTCTTTCTCCTTGATTCTCCAGCTGCATTAATAGCAACTACTCCAAATCTCTTTTCTTTTCTCTTCCTTCCTTAATAATATTTCACTTTTGTCTGTCACCAAAAATTTTCCACCACCTCCCTTTCTCTCAACTCATAATTATGAAAAATGAAACCTATTATAAACCTGCAAAGTCAAATAAAACAAATTTCTACATCAGTTGTGTCAAAAACAACCACCATCAATTGTCTCATTCCTCACTGAGTCCTTCACCTGTCTATCAGGAAGCATGTTTCTTTGGTAGTACTCTGGAATCATGATTGGGCTGATTAAGAGTCTGTGATTCTTTAAGTTGGTTGCCTTTACCATATTGTTATCCTTGTATAAATTATTCTTCTGGTCCTTTTCTCAATTCACTCTGCATCAGTTCAGTGTCTTCCCAATTTCTCTCAAACCATCTCATAGCAAAATGACAAAATCCTACAGATTACCATTCTTTGCTGCTTAAAGACAACCTGGGGCTATACTTTTATAAATCCTTAAAGGCTGGTTTTCTTAGAACTGGTTCCTCAATCTGGCCTCCCTCTAATTCTCTATTTTTCTACAGATTGAAATGTATTTCTGTATCCAGTTTTTGTATGTGTATGTATTCATTCTTCCTTTCTTTAGATGAGAGTGAGATTGATTAAATTATCAACTATTCTCTATTTATGCTTTTTGACTAGACATCTTGTGCACCCAAATTATAATTTCCCCTATTTCTCCTTTTCTTCCCTATCACTATGTCCCTTCTTTTTGCTCTTAAGATCTTCAAAGATGTACTCAAACTACACCAAGTCATGTCCAACTAGACTCCCTCTAGAACCCTGGTGAGAAAGATTAGATGGGACACATGTATCATTTTATGTTAGAATGTATACAAGTCAATTAGCATTGTTTGTTTGTGTTTATCTTTTTATAGTTCTCTTTTAATTCTTTTGTTTGAATTTCAAAATTTCTTGGCAACACTGGTCTTTTCAATAGGAACTCTTGGAGGTCTTTTGTCATGAAAGATCCATTTTATTCCCCCTCTATGGCTTTGTAGCCACGTCTCTAAGCTTATATCCTCTGCCTTTTAGAGGAGCACATCCCTCTTATTGTGACTAAGTCAAACATAATACAAACTGTGGATCCTCAGTACCTGAATGCTTTCCTTCTGGTTGCCACAAAGGTTTTTTCTTTGATCTGAAAGCTCTGGATTTGGGTTCTGATGTTTCTGAATGTTCTTTTTGATTTTCTTTCAGGAGATGACTGGGGAAATCCTTCTGTTTCCATTTTGCCCTCTGGAATTATCTTTAAAGATTTCTTGAAATAAGGTGTCTAGGCTCTTTTCTTTGGTCATGGTGTTCAGATAGATCTTAAATTTTTTTTCTCCTTGATTTGTTTTTCAAGTCAGTTGTTTCTGCTGAGATAGTTAACATATCTTCTATTTATTATTATTATTTTTTGCTTTTGACTAATATTTTGCATTGTCTTGTGGAGTCAATGGCTTCTATTTGATCCATTCTAATTTTCAGGAAGTTTGTTACTTGGGCAAGGTTTTTTAACGCCTGTGCCAAGCTGTTAATTCTTTTTCCAATTTTTTCTTCCATTATTCTCATTTCCTTTCTAGTATTTTCTTCAAATACTCTCATCATTTTATTTACCAAAAAAAAAAAAATTAACTCTTGCTTTCTTTCTTCTAGGCATTCTGGTGGAGTCCATGGCTCATGCTGTTTTTTGTTTTATTTGTCTGTTTTTGTATGATTATGACTATGGTTTTGAAGTCATTTTCTTCTTGAGCTTCCTGCAACTATTATCCCTGTCCAGTTTAGTTACCTATAGACTTGAAAATTAGGACTGAGTACTGGATCAATTCTGGAAGGAAGTCTCTTGAGGTAATAACTATGTGTCACTGCTCCCAAAGTAGTTTGACACTGGTCTAAGTTCTGCAAGACCCTCAACTGGATTTTGATCTAACATAAAGCAGACTGCTCCTGGACTCAGCCCCTATCAGCCAGCTGCAAAGATCTGCTGCGTCAGAGTAAAAGAACTATAGGCTGCTCCCTAAACTAGGATTCCTCTACAAGTTGGACTAGATAGTAGAACTGAGATCTTGCTCCACTCTTGGGATGTGAGCCACACTGTTGCTGATGCTTCTTAACTTCTCAGGGACTTCCTACCTAGGAACAACACCTGTGGGGGCCAGTCTCCTTCTCAAGCTACCTAGAATCTCTGACACAGAGCTGGATAATAGGTGGCAGCTGCCAGATGGCATCTGTCCCTGTGCTAGTGCTCTAATGTGGTTCTAAAACCTCCTCCTGTTTTGGTGCACAGTTTCTTCCTGGCTGATGCTTCAGGAGGGCTTAATCTCATCTCTGATGCCTACAAACCTTTCTGTCTTTCTTTCTATGCCTATCAGGGCTAGAACAATTTAATCTTTTCTGGAATTCCCCATCAGGATTCAGGCTAGTGCAGTTTCTATTTATTTAATTTTTTTGCTAGTGCATTTTCAAGGTCTGTTGGAAGGGATTTTGTGAAGGGAAGCTGGACTATATATTACTTCCTGCTACTCTGTCAACTTGGACCTATCTTCTCTTCTTTCCCAAGTTTCCTGAGAAAATGGAGATTATTTGCTACAATCTCCCTCTTTTCATTTCATACCTGACAGCACTAATCCCTCACTAATTCCTTTCCTATAGTCTCTTTAAAAAGTGGTTGGAGAGACTTGCATGAACTAAGTGCTAAGTGAAATGAGTAGAACCAAGAGAACATTGTTCACAGCAACAAGATTATGAGATGATCAAATATGGATAGACTTGGCTTTTTTCAATACTGAGATAATTCAATTCCAATACACTTGTAGTGAAAAGTGCCGTTTTCATCCAGAAAGAGCACTAGATTGAATGTGGATCACAACATAGTATTTTCACCCTTCCTATTGCTGTTTGCTCTTTTTTTTTTTTTCTTTTTGATCTGATTTTTCTTGTGCAGCATGATAAATGTGGAAATGTGAATAGAAGAATTGCACGTTTAGCTTATATTGGCTTACTTGCTGTCTAGGGGAGGAGGATAGAGGGAAGGGAGGGAGAAAAATTTGGAACAAAAGGTTTTACAAGGATGAATGTTGAAAACTATCTTCGCATATATTTTGAAATTAAAATGCTATTATATAAAAAAAAGAAAGCCCATGCAATAAAAAACTATACATTGTGTAAAAAAAAAAAAAAAAAAAAGTAGCCATTCTCACCCCCCCTCTACATGTTTCCTTGATCTCACTCCCTCTCATTGTCTCCTCATGATGACCTCTACTACCACATCCTTTTTTCAATTTTCAACCTCTCATCTACTATTTCCAGCCATATTATTGACATATGCCTGTCTCTCATCTATAAACAACCTTTACTAAATTTTATGATTGCCACTAGTAATAGTTTTCTATCTCTAGTCTCTTTTTTGGTTAAATTTCTTGAAAAAGTCATCTGTCACCCCTATCTTGAGCCTGGCATCTGGAAGGATAAGTATCTCCATGCTTGTCAATTAGTATATCTGGGCAGCCTTTTTTAAGTCTTGGTTTCTTGACTACCCGCTTGTCTGCTTGGGACCACTCAGACAAAAAATGTTTGAAGCTCTGAAGTGCTGAAATGTGAGTGAAAGGGAGAGCTATCTATCCTGAATATCTGGGTTTTGTTTTGTTTTTTTCTTCCATTCTCTTCTTAACCAATCTTTGGCTTTTGATCTGTTACTCAGAAGAAAAAGCTTTCTCCAAAGTTGCCAATGATCTCTTAATTGCCCAATCAAATGCTTCTTCTCAGTTCTCATCCTTTACAACCTCTGCAGCCTGTGACCACTCTCACCTCCTGGATACTCTCTCCTTAGGTTCTCCCCCTTCTTGTCTGAATGACTGCTCCTTCTTAGTCTCTTTTGTAGGTTTCTATCCAATTCACTTTCTACTAACAGCAGGGATGACCCAAGACTCCTTTTTTCTCTATACTTTTTTACTTGGTGATTTTAACAGTTCAATTATTATCTCTATGTAAATGATTACCAGAGATCAATATCTAGCCCTAGTCTGTCTCATGAGCTCCAGCCTGCAACACCTTTCAGACTGGATGTCTTATAGTTTAAGACTTCATCTCTTCTCTTTTTTTATTTTTATTTTTTATTTTTTAAATTAAAAAAAAATTTTTTTTCTTGACTTCATCTCTTCTCATGTGAATTATTACAAGAGCCTCTTGATTGATCTTCCTATCTTACACTTCACCTAACTCCAAATCATCTTTTAATTTACTGCCAAAGTTTTTTAAGAATTAATTTTTCTAAGAATCTATTTTGGCCAGATGATGTTACCCTTTCTCATTCTCTATGCAGTACTACCTGTTATTATTACCTCTAAGATCCAATATAAACTCCTCTGCTAGGCATTTAAAGCTCTTCACAAGTAGGCCCTTTCCTATTCTGCCGCCAAGTACCATGGTACTTTCCCCTCACCTCAGCTATCTCCCAGAATCCCTGACTTTCATCAACACTCACATTCAATGCCACCTTATGGAGGAGGGATTTCTGCTTCTCCAGCTATTGGTGCTTCCCCTTTTAAGATTATTATGATAATAGAGGAAATGGAACATTGAGAGATACTAGTCAATGGAAAAATTCTTCCCAAGAGAAGTCTAAGGGAACAATTTAGTTCATCTCTGTTGATACAGTGCTATTATTATAACTTAGTGCAAGTGACCTGGCACCCAACAAAAAATATATGGTAAAAAATGAGATAAAGTCATCTAAGATGGACATTTTGGTGTGTAAATTCACAATCTCAAAGTCTCTGTAAGCAGTAAATCCCAGATCTGATGATGAGTATCAATTTAGCATTCTATGCCATCTTGGGCAGGACTCACCTTTTTTGACTCTTCCTTTTCACCATCTTTTTTTTTCTCTTTCTCCTTCTTTGCCTTTTCATCCTTTAGACTTTCTTTCTTGCTTCTTTTTTCTTCCTCTTTCCCACTTTCTGCTTTTCCCTTTTCTTTTTCTTTCTTTGTGTCTTTGTCAAGTTTCACTTTCATTACTTTTAATGCTCGATGAAAGAACTGTTTCTTTAACAGTCTTTAAAATAAACAAAAAAGTCATTATTTATAATCACATATAATTACTGCAAAGTCAATTTACATAGCAAAGAATTCAGGAGATAGGTCCCTAAACACTCAATGCCTTCCAAGGATCTTAAGGATGTCTAGTCTTCTAGACGTTTATGTAATTTTAAATAATCCTTGGGGTTAGTATTCAGAACTAGACTATAAAAAAATACCACCAGACCCCACTCCCGTTCTCTCAAGTTACACGTCAAGGCTCTTTAAGTGGGGGAAATGAATTATGGGGCATTGACAACATGTTTCTTTGGAATCACTGCCAACCCCTTCAGAAGAAGAATGGTACTGGCTCTGAGGACAGAGGTAATAGTGATTTATTACCAAGAAGGCAAAATGAAGCCTCATTTTACTTCTGTATCCTCTGTCAGAAAGGGAGGTCTTTAGAATGGGGAGGACAGAAGAAGGATGGCTTACAGGAAACCATATCCCAGGACAAGCAGGGACAAATTAAAGAGAGCACCTAGCAGGCTCTGATGAATTCAAATCATTCAGCTGAGCTAAACTGGAGAACAGGATTACTGAGCCAACGTAAGAGATATTCATACACTGTGGGTAACAGAAGAAGTGCCACAGACTACAAAAGGCAGATTCTCTTACAATTTTAAGAAAAGGAAGGAGGATACAGTATGAAAATTTAGGTCGATTAGTTTAACTTTGATTCCTGGTGAAATTCAATGATGTCTTATCAAAGAGTGGTCGATGGTCATCTAGCAAAGGAAGCAGTGATCAAAGTCACTGGGACTTATCAAGAAAGACGCACAAAATTAACCTTATTTTCTTTTTAGATGTGCTCTTCTGACATATAAGGGGAACTACTCTAGTTGAATGGATGTACTCAAAGGTCTGGTCATTCACACTTCCCTTCTAGTAGAGTCCCCAAGGGGCCTGTGCTTAGTCTCGTGACAAGGAATACTTTTATCAATGACTAAATAAATAAAGCAAGAGGTGGCACACTTATCAAATTCACAGACAAAACATTACACAAGAATATGATAGGGTAAAGGATCAAGCCAAATTTAATAAGATGATACATATTTGAAGTAAGCAAAAATTTTTACATGTGCTCAAGAAATTGACTTCATATGTAAATGACTTTGGAGGCATGGCTGACAGAAGTTCTCATGAAAAAGATCTAGAGTTTTCATAGACTGTATTTCAGTAAGAATTATGAGTATATGATGTGGCTGCCAAAAAAGCTAAGGAGAGTTGACAAATAGGACTAGGATTATGAAAATTGTACCAGCTTGTGTCCCATATCTGTAGAATTGCAATCAGTTCTGGGCACTGCATGTTAGTAAAGG
Organism: Sminthopsis crassicaudata; assembly: GCF_048593235.1. Lineage (NCBI taxonomy): Eukaryota > Metazoa > Chordata > Mammalia > Dasyuromorphia > Dasyuridae > Sminthopsis > Sminthopsis crassicaudata. The sequence continues at coordinate 27,638,853 of NC_133619.1, read as the reverse complement.
CACAAATTAAACTGGAGAGTTTCCAGAAAGTTGACCAGAAGGGTGAAAAGACTTGAGATGTGCCACATGTTGTTCAAAGAAACAGAATGTGCAACTTAAGAGAAAACTTAAGAAAATACAATTGCTATTTTCAAGATACCAAGGGCTGACATGAAAGACAATTTCTTTGACTTGAACCTGGCAGAACCAGGAGAAATGTGTAGAAGTTCCAGAGAGATAAGTATCAAGTGAATAAAAAAAGACAAATTAGAGCTATCCAAAACCATCCAAAAGTAAGGCCGCCTTTGTAATCGATGGGTCCCCCCTTATTAGAGATCTGGTGAAACAAAGAGAATATACCAATCTGAATCACTGTTAGATTTATTGATTTTTTTTCCTGCACACTTACTTAGAAATCATTCTGCTACAATAATCCCTTCCATATTTTGTGACTTAACTCAGCGCAATTTTGATATATCACAAGTCGACATAAGAAATTAAATGGGAATTTGGGGGGAGTTTTGCGGAAGTCACTGACAATGTGTAAAGGAGAGCAGATGACAAAGAAAAAGTTTAGAAACACAGATATGTATAAAGTATGTGTATAGTATTGTATAATATCAATCCAAATTTTACAATGAGACTATAAACACTCCATAAAAGAAAAAGTTCAGACTTTTTTTTAGGTACAAAGAGAAGGTCAAAATATTTTAAGCAGATTTACTAGATTGTGAGGGTACCCACTGCAATGTGAAAATAGATAACTCTAGTATCAGATAGAAACTAGCTTAATCTAAGTACTGAATAATGCAAATGTGAAAAAGCTAAGTCAATGTGAAATTGCTAAAGGCTTTTCATTGTACCATCTCTTTAAACTCCATTGAATACATTTGGCAAAACATACCTACTCACAAAACACTCAATTTATAATTACCAATGACATTACTATGTTTAAGTGTTGTAGTGAAGGATGTAAAAGTGAACTATAGATTCTGATAGGCAGAACTCCTAATGGCTAATTGTTTAATCTATTTGTTCTCTTATTCTTTGTCAGTAAGAGATTTAAGCAGGATCAGTAAGAATTTAAACAGATTTGGTGCAAGTTTTATTACAAACTTGTTTTGTGCACAATAGAAAAGCTTTCTTTTAAGGCAGAAACAACTTAAAATTTCTTTTGTGGAGGAAGAATGGGGAAATATCACAATCTGATGCATGCCAAAGAATACAACAGGAAAAATCATAAGAGAATACTTTCTTTGCTTTCCTAGAGATGACTAGATAAATGGTAGTACAAATCTGACCATGTTAGCCCTGATCCTGCTCAAAAATCTTCAACAACTCCCAATGGCCCAGGGCTAAGTTACAAAACCCTGGCATAGTCTAATCAGGCTTGCAGCCTAGCTTCAGCCAACCTTCTGGTTAGACCTGTCTGTCTCTCACCTTTACACCTTTAGGCGGCCAGAACTTATCTATTGACTCCTGTTTCTATGTCTTTACACATGTGCACTCCCACCTTCCCCCAGCCTAGAATACATTTTGTCCATCCATTTTAAGAGTCCATGGCACAAAAATGGCTTACACTAGTTTTTTGAAGCGCTTTCTAGACTCAAATGATGATTTATCTACTTACTTGTTTACATTCTACATTTCCTCAATAGAATGCAAGGTCCTTGAGGAGGACTTTTTATTTTCCTTTTACTCAAGAGTTTGATCCTTACAGCCAACAAGCAAAAGCTACTTGGCTGAAAGAATTCTAGTTGTGATTAAAAACTTAAAAAAAAAAAAAAAAAAAGAACCCAAGAGGTTATTAGTTAAAGAACATATGCTTTTTGAGAGTTTCGATCTCAGGACCACAGTTGATAGCTGGCTTTAGGAACAGGTGTAATGCCAGAGAAACTGAGCAAGATAGCGATTAGAGAACAATTTAATAATTTATTTAATGGAGAAATTTACTTGGACCAAATGGATCCATGGTTTGGTTCAGGGGCTGAATGAGACAATAGTCTCCAAGAATTCAGCCATGAATGTCTGATACAAGATTCTTTTATAGGGTAACATTAAGAGGGAATAAGTATAGCCTAAGGTCTAAGATATAAGACCTTTATCCTAACATTAAGAGGGAATGGTTATAACTAAATAGGACAATTTAGGGAAACTTAGTCAGGACATTAAAAGAGAACTGTGGCATAACATTCTACACTCTCTCTTCTAACTATTTAGTTCTGGGGTTTTTAGGTAGTTGGCCAATGAAAGAACATTATCATGGTCAACTATTGAAGTCTCATTTGGTTGCTCTGAATAACACTAACTTTACATTTAATCTCTTAAAAATGTAACAAAAAAAAAAATGTAACAAAATCAGTAGCTCTCTTCTTTTTGTTATTGCTTAAATTTTTTAAGCAATACATATTTTTATTGTGAAAATGTGTAAGCCAACAAAGACACACTCAAAATCACTATTTCTTGTAACAAAGAAGCCAATGATACCTGTTACAGTAGTCAACGACAGACTCTCGGGTTGTAAACAAAGCTTCCTCTCCTTTCTTGGCCTTTGCCCATTTGGAATCCAAGAGGCAATCAACTGCTTTTGAAGCTAAAGGGGGGGAAGGAAGGGGAAAGGTGATTATTATTGTTTTTAATGAATATTTATGAGAAAACCAAACACTATAAAATGAGAATCCACGATACTTATCAAACTCAAATTTTATTAAGCAAATTCCTGCAGTCATATAATCAATGTGTGAACCCCAAGATAACTTGTGAGGTTTCTGCCACCGAAATTTGTATTGCTAGGTACTAATAAGTAAATCTATAGCAAGATAATTTAACTTTATTGCTTCTATTATCTGATTTGATTTTTTACAATACCCCTTTGAGATAAATATTACTGAGAAAGTTAAAGGTTAGACAGCTTAGTGACTTTTTTACAGTCACATGTCTTTGACATGTCAGGGCCAAGAATGAAAACCAGATAACAGTCTGATTCCAATTCAGTGTTCTACATTTGATTGTAGCTTGGGTAACTAAATCTAAGAAGGGGAGGTATGGATTGGGAAGGGGGTGGGGGAAGGAAAACTGTTATACAAACAAATTTGCTAAAGGATCTACCAAAGGATGACTGAATAGTATGGAATCAATAACATCAGACTTTGTAAAGCAACCCAATATTGCTGAGAGAAAAAAATGAAATGAGAGAGAAAACAAACTGGCATACCCATCACTCCTGAGCTTTACATTAATGAAATAAAACATAACAGTTTATGGAATAGGAAAGAAATACAACTTAAAGAAAGAATTCCTTTTTTCTAGACCAATAAGAAGTTTCTTGTTTTTAAAAGTTAAGAAACAAAACACACAAAATGCAGTTTACACTACATTGCTCTGTGTATCACAATCCCTGGATCCTATTCAAGGGGAAACACAATAGAGCTGAGATGGCCTTATAATAAGATCATTTCAGTAGTTTAAGTATTAAGCTGCTATAATGGACTTCAGAAAGCCTATTATAAATCTCCTCTTGAGAAAAACTTGAGAGCAATTCTGTGTATTTAAGATACAAACATAAAATTAGCTAATGAAAGCTAAGAAAGTTCAAAATTTGTTCATGTAAAAGAAAGCACTTTAAATAAAAACACCTTAGAAACAGTAAAACTTAAATATCTTTAAAAGATATGAACTGATATGACTTTTTTGTTGAATTCCTACCAATAAAATAATCAACCCGGTGACCCATCATATTTGTGGATTTTGTGGGACAGTTGAAGCGGAGATATTTGGCCACTGCCTTTTCTTCTTTGGATGGTTCACCAACTTCCTGAAAAATGAAAATTTTATTTTAATGTTAACTTTCACAAAAGAAATTATACAACAATAAATTATATTCACAAAAGTTAATCAGGTATCTCTAAGCAATGTGATAAAGTAATGAAAAGTTAAATCAGGCCTTGGTTTAGTATTGAGTATTGACAGGAGTTCAAGAGTACATATCCAGGTAAATTCTTTAGAAACCACACCATCAATTCCTTTTGAACCTTTAAAATTTCATTATGATATGAAACTCTTTTAGGAACTAATCTATATGCTAAAAATCTAAAGTCAAATCTTGAATATTCATGCTTACACAAATTTAATTTGATCATTTACAATTTAAATGGGCATGACACTATGAACAGCTGATTTGGAAGGTGTGAAATGATCTAAATAGTCCATCCTTTTCCTTCTATCTCAATTTTCCTCCCCAAAATATCTGTCAATAAAAACAAAGCAACACAAGCAAAAAAAAAAAAAAAAAAAAAAAAAAAAAAAAAAAAAAAAAAGAAGAACCACATGAAGTGATATGAAAGATGTTGCTAATTTTTCTTGGCTTCTCATCATTCAATAATGTATTTTGAGATTCTAACACTTTTTCTGCCACCTTATTTCTCATTTCACTTTATCACCCACTTAACTCTTTGATTTTTTTTGTAAACTTGGTTTTTCACCTCTCAAAGGGCACTTCTTATTTGCAAAATCCCACAGGCTTTTCTTAGTATTCGTCCTATATGATATTTCTGCAACATTTGATATTGGTGACCAGTCTCCCTTCCTGAATATGGGTCTTCTGGTGACTCTTCTAATTCACTGCTTTCTCTTGGTTATCCTCCCCCCTAGGTGATTGTTAGTATATTGTATCAACCTCATCCCCAGGATGAGTTTCTCAAAAGTTTGTCCTATTTTCTTTCATCTCTTTAAACCTCCAGTATTCTGATCCAGTGCCAAGGGGATAACTAGATCATCCATAGAAATGCTGAGGGAAACCCTACTGTAAACCTTAAAGTGAAACAGCAAACTAGGATTAACTATAGTCCAATAGCTCTGTTTCTCTACCTAAACACAAAATCTCTCAATGAGCCTAACATTGCATTAGGACCCTTGAATCAGACTGACTTTTAATGTATGACCAACAACACCTCCAACCCAGGCCTTTGTGGCTGATTATTTAGGTTTTTGAAGTCTAAGGATGAGTCTATTTTCCCTACCAGATTTTTATCTTTGTGAAAGGAAATTGGGTCATCTTTTATCTCAATTCTTACCCAATCTTCAGTTATTGAATGGGTGTGGCCTCAGACAAATTGAAATCTGGAACAGAACTTAAGCTTCAGAAAGGTCAAGTTCACCCCCTACATTCTGGGCCATAACAGGGATCTTGACCTTTGTCTTGCCATGAGACTTCAATGACGCTAGCTAGAGAGGCTGACCTAGTGTAGCTCTGCCCCAATTTACATATAACTTAAGATATGCTCCTCCTGATGGCATTGGTGCTTTGTAAGAATGAAGAATAACTTCACTGATGGATATTGAAATTTCAATCTTCTCTGTCTTTCCTATATCTTTTTCCAAAGTACTGACTGCTTTCTTCATCTTATTTCTGATATTGATTTTTTCAACCCAGATATATAGTCTTTTACATTTACCCTCATTATATTTCACACAAGATTTGACCCACAATTCTAGCCTTTCAATGTTTTTTTTTTTTTTTTGATCTTGCCAGTCAATACATTTATTTTGTCTCTTTTGTGAAATGGATAAACATTTTATCCAAACCTTTATCCAAGTAATAGATTTTTAAAATAGTTACAAAGCATGTCAGTTAATAAATATTAAAGACTTACTTACTATGTGTCAGGTACCATACTGAGTGCTAAGGATACAAAAACAAAAAGTCTCTGCTCTCATTCAATCTAATGGGGGAAATAACATACAAACAACGAGGCCCAGATTCCTGATTCATTAGATAATCCCTTTTAGGATGCTGAAAGATCTTTTAATGACTGCTCTTTGGATAAAATAGGTGTCTCTAAGTTCTTTTCTGGAGTCTCTTCTTTCTTTCTCTCATCAATTCTCATGGATTTAATTGCCAAAATTACGCTGATGATTGTCAAATATACCTATATCCAATCCCAACTCTCTATTGGCTTCCTTCCAATCTCACTTCTCCAACTCAACATGTCCAAAACAGAACTTATTATCTTTGCCCCAAACTCTCCTTTCTACCTTTCCTATTACCATCTTCCCAGTTTTTCAGGATTACAACTTCAAGACCTCATTCCTAGATTAGTGTATTAGCCTGCTGGTAGTTCTGCCTGCCTCAGGTTTCTTCCCACTTCAATCCATCCTTCGATTTGGCTGGATGAGCAACAGTATCTCAGCTCTAAACATCTCTTTAGTCGCTAACTCTTCTGGATTCAGTGTCTCCATCAGCAAAAAATACTGACAGAAAACTTGACTGGAGACAAGGCAGGGTAAATGAAAGATATCGTCTGGCAAAAGGACAGCATGTAAATAAATATATACAAAGCTGATTATAACCTGGTAAACAGGAAATAATTAACAGAGGAAAGGTACAGGTAAGGGAATAGCTACAAGTAAAAAGACTCCAACTTAAAAGGGATCAAATAAAGGAGGGGTTAAAAAGAAAGGAAAAATAAACGTGCAGGATTACAGGCTAGGTGAGAAGAGACCAGAGAAAAGAGCAAGAGGCTGCTTTTCAATAGACCTGAAGGCAAATTTGGCCTTAATAGGCGTAGGACCTTGGATAAGTCACTTAATGCTTTTGCCTCAGTTTTCTCAACTGTACAATGGAAAAAAAAAATAACAGAACCCAATACTGCAGGATTGTAGTGAAGAGCAAATGAAATGATCCTCATAAAGGACTTAGCACAATTGACACATAGGAGGCAGGATCTAAATGTTTATTCCATTCCCTCCCCTTCCTCCCCTCTCCTCAGAGATCACAAGGGTTAAGAGAGGGCAGGAGGCAGAGAAAAATGCAGCTAATCAAAATCCTAAACATGAATAGGATGAATTGACTCCTAACAGAAGAGGACAGAATCCTCTTAGATTAGAAAGCAAACTGAAAAAATACTTTATTTTCAAGAAACACACTTGAAACAAAGATTCACAAAGACTTAAAATGAGAAGCTAGAATAAAATTTATTGTCATCTATCAAATGACCCCAAATAAAATGGATACAGAAATCACATTAGATAAAATTCAAATAAAAGAAAAATTTGTTAAAGAGATAGAAAGGAAAACTATATCATGCTTAAATGCATCACAGAGAACAAATAACACTTTTGTGCACATTGAACAGCATGATATCTTAATACTTAGAGGAAAAGCAGAGGGGGAAAGGGAAAAATAGCAAAAAGCTATATTAACTGGGGGACCTCAATGTACCCCTTTCAAATCTAGGAAAATCTGTCAAAAAATTAAACCAGAAAGAAGTGAAGGGCTTGAACAGAACTTAAAACAAACAAAAACAAACCCTTAAGACATGATAGATCTCTATCAAGAGTTTACCTATTTCTCAACTATGTATGATACCTTTACAAATGTGACCATGTATCAAAATATAGAAACCTTTTTAAAAATATGCAGAAAGATAAAATGTGTAATTTACTGATCACATAATACAATAAACATTATATTCAAAAAAGGATCTTCAAAAAATCAAAACTTAATTACAGACTAATCACATTTTAAAGAAATTGGTTGCTCAAAGAACAAAATCACAGAAACAATAGAAAATGTCATCAAAGGAACTTACAAAAACAAGGCAAATCAAAATCTGAGGGATAAATTTAAAGCAATCTTTGGGGGGAAGTTATTAAAGTTTTCATCAACAAAAGCGAGAAAACAATAAATCAATGAATTTGACATGTAACTAAGACAACTAAAAAAACATCAAATCAAAAATCTATAATTAAACATCAAAGTGGAAGTTCAGAAAGTCAAAAGAGATCAATAAAACTGAAAGAAAGAAAGAATAAAAAAAGACTGAAAAAGAAAGAACTGATAAAACTAGGAGTTGATCTTTTCAGGGTGGGAGGGTGACATGGAGTGATGGACTAATCTGATTTTAAACAAGAGAAAAGCAAAATTGTTAAAACCAAAAAATGAAAAAAATTCATTACATTTGAAGAATTATTTGAATAAATTACCATAAACTATTTTGCCCAATTATATATAACCCACTCCCCAAAACCAAATAACTGGCCCCCAAAAACCTGGTTAACTAGAGAAAATTAATATTTACAAAAATATAAAATATCCAAAAAAAAAAAATTGAACACGCCCATAAATGAATTCTCAAAGGAAAATGTTTCTAGATCAGACAAATGAATTCTTCCAAACATTAAGAGAACAATTCTAATATTATGTAAACTGAAAAAATAGGAAAAGAAAGAACTTTCACCATCTCTATAATATAAACATAGCATTGATACCAGGCAAAGACAGAGATAGAAGATTATAAACTAATGACATTTTTTTTTTTTAAGTAGTACACGATACTGAAGGAAGTTGAATGCAAATTGAAGCATACTCCTTACTTTTTTCCAGGGGCAAGGGGTGGGAAGAGTTTCTTTTCTTTCACATATCTAATTTAGAAATATTTTTCATGAGTATACAAAAATGTGTAACTTATACCAACTTGCTTGCCTTCTTAATGAAGGGTATAGGGAGGAAAATAGGGAGAGAATGTGAAAATTTATTAAAATGAATGTTAAAATTTCTACCTGTAATTGTAAAATAATAAAATATTCAAGAAACTGAAATAAAACTCTACATGACTTTATCAAGAGAAATCTAAAAGAGCTTTTTACAAAATCTAATGTTTAAAAGAAAAAAATTGAAGAAAACATCGTAACACTTTTCCTTAATATAATAATATACCAAAACCCAAGTACAAGCATTATATATAATGTAGAAAAGTTAAAGGCCTTTCTAATAAGATCAGGAATAAAGCAAGAATACCCATTTTCAATACTGCTATAAGATATATTCTTCCAATTATGAATCGTGAGGGCAAATTTCAGTGATACTGATATCTACAAGGTCAAATTAGCCTCCCTGAATGAGATTATCCATTCTTTTAGCATTTTATTTACAGACATTTGAAAGGATGAGTTTAATATTATTGTCTTCTTTGAATTTCTTGGCATCTCTTTTGCTATTCTTCTTAAAATGAGCTCTCCTCAACAGCATCTCACTAGATGGAAATACAGAGGTTGTTTTCTCCCCCCCTTTCTTTTCAGTTTAAATCCCATTAGATTAGATTTGCAAGACCTCAAGCTATAACATAGACTTTCCCAAGCTGACTAGGAAAACTTCACTCCAGGCCAGGATAATTGTTCTGTTTTAAGACATGGTATGGAAATCCAAATCCCATAACACCATTTTCTTTGTGAAATCTGTTTCTCTTCTCAAATCCCTGTCTTTAATAGATTACTCTAATGGAAACATCACTTATGCCCCTAAGATCTTTATTTTCTTGCCCAAGAGTCAGTAATCTTTAGCAATGCAATGCTTTCTAGATTCTTTCTAGTAATGTAATTACTGTTTATATGAATCATCAGAAGTAGTTAATAAGAGAGATCTGGTTTTACAAGTTTTCTATGGTTCTCTGTCACACCTGAACACATGCCTCAGGAAGACAACAGAGCTCTCCCTGTCATGAGTACATCAATAAACAATTGCCTCAAACAAGGTGCCAAATTTTATGTTTTATATCCATAGGGTCTCTCCTTTCTGAGCACATAACTACCTCCCCTCTTTTAAATGATATCACTTCATCCAAACTGATTCCTCTTCCTCAGTCTCTTCCTTCCCTAATCTCTCTTTCATGCAGGTGCTAAAATTATTTGCCTAAAGCACAGATGTGCCAAAATTACTTCCTCTGCCCTAAAAACTTAGGATCTCCCTACTGTCTGCCTCAAGAATAAAATATAAGTTTAAGATTAGCATTTAATGTCCTCCATATCCTGATTCAATGTACCTTTCCATCTTGTTTCATATTTATATTAACTTTAACCCTTTTATGTATTTTGTTTTTTATACAAATTGAACTGTTCTTTAAACTTAACAGTCATGCTGGTCCACTGTCCATGCTTATAATATATAGTCCACTCTTTCCTCATTGCGCCTATTGAACTCTTTTTCTTTTTTCAAGCATCAATTCATGTGCCACTTCCTCTATGAAGAATCCACTGCTAAGGTCATTCCCCCACCCCACCCCTTCTTAAATTTTCCTCAAATAGTTTGTTTGGAACTTCTTTACACTATAGAGGGAGATCCTTCTGGAGTGTCTCTTCTCTCTGGATTTGTCACAGTATTACTCTCTTGGTTCTCTTCCTTTCTGTCTGACAGATCCTTCTCAGATTTCTCTGATGGTAGCCACTAGGCAGGAGTATCATCTAAGGCTTTGCTCTGGGTCCTTTTCTTTTTTTCTCTCTCTCTCTGTCTCTCTCTGTCTCTCTCTCTCAGTTTTCAGGGTTTCCAGCTCTAGATGCCTAAACATTCCCCTGAGTTCCACTTCCAGATGTTCAAATTGGACCTTTCCAAGTGGGAGTCCAGGAAGGCACTCCTGTCACATCTCCCCTTCCACACACAAACTTTCCTTTTTTAATACATATCAAGGACCATCCTTCCACTTACCCAACTTCATACTATCATTGTCACTCCTTGATTTCTTACTTGCATTCACCCCACATTAGTTATCAAACCATGTAATTTTACCTTCACAACATCTCTTCTATACCATACTCTTCTTTCCACACAGTTACCAGTCAGGTCCTCTCCACCAAGACTACTGTATCAGTCTTCTAATTGGTCTTTCTGCCTCAAATTTCTGGAGATTTTCTCCAGAAAGTTCATCCACATAAATTTGTTTGATTCTCTATATTTTGGTCTGGTTCCTTCTTGTAACTAAAGAAACTTAAAGATGATGAAGTACTTCTTAAAGCACTCAGGTGCCAAAGTAAATGAAGTACATAATGACAATGAGCTTTAAAAATGGTTAAGATTCAACAACCCATACCCAAGACCCCTTATCATTCAGACTCTGCCTTTCAAACATCCAAAGAAACAATTCTATCAGGTGGGCCACTAATCTACTCCTACAGCCATTTGGAATTTTCTTCTGCTTTCTTGCTACTACAAACTTCATCATTATTAGGAGATTTCCTGACGTTCACAGATTTAGAGCTGGAACAGATATTAAGAAGTCATTACTCTCCATTTTGTGGATGAGGATGCTGACTTGCTAAATGTTCTGTAAGTAGTCAAAGAAGTGGGATTTGAACTCAGGTTCTCTGACTCCAGTGTTAGCTCATTTAGGCTATTCCCTCTCCACTCTTTCTATCCTTATTTATCACTACCACCTAGGGGACAGTTCATAGTGAGGTCTGCAGTAGGGAAAGACAGGGAAAACCAGATGAAGGACTTGAGGTTGAAAAAAGACATTAGGGAAATATGTTTAGAAGAACTGCACATGTTTAACCTATGTTGGATTATTTGCTGTCTAGGGAAAGAGGAAAAAATTTGGAACATAAAGGTTTTGCAAGAGTGAATGCTGAAAACTATTTTTGCATGTATTTTGAGCTATTGCTAAAATTTTTTTTAAAAAGACATTGGGCCTGAAAAGAAACACTTAAAGAATGAGGATGTGTATGATTCCTATCTTTATATAAGGGAAAGACTGTCGTGTGGATGCAGAGAACAGAATTAACAACTATGGGTACAAGTTAAAAAGCGTCAAGCATCTATTAAATTGTACAATATGTTTAAAACAAAACAAAACAAAACAAAACAAAAACAAAAAAAAAAAAAAAAAAAAAAAAAAAAAAAAAAAGCTGAGTAGCTGAATGGAAGAAAGGAAGGCAGGAAGGGTAGCTTCGATGATTTCCCAGTCAGAAAAGCTCTATATAAGAATGCTTGCATACATACATCCACTAGAAGGCTTATCATAACCAAAGAGTCCATTGGAAAACTGTCCCTAGAAAAGTACTATATAGAGCTAAGTACTTAAGTCCATTAGACTATGAAAGGCTGGTACACAGTAAGTGCTTAACAAACATGTTTTCTTTTTCATTAGAAACATCAAGTGACCCGGTGAATGTTTTATCATATTTCTTCTGTTTTTAATCATGCAATCAAAGTCCTAATTGCCTACAGTGAGGATTACCATGATTAAAAATTACCTGTGCCTCTAGGCCACTGTGCCAGTTGCTGCCTCCACTATCAGATAATTTGGGGAGACTAGCCTGTGCCTGACATATGGTAGGCATTAACTAACTGCTCACTGACTAGGTTCTTGCCTTCACTTTGCCACTACTTGATGCATGACCAGAGCTGGTCCCCTCCTGGGCCTGTAAAGTTAAGAACTTAAGACTAGGGAATACTTTTCAGTCCCTTCCTGTTCTTCAGGGACAGGAAATATGGAGAAACTCCTCAAAACGAGCCAAGGCACCTAGCAGCTGGAAGATGAGGAAAGGGAACCTTGCCACGTAGCAGCTCTGAGCCACCATGGAGTTCCTCAGCAAGCCAAAGGAAAAAAATGACTCACCTTTTTCCCTCCTCATGCTCCAGGCAGTAAAGTTTCTGTGATTTTTGTTAGGTCTCCCCTGTTTTTTAGGAAGCTTTTTTGCCTCTTCAAAGAGCCTGTCTTCCCTGGGAGCCCCAGGAGGAGCACACATCAAAGGGGAAAGCAGAAAAGAAGCAGTTTCCAAACCAAGCTATTACTGATCCAAGAAGGTGATCTGTCTTATTCAAAACCACACTGCAAAACCTCCTTAGGAAGGAGCCCAAATTCTCTCATCAAGGAACCTGATTATCTTTCATGGATATCTAGCTGGGATAGTCTTTAGTTCTGGAGTGAAATTTAAGTCAGATTTTTTGTTAAAATGCTTTTCAAATAAAGAAAAGGGAATTTGCAAATTTAGATGTGTTAAAGATCTAACTTTACCTAAACAGACTAATATTATGAAATTTTCAATTCCCTCACTTTAGAATTAGAAAGAACTATAAAAAATTAAAATGGTGAGTCCTCCAAAGGGAAATGAAGAGGTAAGGGATGAGTATGAGATGGCTCCAAAACATCAATGAAGCACCGAATAAGAGAAGTGCAAATAAGGCTGTCAGAGAGAAGCATGGTGGACAAGGGCTTATGGCTGACCTTGTGCTAGCCATTCATGGTCTATTAAAAGATACAAAGAAGGCCTATGGGATAGACACAGATGGGAAAAGTGAAGCAGGATAAAAAGGATGGGGATCAATTATGATCTACACATCAGCAAAGGATCAAGGTAAGGAAAATCATTCTAGTCAAGGAGAGAAAATGTTCAGTTAATTAATAGATTTCAAACAAAGAGAAAATTTCTCTTGACAATCTAAAATTTTATTTCTACAAATGGCATATTAAAGTATAAAAATGTAAGAGAAAAATGACCTAACTCTACTAACTCACACCAAATCTCTTTAACAAGAACCAAGCACTCACTTTTTTCTGAAAGTCTGAGAACAAATAGTTAATAAAGTGAGTTATGAATAGCACAGTTATAATGTTAAATATGAATACATTTTTGTAGGAAGGCAGTTCAAATCTGATTAGTGCTTTAAATATTTGTGGTTTTAAACAAATCTACTGACAACATAAATTGTTATAACTGAAGCTATTCACAATACTCTAATTTGGAGTGAAAGGGCAAAGGAAACCGACCTGAAAAAAACTTAAGCTAGTGCACAGGCTGTTTCAAAAGGACAAAAGAGTTAAGAAAATTCAGTTACTGTTCTGCACCTACCACTAATTAACTTCTTATCATTCTAGGCCTTAACTTAAAAATCAGTACTTTCCCAATAAATAGTGAACAAGCTACTCCCTAAAAGAAAAAGGAGGGAAAAAAGGGAAGAAATGCAACTTATTAACAATCATAAGGAAAAAAAAGTTCCAAATTACTAATGGTAAGAGAAATGCAAAAGGACAATGACAATTGTTGGAAGAACTGTGGGAAGACAGGCTGCGGTATTTGTGAAGTGGTCTATTCTGGAAAGCAATTTGGAATTACACCTGAGTCATTAAATTGTACATTTCCTTTGACCTAGCAATAAAATTACTAGGTTTATACCCCCAAAGAGATCAAAGAGAGAGGAAGAGGATTTGTACTTGCAGAAATATTTATAGCAATATTTTTTGTTACAACAAAGAACTAGGGACGACATAAGTGCCCATCCACTGGGGAATGATTGAACAAATAATGATAAATGTAAGTAATGGAAATTACTGAAACATAAAAAAATGATGAAAGGGATGAACTAAGAGAAACGTAGAAAGATGTGTATAAATGGATGCAAAATTAAGAGAGAAGAACCATAACAATTTACAACCCAGAAAGACTTAAAACAAATACTGATGCAATGACCAATTAGGACTCCAGAAGACCAATGATGAATCATGCTTTCAATCTTTTGAAGGGAGGGTGACAGACCATAGTTACAGAATGAAGCAAACATTTTCAAACATGACAAACACAACACTAATCTGTTTTGCTTGACTCTAATGTTTTGAGGGAATGCTTTTATTGAAGGGTCACAGAGGAATGAGAAGCAATATTGATGCAAAAAAGGAAAAAGAAAGGGATATCAACAAAATATGTCAAAAACACAAAAGATAGCAGAGAAATAAAAAAGGTAATGTTGGTACTATCATATTAAAATTGACAAACTTTTATAAAACCAAATTGCACATGATAGTTTCACAGTTTAAAAGACAATCCTCTTTTTCTGTCTGTTTCTGTATATGGAAATCTTCATGTTTGTTAATGACTGTCAAGTTCATAAAGAAAAAAGATAAAATCAGAAAGACCAGCCTCTAACACATACTGGATATGTGACAAGGAAAATCATTTAATCTCACAGTGCCCAAGGCAGCTCTTTAAGACTAAAAAATTCCAAAACATTGCCAGTCTTCTAAGGGGGAATTTCCTTCTCTGGAATGTTCCACACAAATGAAATTATAGGTCCAGACCAAATAATAATAATAATGGTAACAACACCTGACATTTTTATGTGGTGCTTTTAATGTTGCAAAGTGTGTTATAAACATTGCCTTATTAGAGACTTATAATTACCCTATGAGGTAGGTAACAAAGGCATGATCACCGCTGTTTCACAGATGAGGAACTAAAAGATGCATAGGTAGAGAACTGATGTGAATTTTTCACTATTAAGAAGCTACTGAAGTATCAAAGGAGGGGGCGGGGAACGACTGAAAATCAGGCCTCTTGCTGCCTAAAGACAACTCTTTCAATGTGAAGCAGGAAAGATAAATGACAATTCCAATTTACTTAATCAAAATCTACTGATCATACACCTACCATATGCAGGGCACAGTGGTTCCAGTTCTAAAATCCTGTAACACCACATCCATTATGGTCCTGTGAGCCCATAATGTACAAAGGCAGTTATACTTCAAGATGATCTTATGAATCTGGAAAATTGAGCTAATTCTCACAGGAATGGAGCTTAGGTGAACAGGATTTTTAAGCTAAATAAACATCTTAAAAGATAATTGAGCCTAACTCCATTTTACAGATGACACTGAAACTCAACTGGAGAAAACTTTTAGGAGAGCTACCAATTTAATGTATGTCTTTTCATTTGCCAGCACGACACACACATCCATTTGTAACCACTGCTTGTCTACACATTTACTTGTGGTAAAGTGGGTACAAAGCTAAACGCCTACATCACACCTATGTTAACACTTGTTTTAAATTTAATAGTTTACTTCACTGTGTGATGTTAGATTCTTTATGCTTAAAAAAGAAAAACACTCAACTAGAGTAACAAAAAAGCACAATTTATAACCATCCTCAACCAAACTTACTTAAAAGGAAGACTTTTATATAAGTACATAATTATTAAATGGCCAGAGTTCAGAGAACCGAATAAACCCTTATAACTAAGATTCTGCAAGAATGATAATAACTTATTAGGTCAACTATTTTTAAAAGAACTGAATTAGGAAATATTAAGAGCTACTACAGAAAAATTGTAAAAACTAATTTTGCTTATTTAAGGAGCACAAGACAACAGCTCTGAACACCTATGCTAGAGTAATTTAAACACGAATTTTAAAAGTTGTGCTATCTTTCTCTTTTACCAAAACAACAAAAAGAAACCCAACAAGGCCCACAGACCATAAGTTTCTGACAAGTATCACCTTACGCCTGAGAAAAGGATAGGCAGGCATATATCCTAAAGAACACTGCCTTAAATAAAAATTTTGTGACAAAACTGAAATAGTATAAACATACTTTACCATACTATTGTAACTTTGTTAAGATTTCTACTTTCCAAATATTTAAAAAAAAATCTATGTATGTATATATCTATCTATCTCAGCCCTTCTCTCCTCTGCTCCTGCCATATGCCTAGACTACTATAAGAGAGGGCTGGATAATCTCCCTGCTTCAATTCAAATGTCAAATTCATCTTCCTTCATTCCCAACACGTATGTTTATTACAACACAAACACAAACACAGCCTTCCATACTACAGATCATTCCTCCTTTCCAACCTTCTCCCACCTTCTTCCTCTCCACCTACTCTATGACCTAGTGACACGACCTCTTTGTTCCTCACTGTGTCTCCACATTTTCACTCAGACCCTCATT
This sequence comes from Sminthopsis crassicaudata, assembly GCF_048593235.1. Classification (NCBI taxonomy): domain Eukaryota; kingdom Metazoa; phylum Chordata; class Mammalia; order Dasyuromorphia; family Dasyuridae; genus Sminthopsis; species Sminthopsis crassicaudata. The sequence continues at coordinate 27,622,380 of NC_133619.1, read as the reverse complement.
AGGAAATTCTGTCCATCTCCAGACTTTTTTCAAGTCTCATTTTTTTGCAAGAAATCTTTCTCATTTTCAATGTGCAACACCTTTTTTTTTAAGTGATAAAAAAAAAAGTTTTAAAGTCAATTCCAGTTCATAATGTACATATATTATGTGCATTTCATTTTTATGAAAAGATGAGAGCTTAGGGCAATGAAACTAACAAACTTCAAGCAGAAAAAAAGACACTGAAATACTAAATTAAGTCAAGATGGAGTAAATAAGAGCAAAAAAGAAAAAATTCTGGAACGCCAATTTTCTGTGACTTCTCTCTTATCTATTTCTGGCACACATACATATGCACTCTATTAATCGGTGGTTTTAGCAGCATATATTACACACCAGTTGACATCGATGACACATAGTAATCCCCTCCAAATGAATCAGGTTACAGAACAGTACACGGACCCTGGGAGGGGAAGGCAGCTCCCGGGCAGAGCCCGAGAATAAAGGGGCCGAGGGAGGCGATGCAGAGGAAACACGTCCCGTGAAATACACACGTCGGGGATACTGACAGACCTTACGGGGAGGAACACAACACTGGTACCGAAGCGTGTTCATGGAGCCCTTCCAGGTGCATCACATTCTCTAAGCCGGGGCAGCAGTGGTCCGAGGGAGGGCCTGAGGGCACGGGCAGCTCGGGGAGGCCCTCCCGACCTAAACCTGGTCCGAGCAGGCTGGAGGCACCGAGGGGCGGGCCCCTCACGGCTGTGACCCCCGGCAGGTGGCGGCCCCGCAGGGTCTGCAGCCGGCCCGAACACAGTAGGCGCTTTTCATTGTTGTGGGGGCCACGCAACCATTGACAGGCGGCGCAGCCCGCCGAGGAGGAGGGGGCCTGCAGCCCCGCCCCCGCCCCCCACGGCGCCCCCCTCTCAGCACAGCCACACGTATCCGAAGCACGCAGGGCCGCCCGGGCCCCCCACACACATCACACCCTCGACCCCCTTAGCGCACACACACCACACGCCCCCCCCAACACACACAGAGCCGTCACCCCCCCCAACCCAAGCCGCAGCCCGCTCCGATCCTCCCACCCGCCCCGGCTCCGGGCCCCTCCCGCTCCTCATCCCCCCGAGCTCCCGATTCACCCGCGCCAGGCCGCGACCCCAGCTCCGGCCCCCGGCTCGGCCTTACTACCTGGATCCGCTTCTTGTGCCTCCTGCGCTCCGCCATGTTCGCCGCTCCTCCGGCTCCCTCTGACGTGGAGAGAGAGAGAAGCAGGGGGCGGGGCAAACCCGCAGGTCTCGCGAGAGTTCGGCTCTTCCGAGAGCCTTGTTATGTAACCCGGGGAGCCGGGAAGTGGGGGAGGGGAAAAGGAGAGGTGGAGGGAGCAGACGCCCGCAGGATGCTGGGTGGCTTCTCCGGTCTCCATCGCGGGATGTCACAGTAGAGAGCTGGCAGAAGTCTCAGAGGCCATCCAGAACAACCCCCTCCTTTTACAGAGAAGAAAACTGAGGCTCAAGGAGACAAGGGCAGGTTGTAGCCAAGCCGAAATACGAAGCCAGAGCCTCTGCCTCAAAAATCAGGTCCCTGCTCCGTGTATCCGTTATCTCATCGTTAAAAAAAATGATAGAAAGGGCGCCAGAAATGCAAAAAGGCCATCGGGGCTCCAGTGGGGAAGATGGGCTGGAACCCTAAAGTGGAAGAAGGCAACCGGTTAGGATTACATGGTGAGAACTCAGGTGGTCTGGACGATCCTCTAGCTCAGAATTCACGCCTTTGGTTCCGGCCTTTGAACTTCTGAAGAGGAGTTTACACCTGTAAGAGAGGAGCAAGTTCATTGATTGAAGTATTTCCCCAGGCCCCGCTGAGTTCTCCCTAGCTCATTCTCTGCGACAAAAGAGGCAACATTGAGCCTGGCGGGGGTCTGGCTGGGAGACTGAGATGAGACGGCCGTCTGGAAGGATAACTTAGAGGCGACCGGACCTTTACATTTTGGCGCCCAACTTGGGGCCAGG